>NC_138826.1:128025823-128445823 GCF_965183815.1 Platalea leucorodia | reverse complement strand
ATATGCACGTAGGATACGAAACAGACCCGACGCAAACCTCGATTACCACCGTTTTCCAAATTTCTGTACGCATGTAGGATACAAAACACATCAAACTGACCCTTGATTACAACCATTTTCAAAGTTTCCAAACAGACATAGGATACAAAACAGATCCAACACAAACCATCGCAACAAGCATTTTCAAACTTTCCATACAGACATAGGATACAAAACCAGACCCTACAAAACTCCACTGCAACCATTTGGCAAGTTACCATACGCACATAGGATACAAAACAGATCAAACCAAACCGTAAGGACAACCTTTTCAAAACTGTAATAGAGACATAGATACAAAACAGATCAAACTCACCCTCGACGACGACCGGATCTACGATGTTATTAGAAACTCGGAACACGGAACATGCACGACAACTACTTCATTACAACTTTAAAACAGGTTGTATTGAAGACGAGGGACACGCAACCGATCGATCTAAACTTTATCGCGACCGCTCGTAAATTTCAATACAGACAGAGGATACAAAACCAACAGAACTCTATTAGGACCGTTTTCAAATTTTTCATACGGACATGAAATACAAAACTGACCGACCGAAACTTGACTGCGATCGTTTTCAAAGTTAATATACAGACATGGGATACAAAAGAGATCGAACGGCACTTTACCGAAAACCGGTTTTAAACTTTTGGTACGGGCTCAGAACACAAAGCTCACCCGCCAAAACATTTAGGACAACTTTATTAAAACCTATTCATTTTAATATACCTTAGAACCCTAATTATGGCAGGATTTGCTATTACTTCTACAGCAAATGGAATGTATGTATACTCCAAGTGAAGGGACCATATACATCTAAACAATCACAGACAATATTGAGTCGGAACAAAATACAAAGGGGGAAAAAGGGAGACCCTCCTGTCGAGTCACAAGGTTCGGAACAGACCCCCTTGCTTTCTAAGCTCCTTCTCAGAGAGGAGCCTAGGTACGGCTGGATCCGATCCTAGTCCCAGACTTGGTCAACGGTTTATGGCTAAGGATTATTCCGCTCGAGCGGTGCTTTAAGGGGGGTTCACAATCAAGGAAACATCACTAGAATTAAACTATACCTACTCCTTGATTCATTTAACACTTACAAAGGTATTACAAAGGACTTATTACAATTAGTATCATGACGCACACATGCTCGGCCTAGTCATTGCTCGCAAACTTGGCAAAATACTCACAATAACCGTATACAAACACACCTAGTACAAACTCCCCTCGAGTTCAATGAAATACTCGCATCGAACAACGATCTCGACAGGCGAAGGCCGTCTCTCGAGGAGCGAAAGGCGGAGGAGATCTGTCCGCATCACGTCATCTGGCCTCCGTATGCAAACCGCGAGCCTCCGAGACGCGTCCCGCTCGTAGGGCGATGCTGGCGGGGCCCGCTGCTGTCCAGGAGAGCTCGAATGGTCTTGCTCTGTTCCGCTACTTATAGAGTTGAGATACAATGGAACTTAGGTGTTGGTAAATTTTCATCCCGTCGCCAAAATCCAGGTCAGTAATTGCTGCGGTTCTCCAAAAAACAATAAACCAACCCTGCTGATAGAAAAACTAAATTCCTCAACTAGAGTTTTTGATTTTCAGGTCTGAAAGTCTAAAAAAGCAAAAATTTAAACTCCACGCAGACTCTGCAAAGAAAAAATCCACCACGCATTCGTGATACGTTAGACACATTCAAAACACACCGCTCGTTCAACTACCGCGCAAACCTCACCTCGGTCTCATCCGATCCGTTCCGCCGTCCACACGCCGCGGCGTGCTGTCGCCCTGCATCTGCTAGGCTCCCCGGGAACGCCGTTCCCGGGGGCCTCGAAAAATCGCCCTGCCTGACAAAACCCCGGCCCGAGCCCGACCTCCGCCCAAACATAGGCGACGAACGTCGCCTCTCAGAGCGACCGGGACCGGGGAAAAAAAAACCCAGCCGAGGGAGAAAAAAAAAATCCCCCGGCTGGGGTTTTTTTATTCTATTTTTATTTGCATAGAAAAATTACTCTCAACATGATCTACAACCTGCAATAAAATACTTCACACATATAAGGTTAGGCACATTCACAAACTACACGCTCCTTCAACCCCCGCTCACTCAAAATACAACCGTTAGTCCACCCGCCCACCTCTATGGCTCCTCCCCCAGGTTCTACACCCGTCCCTGGCACGGAAGCACCGTGCGCCTCTAAACAATGTCACAGATCTCAACCTTTCTATAGTTTTGGCTTCCTTTTCAGCAAAACGAGGAAGATACTTCGCTACGTACCCCGATCCCGCTCCTTCATCGCTTGGATTTGTACCCTCTGGTGACGCTCGCCTGGGGCTTTTCTCCAGGGATCCAAATACTGCTGGGGCATCTGCTAAACACAATCAAAGAGACTCTACAACACACCTGACAATACCTACCAGCTATCACAAAAAAAAAACCCCACATGCCCAGACAACCTCCAGCCAAACAGGCCACCCTAATTAAACCAGGTAAATCAAGTGACCTGGATGCTAACCTAACCCCAGATACCCCTGAAAAGCACCTCCCTCATGGCTCTGCTCATCCCCATAACACATTATTAAATGAGCACAACCTACTATCAGGTTGTCAGCCCAAGATGACCGTACAACATTTGCCTCTGCAGTCTACACGTAGCAACATATTACCCGTAGACTCTTATCGCTATTCCACCTAACCCCTGACTCAACACCCCGTGGGCAGGGAGGCTCCAGGCCATACACACAAACACACACACACGTACTCTTTCCACAGAATGCTACAAACAACATGCCTCAAAGACGAGAGAGAACTCTCGGCAAGAAGAACTAAACCCGGACAAAGACGCTCTCCGGCAAGAAGACCTGTGAGACCGTGACGGCGATGGGATGAGGTTCTATAGAACCCCAGGAAAAAAAAAGAGTGAAACGTGTCAGTCCCTGACAAAAAGTTACTCTCAAAACTGATTGGACGTAGGCATAACAATCCCAGCTTCAAGACCTAACAACGTAAGGACGCAGGCAAGAAAGCCCAGACCGCAAAAATGGACGGCAAGAGACCAGAGCTGCTGACGCACCCGAGAACGACGCCGCAAAAGAGGACCTCCCGGAAACCTCCGAGAGGCCAGACCGATCCACGCCGCACGCTTGTAACGCCAAAAAAGAAGCGCCCGATCGGCGCTACGCCCATAGGTACAGGCATTCGAGATGCCAGGGATGATGCCCGACTCGCAAAACCTGAGACGCACGGCACCCTCCTCGGGTACAAAGATAAAGTTGGAGACCTCATTAAGTCCTAGGACACAAAAGACAGACCACACAAACTACCCAACAACAGAATCAGCCTGGAACCGCCCTGCCCAACCCATGGTGGCATCGTGCTAAAGAGTAACCTGCTCCCTTAACCTGCCTGGAGGGTGCTGTTCCCTGACAGCCCTCTCCCCTGGGCTACCTTTAAAACCCCTTCCTGCCATGGCCAACCTTGCACCCTCCCTCCCCCAAACCCTCTCCGGCACCAGAGCCTCAACTTAGCTTGCAGACGGCCACGACTCCGAATCCATCCTGGACAAGGAAAACCACGCTCAGCCCACTGAATTCAGCCTGCGGACACCAGGTTCTGCTCCATCATCTGCAAACAAAACCAAAGCCATCAGCCACCATGACATCCGTCAACACAGAGCACAGTCAACACCTGCCACCTCAGACACACTGAGGCGTGCCGCTCACCAGCTCCATACCTATTCCAGATCCAGACGCTACAGCCTTCGTCACTTCCTCCACCTAGGATACCAAGAAACAGACAATTACCTGTGTGCTTGCAAGAAGTCACCCGCCCCACGCTCGCAACTACCCAGCTCACCTCAAACGCTCATCCGCTTCCAAAGGCGGCCCCCACCAAAACTGCAAAACCAAAGAGAAACACTGCAACTCGGTGGCCGTACAATACTTGGCTGTGAGACACCAACCCAAACCACAACCGCCTCACCTTCCGGGAACGCTTGTCAGCGGGCGGTGATATCCCTCCAAACAGCACCTGCAAAAGCACAATCAAAAAGGCACACGCTGAAATATTGCACAAAACCACAGCCTGCCCACACCGATCCCCTTCTCCCCCTCCTTAACCTTGACCAACTTGCCTGCCTGTCCTCCGTCAATTTGGGTTGGCACTTTGAAGCCGACGCACCACCTGTAAGACCCAAACAACAGGGGCTGCTTAGAACTCGACCGGCCACACGCACCTCCTGAAAAATAACCGCTCCTTCAGCCCACCGATCCCCGCTCACCTCGCCCAAGTCAGCTCCGGGGCCCAGAGCTCACGTGGCTCCTCGCTTGGAACCTTCACATGAAAAAAAAAAAAATAAAAAAAAAATAAGAAACACGTCTCAGAAACACCATAAAGTAGTCAAAGAACCACCAGTCACATCTTCCCTCTAACCCCTCAGCTACTCCATCCAACATGACTGTACAACCTCAGCCACAAAGGTCTAGGCATAACAACGCATTAACCACAGACTCTTTGCGCTATTCCACCTATCCCCGACTCTTCACCCCCCCCAGGCAGGGCGGCTCCAGGCCACACGCACACCCCAACGCTCCATAGCACGCTACAAACAGCGTGCCTCAAAGACGAGAGAGAGCTCTCAGCAAGAAGAACTAAACCAGGACAAAGACGCTGTCCGGCAAGACGACCTGCGAGATCATGATGGGATGAGGTTCTACAGAACCCCAGGAAAAAGAGTGAAACGTGTCAGCCCCTGACAAAGAAGTTACTCTCAAAACTGATTGGACGTAGGCACAACAATCCCGCCTTCAAGACCTAACAATGTAAGGACGCAGGCAAGAAAGCCCAGACCGCAAAAATGGACGGCAAGAGACCAGAGCTGCTGACGCACCCGAGAACGACGCCGCAAAAAAGGACCTCCCGGAAACCTCCGAGACGCCAGACCGATCCTCGCCGCACGCTTGTAACGCCAGAAAAAAGCGCCCTATTGGCGCTATGGCGACGAGCGCAAGCGTTCCAGACGCTAGGGATGATGCCCGACTCGCAAAACTTGAGGCGCATGCCGCCCTCCATGGGCGCAAAGACAACAGGGAGACCCGACAAACAACTACGACACAGAAGACAAACCACATAAACTACCCAACAACAGAACCAGCCTGGAACCGCCCTGCCCGGCTCACCCTGGCATCGTGCTGAAGACTAACCTGCTCCCTTTACCTGCCCGGACAGCGCTGTTCCCGGACATCCCTCTCTCCTGCACTACACTTAAATCCCCCTTCCTGCAATGGCCAACAGCGCACCCTCCCTGCCCCGACCCCTCTCTGGCACAGGAGCCTCAACTTAGCTTGCAGACGGCCGCGACTCTGAATCCATCCTGGACAAGGAACACCACGCTCGGCCCGCTGGATTCATCCCCCTGTCACCAGGTTCCTCCTCACCATCTGCAAAACCAAACCAACCAACGCCGTCAGTCAGCATCACATCCGTCAACACGGACCTTTTCGACAATGCCCGCCACCTCAGACAGGCCATGGCGTGCTGCTCACCCGCTCTGCGCCAATTCCAGAGTCGGACGCCACAGATGTCGTCGCTTCCGGCGCCTAGGACTCCGAGAGACAGAAAGTTACCTTTGCGCTTGCAAAAAATTCACCAGTCCCACACTCCCTACTACCCAGCTCACCTCAAACCCTCCTCCGCTTCCAAATGCGGCCCCCACCGAGCCTGCAAAACCAGAGAGAAACACTGCAACTCGGTGGCCATACAGTACTCAATGAGACCCCAATCCAGCCCACTACCGCCTCACCTTCCGGGACCGCTCACCAGCGTACGACATTAACCATACGAATAGCACCTGCAAAACCCAAGCAAAAAGGCACATGATAAGATATTGCCCAAAACCACAGCCTACCCGGACTGATGCCCATCTCCCCCTCCTTTACCTAGAACAGCTTGTCTCTGCTGCCTCTGCCAATTTCTGTTACCACTTTGAGGCTGACGCACCACCTGTAAGACCCAAACAACAGGGGCTGCTTAGAACTCGACCGGCCACACACACCTCCTGAAAAATAACCGCTCATTCAGCCCACCAATCCCCACTCACCTTGCCCGAGTCAGCTCCGGGGCCCAGAGCTCGCACGGCTCCTCGCTTGGAACCTTCACGTGAAAAAAAAAAAAAAGTCTCAGAAACACCATAAAGTAGTCAAAGAACCACCAGTCACATCTTCCCTCTAACCCCTCAGCTACTCAGTCCAACCTGACTGTACAGGCTTTGCCTCAACAGTCTAGGCATACCAAACACACCACCACAGAGTCTTTGCGCTATTCCACCTGCCCCCAACTCTACACCCCCCCGGGCAGAGCGGTTCCAGGCCACGCACACACACCCCGATGCTCCAAACAACATGCCTTAAAGACAAGAGAGAATTCTCGCCAAGGAGAACACCACACAGACACAAGATGCTGTCCCTCAAGACGACCTGCAGGAACATGACAGCGATGTGACGGGGCTCTATGGCAGACCCAGAAAGACTGACATGTCACAGCCCTCAACAAGAAGTTACTCTCAAAACTGATTGGACGTAGGCACAACAATCCCGCCTTCAAGACCTAACAATGTAAGGACGCAGGCAAGAAAGCCCAGACCGCAAAAAATGCATGGCAAGAGAATAGAGCTGCTGACGCGGTCGGGAACAACGCCGCAAAACAAGGGCCGCCCGGAAACCTCCGAGACGCCAGACCGATTCACGCCACATGCTCGTAACGCCAGAAAAGAAGCGCCCGATTCGCGCTATGCCGACGAGCGCAAGCGTTCCAGACGCTAGGGATGATGCCCGACTCGCAAAACCTGAGGCGCATGCCGCCCTCCATGGGCACAAAGACAAACACATAAACAAACACATAAACTACCCAACAACAGAATCAGCCTGGAACCGCCCTGCCCGGCACACGCTGGCATCGTGCTGAAGACTAACCTGC
Organism: Platalea leucorodia; assembly: GCF_965183815.1. Lineage (NCBI taxonomy): Eukaryota > Metazoa > Chordata > Aves > Pelecaniformes > Threskiornithidae > Platalea > Platalea leucorodia. The sequence goes on along the minus strand of NC_138826.1, from coordinate 128,438,822 downwards.
TCCCTTTACCTGCCCGGACAGCACTGTTCCCAAACATCCCTCTCTCCTGCACTACACTTAAATCCCCCTTCCTGCAATGGTCAACAGCGCACCCTCCCTGCCCCAACCCCTCTCTGCCACAGGAGCCTCAACTTAGCTTGCTGATGGCCGTGAATCCAAATCCATCCTGGACAAGGAAAACCACACTCGGCCTGCTGAATTGAGCCTGCGGTCACCAGGTTCCACTCCACCATCTGCAATAGAAAACCAATGCCGTCAGTCATCATCACAGCCCCCACAGAGCCTACAAAACCAAAGAGAAACACTGCAACTCAGTGGCCATACAATACTTGGCTGTGAGACACCAACCCAAACCACAACCGCCTCACCTTCCAGTAACACTTGTCAGCAGGCGGTGTCGGCCCTCCAAACACCACCTGCAAAAGCACAATCAAAAAGGCACGTGCTGAAATATTGCACAAAACTACAGCCTGCCCACACCGATCCCCATCTCACCCTGTTTTGCCTTTACCAGCTTGCCTGCCTGTCCTCCGTCAATTTGGGCTGGCACTTTGAAGCCAACGCACCACCTGTAAGACCCAAACAACAGGGGCTGCTTAGAACTCAACCGGCCACACGCCCCGCCTAAAAATAACCACTCCTTCAGCCCACCGATCCCCGCTCACCTCACCCGAGTCAGCTCCAGGGCCCACAGGTCACATGGCTCCTCACTTGGAACCTTGACATGAAAAAAAAAAAAGTCAAAATCACCATAGAGTAGTCAAAGAACCACCAGTCACATCTTCCCTCTAACCCCTCAGCTACTCCATCCAACATGACTGTACCACCTTTGCCTCAATGGTCTAGGCATAACAACGCACTAACCGCAGAATCTTTGCGCTATTCCACCTATCCCCGACTTTTCACCCCCCGGGCAGGGCGGCTCCAGGCCACACGCACACGCACCCCAACGCTCTGCAGCACGCTACAAACAACATGCCTCAAAGACGAGAGAGAACTCTCGGCAAGAAGAACTAAACCCGGACAAAGACGCTCTCCGGCAAGAAGACCTGTGAGACCGTGACGGCGATGGGATGAGGTTCTATAGAACCCCAGGAAAAAAAAAGAGTGAAACGTGTCAGCCCCTGACAAAAAGTTACTCTCAAAACTGATTGGACGTAGGCATAACAATCCCAGCTTCAAGACCTAACAACGTAAGGACGCAGGCAAGAAAGCCCAGACCGCAAAAATGGACGGCAAGAGACCAGAGCTGCTGACGCACCCGAGAACGACGCCGCAAAAGAGGACCTCCCGGAAACCTCCGAGAGGCCAGACCGATCCACGCCGCACGCTTGTAACGCCAAAAAAGAAGCGCCCGATCGGCGCTACGCCCATAGGTACAGGCATTCGAGATGCCAGGGATGATGCCCGACTCGCAAAACCTGAGACGCACGGCACCCTCCTCGGGTACAAAGATAAAGTTGGAGACCTCATTAAGTCCTAGGACACAAAAGACAGACCACACAAACTACCCAACAACAGAATCAGCCTGGAACCGCCCTGCCCAACCCATGGTGGCATCGTGCTAAAGAGTAACCTGCTCCCTTAACCTGCCTGGAGGGTGCTGTTCCCTGACAGCCCTCTCCCCTGGGCTACCTTTAAAACCCCTTCCTGCCATGGCCAACCTTGCACCCTCCCTCCCCCAAACCCTCTCCGGCACCAGAGCCTCAACTTAGCTTGCAGACGGCCACGACTCCGAATCCATCCTGGACAAGGAAAACCACGCTCAGCCCACTGAATTCAGCCTGCGGACACCAGGTTCTGCTCCATCATCTGCAAACAAAACCAAAGCCATCAGCCACCATGACATCCGTCAACACAGAGCACAGTCAACACCTGCCACCTCAGACACACTGAGGCGTGCCGCTCACCAGCTCCATACCTATTCCAGATCCAGACGCTACAGCCTTCGTCACTTCCTCCACCTAGGATACCAAGAAACAGACAATTACCTGTGTGCTTGCAAGAAGTCACCCGCCCCACGCTCGCAACTACCCAGCTCACCTCAAACGCTCATCCGCTTCCAAAGGCGGCCCCCACCAAACCTGCAAAACCAAAGAGAAACACTGCAACTCGGTGGCCGTACAATACTTGGCTGTGAGACACCAACCCAAACCACAACCGCCTCACCTTCCAGGAACGCTTGTCAGCAGGCGGTGTCGGCCCTCCAAACACCACCTGCAAAAGCACAATCAAAAAGGCACATGCTGAGATACTGACCTGAACCTCAGCCTGTCTGCACCAATCCCCATTGCACGCTGTTTTACCTTGAGAGCTTTCCTCCTTGGCCTCCCTCAATCTCGTTGCCGCTTTGAGACTGACACACCACCTGTAAGACCCAAACAACAGGGGCTGCTTAGAACTCGACCGGCCACACACACCGCCTGAAAAATAACCGCTCCTTCAGCCCACCGATCCCCGCTCACCTCACCCCAGTCAGCTCCAGGGCCCAGAGCTCACATGGCTCCTCACTTGGAACCTTCACATGAAAAAAAAAAAATCTCAGAAACGCCATAAAGTAGTGAAAGAACCACCAGTCACATCTTCCCTTTAACCCCTCAGCTACTCCATCCAACATGACTGTACCACCTTAGCGACAAAGGTCTAGGCATAACAACGCACTAACCACAGACTCTTTGCGCTATTCCACCTATCCCCGACTCTTCACCCCCCCCAGGCAGGGCAGCTCCAGGCCACACGCACGCACACCCCGACGCTCCACAGCACGGCACAAACAGCGTGCCTCAAAGATGAGAGAGAGCTCTCGGCAAGAACAACTAAACCAGGACAAAGACGCTGTCCGGCAAGACGACCTGTGAGACTGTGACGACGATGTGATGAGGTTCTACAGAACCCCAGAAAAAGAGTGAAACGTGTCAGCCCCTGACAAAGAAGTTACTCTCAAAACTGATTGGACGTAGGCACAACAATCCCGCCTTCAAGACCTAACAATGTAAGGACGCAGGCAAGAAAGCCCAGACCGCAAAAATGGACGGCAAGAGACCAGAGCTGCTGACGCACCCGAGAATGACGCCGCAAAAAAGGACCTCCCGGAAACCTCCGAGACACCAGACCGATCCACGCCGCACGCTTGTAACGCCAGAAAAAAAGCGCCCTATTGGCGCTACGGCGACGAGCGCAAGCGTTCCAGACGCTAGGGATGATGCCTGACTCGCAAAACCTGAGGCGCGTGCCGCCCTCCATGGGCGCAAAGACAACAGGGAGACCCGACAAACTACTACGACACAGAAGACAAACCACATAAGCTACCCAACAACAGAATCAGCCTGGAACCGCCCTGCCCGGCACACCCTGGCATCGTGCTGAAGACTAACCTGCTCCCTTTACCTGCCCGGACAGCGCTGTTCCCGGACATCCCTCTCCCCTGCACTACACTTAAATCCCCCTTCCTGCAATGGTCAACAGCGCACCCTCCCTGCCCCGACCCCTCTCTGGCACAGGAGCCTCAACTTAGCTTGCAGACGGCCGCGACTCCAAATCCATCCTGGACAAGGAACACCACGCTCAGCCTGCTGGACTACTCCTGTGTCGCCAGGTTCCTCCTCACCATCTGCAAAACCAAACCCACCAAACCCATCAATCAGCATCACACTCGTCACCACAGACCTTTCGCACAACAAGCGCTGCCTCAAACCCGCTATGCCATGCCGCTCACCTGCTCATCACCAGTTCCAGAGCTGGACGCCGCAGCTCTCGTCGCTCCCAGCAACTAGGATACCAAGAGACACAGTATTACCTTTGCGCTTGCAAGAAGTCACCCGCCCCACGCTCCCAACTACCCAGCTCACCTCAAACGCTCATCCGCTTCCAAAGGCAGCCCCCACCAAACCTGCAAAAGCAGAGAGAAGCACTGCAACTCGGTGGCCACACAATACTTGGCTGTGAGACACCAACCCAAACCACAACCGCCTCACCTTCCAGTAACACTTGTCAGCAGGCGGTGTCGGCCCTCCAAACACCACCTGCAAAAGCACAATCAAAAAGGCACGTGCTGAGATACTGACCTAAACCTCAGCCTGTCTGCACCGATCCCCATCTCACCCTGTTTTGCCTTTACCAGCTTGCCTGCCTGTCCTCCGTCAATTTGGGCTGGCACTTTGAGGCTGACGCACCACCTGTAAGACCCAAACAACAGGGGCTGCTTAGAACTCGACCGGCCACACACACCTCCTGAAAAATAACCGCTCCTTCAGCCCACCGATCCCCGCTCACCTCGCCCAAGTCAGCTCCGGGGCCCAGAGTTCACATTGCTGATCGCTTGGAACCTTCACATGAAAAAAAAAAAAAACAAAAAAAAACCGCCACGTCTCAGAAACACCATAAAGTAGTGAAAGAACCACCAGTCACATCTTCCCTCTAACCCCTCAGCTACTCCATCCAACATGACTGTACCACCTTAGCGACAAAGGTCTAGGCATAACAACGCACTAACCACAGACTCTTTGCGCTATTCCACCTATCCCCGACTCTTCACCCCCCCCAGGCAGGGCAGCTCCAGGCCACACGCACACCCCGACGCTCCATAGCACGCCACAAACAGCGTGCCTCAAAGAGCAGAGAGCTCTCGGCAAGAAGAACTAAACCAGGACAAAGACGCTCTCCGGCAAGAAGACCTGCGAGACCGTAACGGCGATGGGATGAGGTTCTATAGAACCCCAGAAAAAGAGTGAAACGTGTCAGCCCCTGACAAAGAAGTTACTCTCAAAACTGATTGGACATAGGCACAACAATCCCGCCTTCAAGACCTAACAATGTAAGGACGCAGGCAAGAAAGCCCAGACCGCAAAAATGGATGGCAAGAGACCAGAGCCGCTGACGCACCCGAGAATGACGCCGCAAAAAAGGACCTCCCGGAAACCTCCGAGACGCCAGACCGATCCATGCCGCACGCTTGTAACGCCAGAAAAAAGCGCCCTATTGGCGCTACGGCGACGAGCGCAAGCGTTCCAGACGCTAGGGATGATGCCCGACTCGCAAAACCTGAGGCGCGTGCCGCCCTCCATGGGCGCAAAGGCAACAGGGAGACCCGACAAACTACTACGACACAGAAGACAAACCACATAAGCTACCCAACAACAGAATCAGCCTGGAACCGCCCTGCCCGGCACACCCTGGCATCGTGCTGAAGACTAACCTGCTCCCTTTACCTGCCCGGACAGCGCTGTTCCCGGACAGCGCTGTTCCCGGACATCCCTCTCCCCTGCACTACACTTAAAACCCCCTTCCTACAATGGCCAACCTCGCACCCTCCCTCCCTCGACCCCTCTCCGGCACCAGAGCCTCAACTTAGCTTGCAGACGGCCGCGACTCCGAATCCATCCCGGACAAGGCACACCACGCTCGGCCCGCTGGACTACTCCTGTGTCGCCAGGTTCCTCTCCACCATCTGCAAAACCAAACCCACCAAACCCATCCATCAGCATAACACTCGTCACCACAGACCTTTCGCACAACAAGCGCTGCCTCAAACCCGCTATGCCATGCCGCTCACCTGCTCATCACCAGTTCCAGAGCTGGACGCCGCAGCTCTCGTCGCTCCCAGCAACTAGGATACCAAGAGACACAGTATTACCTGTGTGCTTGCAAGAAGTCACCCGCCCCACGCTCCCTACTACCCAGCTCACCTCAAACGCTCATCCGCTTCCAAACGCAGCCCCCACAGAGCCTGCAAAAGCAGAGAGAAACACTGCAACTCGGTGGCCGTACAATACTTGGCTACCTACGAGACACCAACCCAAACCACAACCGCCTCACCTTCCGGGAACGCTTGTCAGCGGGCGGTGATATCCCTCCAAACAGCACCTGCAAAAGCACAATCAAAAAGGCACACGCTGAAATATTGCACAAAACCACAGCCTGCCCACACCGATCCCCTTCTCCCCCTCCTTAACCTTGACCAACTTGCCTGCCTGTCCTCCGTCAATTTGGGTTGGCACTTTGAAGCCGACGCACCACCTGTAAGACCCAAACAACAGGGGCTGCTTAGAACTCGACCGGCCACACGCACCTCCTGAAAAATAACCGCTCCTTCAGCCCACCGATCCCCGCTCACCTCGCCCAAGTCAGCTCCGGGGCCCAGAGCTCACGTGGCTCCTCGCTTGGAACCTTCACATGAAAAAAAAAAAAATAAAAAAAAAATAAGAAACACGTCTCAGAAACACCATAAAGTAGTCAAAGAACCACCAGTCACATCTTCCCTCTAACCCCTCAGCTACTCCATCCAACATGACTGTACAACCTCAGCCACAAAGGTCTAGGCATAACAACGCATTAACCACAGACTCTTTGCGCTATTCCACCTAGCCCCGACTCTTCACCCCCCCCCGGGCAGGGCGGCTCCAGGCCACACGCACACCCCAACGCTCCACAGCACGGCACAAACAGCGTGCCTCAAAGACGAGAGCGAGCTCTCAGCAAGAAGAACTAAACCAGGACAAAGACGTTGTCCGGCAAGAAGACCTGCGAGACTGTGACGGCGATGGGATGAGGTTCTACAGAACCCCAGAAGAAGACTGAAACGTGTCAGCCCCTGACAAAGAAGTTACTCTCAAAACTGATTGGACGTAGGCACAACAAGCCTGCCTTCAAGACCTAACAATGTAAGGACGCAGGCAAGAAAGCCCAGACCACAAAAATGGATGGCAAGAGACCAGAGCCGCTGACGCACCCGAGAATGACGCCGCAAAAAAGGACCTCCCGGAAACCTCCGAGACGCCAGACCGATCCACGCCGCACGCTTGTAACGCCAGAAAAAAGCGCCCTATTGGCGCTACGGCGACGAGCGCAAGCGTTCCAGACGCTAGGGATGATGCCCGACTCGCAAAACCTGAGGCGCGTGCCGCCCTCCATGGGCGCAAAGGCAACAGGGAGACCCGACAAACTACTACGACACAGAAGACAAACCACATAAGCTACCCAACAACAGAATCAGCCTGGAACCGCCCTGCCCGGCACACCCTGGCATCGTGCTGAAGACTAACCTGCTCCCTTTACCTGCCCGGACAGCGCTGTTCCCGGACAGCGCTGTTCCCGGACATCCCTCTCCCCTGCACTACACTTAAAACCCCCTTCCTACAATGGCCAACCTCGCACCCTCCCTCCCTCGACCCCTCTCCGGCACCAGAGCCTCAACTTAGCTTGCAGACGGCCGCGACTCCGAATCCATCCCGGACAAGGCACACCACGCTCGGCCCGCTGGACTACTCCTGTGTCGCCAGGTTCCTCTCCACCATCTGCAAAACCAAACCCACCAAACCCATCCATCAGCATAACACTCGTCACCACAGACCTTTCGCACAACAAGCGCTGCCTCAAACCCGCTATGCCATGCCGCTCACCTGCTCATCACCAGTTCCAGAGCTGGACGCCGCAGCTCTCGTCGCTCCCAGCAACTAGGATACCAAGAGACACAGTATTACCTGTGTGCTTGCAAGAAGTCACCCGCCCCACGCTCCCTACTACCCAGCTCACCTCAAACGCTCATCCGCTTCCAAACGCAGCCCCCACAGAGCCTGCAAAAGCAGAGAGAAACACTGCAACTCGGTGGCCGTACAATACTTGGCTACCTACGAGACACCAACCCAAACCACAACCGCCTCACCTTCCGGGAACGCTTGTCAGCGGGCGGTGATATCCCTCCAAACAGCACCTGCAAAAGCACAATCAAAAAGGCACACGCTGAAATATTGCACAAAACCACAGCCTGCCCACACCGATCCCCTTCTCCCCCTCCTTAACCTTGACCAACTTGCCTGCCTGTCCTCCGTCAATTTGGGTTGGCACTTTGAAGCCGACGCACCACCTGTAAGACCCAAACAACAGGGGCTGCTTAGAACTCGACCGGCCACACGCACCTCCTGAAAAATAACCGCTCCTTCAGCCCACCGATCCCCGCTCACCTCGCCCAAGTCAGCTCCGGGGCCCAGAGCTCACGTGGCTCCTCGCTTGGAACCTTCACATGAAAAAAAAAAAATAAAAAAAAAATAAGAAACACGTCTCAGAAACACCATAAAGTAGTCAAAGAACCACCAGTCACATCTTCCCTCTAACCCCTCAGCTACTCCATCCAACATGACTGTACAACCTCAGCCACAAAGGTCTAGGCATAACAACGCATTAACCACAGACTCTTTGCGCTATTCCACCTAGCCCCGACTCTTCACCCCCCCCCGGGCAGGGCGGCTCCAGGCCACACGCACACCCCAACGCTCCACAGCACGGCACAAACAGCGTGCCTCAAAGACGAGAGCGAGCTCTCAGCAAGAAGAACTAAACCAGGACAAAGACGTTGTCCGGCAAGAAGACCTGCGAGACTGTGACGGCGATGGGATGAGGTTCTACAGAACCCCAGAAGAAGACTGAAACGTGTCAGCCCCTGACAAAGAAGTTACTCTCAAAACTGATTGGACGTAGGCACAACAAGCCTGCCTTCAAGACCTAACAATGTAAGGACGCAGGCAAGAAAGCCCAGACCACAAAAATGGATGGCAAGAGACCAGAGCCGCTGACGCACCCGAGAATGACGCCGCAAAAAAGGACCTCCCGGAAACCTCCGAGACGCCAGACCGATCCACGCCGCACGCTTGTAACGCCAGAAAAAAGCGCCCTATTGGCGCTACGGCGACGAGCGCAAGCGTTCCAGACGCTAGGGATGATGCCCGACTCGCAAAACCTGAGGCGCATGCCGCCCTCCATGGGCGCAAAGGCAACAGGGAGACCCGACAAACTACTACGACACAGAAGACAAACCACATAAGCTACCCAACAACAGAATCAGCCTGGAACCGCCCTGCCCGGCACACCCTGGCATCGTGCTGAAGACTAACCTGCTCCCTTTACCTGCCCGGACAGCGCTGTTCCCGGACAGCGCTGTTCCCGGACATCCCTCTCCCCTGCACTACACTTAAAACCCCCTTCCTACAATGGCCAACCTCGCACCCTCCCTCCCTCGACCCCTCTCCGGCACCAGAGCCTCAACTTAGCTTGCAGACGGCCGCGACTCTGAATCCATCCCGGACAAGGCACACCACGCTCGGCCCGCTGGACTACTCCTGTGTCGCCAGGTTCCTCTCCACCATCTGCAAAACCAAACCCACCAAACCCATCCATCAGCATAACACTCGTCACCACAGACCTTTCGCACAACAAGCGCTGCCTCAAACCCGCTATGCCATGCCGCTCACCTGCTCATCACCAGTTCCAGAGCTGGACGCCGCAGCTCTCGTCGCTCCCAGCAACTAGGATACCAAGAGACACAGTATTACCTTTGCGCTTGCAAGAAGTCACCCGCCCCACGCTCCCTACTACCCAGCTCACCTCAAGCCCTCCTCCGGCTCCAAAGGCAGCCTCCACAGAGCCTGCAACTTGGTGGCCATACAATACTTGGCTATGAGACCCCAATCCAGCCCGCTACCGCCTCACCTTCCGGGACCACTCATCAGCATGCGGCATTAACTGTCTAAATAGCACCTACAGAAACCCAAGCAAAAAGGCACATATGAGATACCGCCCGAAACACAGTCTGCCCGAACCAATGCCCATCTCCCCCTCCTTTACCTTGACAGCTCACCCGCCCCACCTCTGTCACTTCGGCTTGCCTCTCTCAGGCTTGCACACCACCTGTAAGACACAAATAACGGGGTTTGCTTATAACAGGACCAGCCACACAGCACCTGAAAAATAACCTGTACTTCAGCCTACCAATCCCCAGGCACCTTGCCTGTGTCAGCTCCAGGGCCCATATCCCACATCGTTCCTTGCTTGGAACCTTCACGTTAAACAAAAAAAACAAGTTAGAAACACCATAATGTAGTCAGATAGCCACCACTCACATCTTCCCTCTAATACGTCAGCTACTCAGTCCAAGATGACCGTACAGCCTTTGCCTCAACGGTCTAGGCACAGCAACACATTAGCCACAGACACTTATCGCTATTCCACCAACCCCCTCACTCTACAGCCCCCGGGCAGAGCAGCTCCGTGCCAAACACACACGCGCGCACACCGACGCTCCACAGCACGCTACAAACAACATCCCTCAAAGATGAGAGAGAACTCTCGGCAAGAAGAACTACATCCGGAACGAAGACACCATCGAGCAACACCACCTGCGGGATCGTGACGGCGATGTGAGGAGCCTCTACAGCAGTCCCAGTAAAGGAGTGGAACGTCACAACCCATAACACAAAGTTACTCTCAAAACTGAGAGGATGTAGGCGCAACGAGCCCGGCTTCAAGACCTAAGAAAATAAGGATGCAGGGAAGAAACCCCAGTCTGCAAAAACGGACAGCAAGACACCAGAGCTGCTCACGCAGCCAGAAATGATGCTGCAAAAGAGGACCATCGGAAACCTTGAAACACCAGACCAATCCACGCCATACGCTTTTAACACCAGAGAAGCAGCACCCGATCGGCACTACGCCGATGAGTACAGACGTTCGAGACGCTAGGGACGGTGCCAGAGGCACGTGCCGCCCTCCTTGGGCAGAAAGACAACATCAAGACCCAACTAAGGTATAAGACACAAGAGGCACACCGCACAAACTACACAACAACAGACACAGCCTGGAACTGCCCTGCCCGGCACACGCTGGCATCGTGCTGAAGACTAACCTGCTCCCTTGACCTGCCCAGAGGGCACTTTTCCCGGACAGACCTCTCCCCTGCGCTACCTTTAAAACCCCTTCCCGCAATGGCCAACCTTGTCTCCTTGCCCCCTTCCAAGTGCCAGCCCCTCAACTCAGCTGGCAAACAGCCAGGAGTCTGAATCCATCCTTGACGAAATACACATCAGCTAGCTGATATTTTCCCCACAGTCCCCAGGTTCCTCTTCATCATCTGCAAAAAATTCCCACACCGCCAGCAGTAAGCACCCCGGCAGCAGACGCCGACCTCTTCCACACCACCTTCATCCTCAGAAGCGCCGTGGCATTTCGCTTGCCCGCTCCGTGCCGATTCCAGAGACAAAGGCTGCGGCTGTCACTCCTTGTGGCACTAAGATGCTCAGACACACAAAATTACCATTGTGCTTGTGAAAAATCACCGGTCCCGTGCTCCTCCTCCCCACCACCCAGCTCGCCTCAAATGCTCATCTGATTCCAAAGGCAGCCTTCACGGAACCTGCCAAACTAAAGAGAAAAGCTTCGCCGAGTTGCAGCAGGATACTTCACTCTTGGGCACAAACAGGCCCGCAACTGCCTCGCCTTCTCAGACCGCTCAAAGCGCTGCTTCGCTCCTGTGATACTAAATGCATCATCTGCAAAAAAAAAAATATCAAAGCAAATAACACATGCTGAGATACTACCCAAAACAAGAGCCTGCCCACACCGATTCTGATCTCCCACTCCTTTACCTTGGCCAGTTTCCACCACTGCCTCTGCTGTTTTCAGGTTGCCACTTCGAGGTGTGGGTACTGCCTGTAAAACCCTAGCCACAAGGCACATTTATAGCTTCACCCACAATAAGACACCCAAAAAGTAACTGCTACATCAGCCCGCTAGTCGTTGCTCACCGTGCCCGAGTCAACTTCGGTGCCCAGATCCCATGTGGCCTCACACCTTCAAACAAAGAAACACAAACCGCAACCTAGTCATATAGCTACCGGTCACATGTTCCCTCTAACGCCACATGCTGACCCGCCTACTTACGGCGCTCACCTCGCTGTCGCCCTGCACGGCTCGTCCTTCTGCATCTGCGATAACAATAATATCAAACAAGTCACCCAGATGCAGAGCGATAGCTTAACCAATTCCAGTAGTCTAGTTCTCGTACAGCAATACCATCTAGAGCCCAAGTACACCCTGCCATTAAAAGAATACGTAACTCAAGTATTAAGCCCTACATATACGAGCCTTAACACCTTTGAGATTCCATTTGCTCAACTAGCAGCACTCTAGCATTCGAGCCGAGTCTCCCAGACAGCTCCGGTCATCCCCTTGGCACCCGCCAAATGCTACAGGAATTCTCATCCTCGCCTGCTGCCAATGGCCGCTCGCTCGGAAATAGGCTGTACCGTCTTTGCCAAAACAATCTAGGCATGTGAACATTAACCATTGCTCTTCGTGCTAATCTTCCCCTGACTCTACCATCGCTATGCCCCCAGGCGAAGCTGCTTGAACCCGGACGCCTACGCACGCGGACGGACACTGTGCACAAATACTGCGGATGACGTGACCCGGTGGTCTGAGAAAACTCTTGACAAAAAAAAAAAAAAAAAAAAAAAAAAAAAAGAGTCCTGGCCCAGATATGCCAACAGGCTATAAGATCGATGGGGCCATGAGGAAGAACCTACGGCAGCCCCACAAAAGTCAAACACCATCGCCAGTGATCAAGATAAATAAAAAAGATCTGTCTGTAACTGGGATGACAGAGGCGTGAGAAGCCAGGCTTAAAGACCTAAGAATGTCAGGATGCAGGGACGAGTCCCAGAAAATGACTCTGGGAAAACAGACCGCTCTTGAGCGGCGATGCTGATGCCGTCTTAATCGCCATCGCAATAAATTACCATCCGTAAACTCCTGATACGCAAGATGCACATGACAGATCCATGTGATAAACTTCAATTCAAGAAAGGAAGGACTCAGTTATCATTATGCCAATGAGCTAAGGCTTATGAGACCGTGGGTATTGCAATGTGCCCACCAGACACAGAGAAGAATAGAGACGTTGAGACATAAGTAAGGTATGCTATGAGACACAAGACAGACTACAAAGAATACACAGTAACACAGACACAGGCTGGACCTGCCCTGCCCGGTAGACAGTAGTGTTTTACAGGAAGAACCCAGTGCCCTCTCTGCCCGTATGTGTGTAATCTAAAACCGCCTTCTCCACTACGCTGATTTTATAACCCCTGCCCGCCCCACCTGCGCTTCCCCTACCCAGCCGATCACCTGCACAAAAATAGCTTCAGCCCTCAACTTGCCTTTCAGAGGGCTGGGGGTCAGAAACCATCTTTTAAAACAGACCACATAGGCTACCTAGGATGTTGCTGCAATCACCCAGATCCTCTTCATCATCTGGAAACACAGAATGCCATGGCTCAGCGTCATGCCAGTCAACGCTGACCTCTTCCGCAACAATGCCTGCCTCAGAAGCACTTTGGCGTTCCGCTCGCTTCTAGTCTAACGCCATTGGCCAGCATCGCCCATGGCACCTAGAAAACTAGAAATACAAAACAGCTGTTGTGTCTGGAAGCAGTCACCTGCTCAAACAATTCTACACCTCAAAATAAACTGCTGCTACAGTTGATGTTCATCACCCACCTTGCCTGATGACCTTGGGCCAGACCTTCTGCTTTGCATGTAGTTTTGCGGGTCGCTTTACACCTTCAAAACAGAGCACTAGCTAGTCACATGGGCGCCGACAGGAGCCCGTTCCCTCTGTTGCTGCATGCCAACCTACCTTCTCACAAGGCTCTGCTCGCCTCGTCCCTTCGGTGTCCAGCTCCCTACTGTGCATCTGCAGCAACAATAAAACAAAGTCGACCGGGTGCCGACAAATACCCTAGCAAACAGTGAACCTTCCCCATTCTGACTTCTTTGCTCTGCTAACCTTGTCGATTCATGCTTTATGCTCTGACCTGCCAGGCTGATGCAGCTCCATCAGCGAGTTAAAAAAAACCAAGACAGACAGTAACACCCATAAGAAGTAGACACTAACCTCTTCTTTCCCCTACCCCAATAGCCACGTGCCAGACTCATCCTTTCCCCCAGCCTCCTAACACGGCTCTGCCCGCCTTCTGTGCCACACCTCCGGGGCCAGCGTCCGTGTCAGGTGCCTGCTCATATAGTCGGTCCGTCTCCAATGACTCGGGAACCGTAACCTTCGATGCCAGCTCCACCTTGGGAAATTGTGGAGACACACGCAGATGTTATATACTGCTTCTCTAAAGAGAGAACCCACCGTGCAAATCCCTTGGACCGACTTACGTACTCAGGCAACACAGAGAGCCCAAAAGCACAAATCCCAAAACGATTGACCTCAACCTCCATCGCGGTCCACAGCACCGTCTGCTCACCTTTGCTGTCGCTCCTCACTTGACTGTGCTGCTTAGCCCAGACCTGTTACTTAAAGTGCAAGATTAAGTCAAACCACCCACCGACACGCAAAAATTACGCTTACTGCCAGATAACCCAAATATAGGCAAAGACCGATGACAGGCCAAACACCAAAAGAGCTACAAGTAGCAAATGACCGTGGCTGGTGTAAAGACATACTCTTCCTTCATGGATAAATAACTCCTAAAGGACCCCATGAACTGCAGGATGGAGAACCCCTCGGTAGAGGGCATGCTTGCATAAGAGTGCCGACACGTACGGGACAGTACGCTGGGCTGCCAGAAGCTGCTTGCGTACGCAATGCTACTACTAGATAACGCTGCGCTAAAAAGCCTTAAGCTGAAACTGCATAGTAGTGACAGGAGACCTGACAGCAGACAGATGCTGAACATAATGATGATCACAGAATCTCATGGAGACAGGTGCCAAAAATATCACAGAGGCCCCTCAGACCCAAATGCTTCGTGAGCGATGCTTCTTACCAAAATATGAGCTCAACGAGGAAAAGCCAAAGGTGATGCGCAGCGAGCTATTCAGATCTCCGTACAGAAGCATGCGTTACTTCAGATGGCAGGATGGTTCTGCCGGGTCAGCCGGACCCAAGCACTGGGTTCTAACGCCCGTCCAGTGGTGTCCGTAATATTTCTCACGGCCTGCCACGTAACAGACGGGTCCCCCATCTGGGACCGTGTTTCCCATGTCCCGGCCCCTCCCCACCCCCGTGATGAAAATCAAACCGATCAAACAAGGACTCTACTTAATCACCTCAGCCTCTTAAAGAAGCTTCCTTCCTCTGCTGACACTCAACACCGATAGCCTGCTGCTGTTCCTCAAGCACGGCCTGGCCCTCCAATGCCTCTACTGCCAAAGGAACAGAAAATGATTATGCTCCTACAACACGCTCCATCCTCCTCTCGTTCTTCGAGAAATCAAAGGAAAGCTACCATCCCTGACCGCTACACAACAGGAGTCTGTGCAGGAGATGGCTGAGCCCAGCCCCATAAATGGAAAAAACTCTGCTATGACCCTGCTTTGCCTTGCGGCAACAGCACTCGCCATCGGGGTGCCCCAAACCCGTTCCTGACTCCCTGGGAAATTCAGATACGATTAGTTCAAAACACCTGGCAAATAAGATACAAGCTAAAAACACATGTACCCCACCTTAACCCAAAACCCGTCAGATAGCTGGCTTCCTCCCACACGAGACTCACATCTTCAACAAATACACAGAACAACATGACACCAAACTTAAAATGCTTACCCTCTGATGCACTCTGAAAGCGACGAGCGCACCCACATAATATATACTCACGCTATTGTCCCGCATACCGGACTTCCTCAGGGCCAGACCTGCAAAGACAGGAGGAATCCTGACGTTACCTCCCCAGATGCCCCCAGAGCTCCGCTCCGCTCCCCTCTCTGCTGCTCCCATTGTGGGAAAGTGCTGGTGAGGATAACTACAAAAGAAAAAACAAAAAAAAAAAAAAAAAAGAGAGGAAAGAGAGCCACAGGGACCTGGATGTCAGAAGACAACCTGACCTTACCTGCAGGAATAAACAGAAATCCGCAAAAAATTTCTAACCAGAACCCAGAAAATAAGGAAAACCCGGGAACCTCAAAAAAACCTGAACATTGCACCACACAGCAACCGAGACTGCCCGATGGATGAAGCCGTAAGGACGAGAGGTTCGCCACAAAAGCGTCTCGAGACCCTTGAGCCCGATTACCTACAAAGCCCCGTCGGGAATTACGACAACAGTCTGCCGATGGAAAAACTGCAACAGTGTGACACAGTGACTCAAAAACCTAAAATGGACACCTTACAGCTACAGAAACTGGTGCTAAAAACACTATAAACAAGAACATCGCTGTCATGACCAACACTAGAGCAAGCCTCATTGGACCCTTAAGGAAGAAGACAAAAAGAGAAAAATAGAAAAAGCTTGCGTGCCCAGGACTGTGATAAGACACACCCTTCCCTGGAGATTTTTAAGAGCACAAATACACATCCTCTTCTCCAAGAAATACAAGGGAAGACAGTGACGCAAGCCTGCACTGGAAATAAGTGCCTAGTCAATTCCTCTAAGTAACAATTTCTGTGACATCCCAATGGACAGAGAAAGGACGGACACAAAAATTAGCTCCGGGAATGAAGTAAGAGGCACAGAGAAGCAGAGACCTGAGAGTTCCGGAGGGTATGTTTTTATGTACCTTAATGTACCCAATGCAGGGCCAAACATCAGACAAGTCTCATCTCAGAAAGCATGTTCCTAAGTGGAAGCCCAGACGGCTTACGCTGCGTCTCTCATGACTTCCTCCTATCTCCCGTCAGCTGTGGAGAGACAAAATCAGAACAGACCTGATCAAAAACCAAATTAAACTGCACAACCCATCTGAAAAAACATCGTGAAACTGCCTCCCTTACCAAACCGTCCCCTGGTCCCAAAACTTGGAGAAACCCCTTCTCTTCTCCTGAACCCGCAGGAAGCAAAAGCCACTCCTTCCCGACAGCTCCTGCCCTCTATTTGCACCCCTGAACCTCCCATATCAGCCGCTCCTCTGGAGCGGCTCTTCCAAGCCGTGCCCTAAGTTCTGTGAGCTCCCCTTACCTTTTATCTTCCTGTAGACTCCAGGCTCTGCTACAAACTCACAAAATAAGTGAAATCCTCGTGCTTACGATCTATGAGGGGCCTACTACAATCCACAAAGGTTCTAGGAACAACGTGTTACTCTGTCAGCAATTAAGAAAAATCATGGACCGTTCCATACCCTGAAAAACACTATGCCTTATGTCCCTGCTGCTTTCTTGAAAAATGTTAAAACTCCATATACAGATGGATATAAGATGCCCACCTTAACCCCTGCTACATCATCTCACCATCAACCGTATTAAGAAAGGGTATCAAGAACTTGCATGGCAAAACTAGTGAAGAAAACAAGATTCTATCTTCAATAGAACCAAAAATTCCAAAAATATACAGCACACTTAAAATAAAAAAAGAAAATCCAAGTTCAGACTATTAATCCATCTTGCTGCTCCTAAACACCCAATACAATACTAAGAATCAAAAAAAAAAAAAAAAAAAAAAGGAAAAATCTGCACACAAGTGCTTTTTTTACTATATATGCTGTTGAACCTCAACTAATCCCAAAGCCCTTACCTCAAACAAACACTTCTATTTCTCTCAGTATCAAAACACACCTACTCAAATAGCAAAAGCAAGTCAGAACCTGCAATTGACTGAAGAAACAGCAGAACACTAACACTGATGAAACCCAGAAGCAGAATGAGCTCCCTAAGGCGAGGCTGCGGCTCATATACCCTGGCCCCGCCCACCACCTTTCCCACATTCACCTGGGAAAGGGGAGGGACAAACCACCAGATGGCATAAAGGCTGCAGGAGGAGCAGCAGGGAGGTTTCTCCTATTCTTTAGGTTTGCAATGTACAAAGGACTTAAACAGGGAAAGTGACCATTACTAGAAATGAGAAGATCTGGTCTTTTACAGCAACAGCATCTATTGCATTAGCAACGTGACCAGGTAAGAAATTAAATGTATTTTTTCTGGGGTGCAGATCGAATGAGATAGACATTCTACTAAGCCATGTAAGAAAGAAGCCTGTTAAACTCATTAGCGATGTTATTAACAAAAATGACACGCTTTACTTTCCCATGAAAAAAACACGATGCTTTGGGGTTAGGCTTCATTACTAGGGAGACCATGTGCACTACTTAACTTCCACCAGAAGTACGTTCTGGATAGAACTGAATGATAAACTGTAATTAGATCCCATAAAAATCCTTTCTCCAAAACTCCTCTGCTCGCAAAATAAGTTATTTACTATAAATGACGAACGGTTCAGTCACCTCAACAGTCCCTCTGACAGACTCCTTTAATAAGACTAGATGAGTCTTAAGAAATGAAAAACACAAAAACCCCATAGAAATACAAAAAACATCTCAGAGGCTGTACGAGGCAGCTGAATGAACGCCTAAGAAGCTAGAACAAATATAAATTGCAAAACACGACAAAAAAACCCATGGGAAATCTGTCGATAAAAAGAGAGGAAAGACTATTGCCTTCTCTGAAAAACTCAAGAAGAGATCAGAACCGACAGCAGATGTCTTTGGGTACCAGCCACCAAATAGAAACGTACTGTGAGAAGAAAAACCAAAGGGAGTGCTGCGGAGCACAAAGATGGCTTTAGAAAAGGTTCAACATAACGAGAGACATAGTCGCAGGGATCGGAAAGGCCCTGAGGGGGCCAGAGAAACCAAAGAAGTCTTGAGGATGCAATGAACTCTAAAGGGAGTCGAACGAAGGACGGATGTCCTCGGGGACCGAATGGAGGCATGCCAAACGGGTGAGAGGACCAAAGGACTGACTGGGGTAACGGAGGTGGACTCGGGAAGGGCTCGGAGGGGAAAAGAGATGCACAAAGCACCCTGCTGAGCTAAAACGGGGCTCTAGGGCGTAGGGGGTGTCTTGCGAGAGCTCGGCAACAGAAGCTGAGAAGTCCCGAGGGGGCCTGAGACACCAAAGAATCCTCAGAAGTATCAATGAGGAACTCTGAGGGGGATTTCAACAAAGTACAGATGTTGTCAGGGGATCAGGGGCTAAACAAAGGCATCCTAAATGGCAAAGAAGAAGATAAGAGACCTCTAAAGTGCACCAAAACAAAAAAAATTGCACTGGAGCTAAAGTGCTACGAGACTGCTGTGGAGTATGAGAAAGGACTCAGAAGGCATCATTATATAGAGTAGAGGAATTATGAGGGGGCAGGGTAAGAAAAAATGGCTTAAGACACACTGACAGCCTCAGAATCTCAGGAGAACGTCTCGGCAAACTCCACGTGACTAAGCGAGAGAGGAACCGGAGGAGGACACCGTCAACGGCAGAGAGACGAAAGAGCGCTGCATAGCAAAGAAAGATGGGAGGCTCTGACTGAACGAGAGAGATGGGAAGGGAGATATGGTGCTACGGGGTGCCATAGAGAACGACGAACATCTCAGGAGGCGTCGTGACTCTGGGGAGAAGGGCGTTGAGGGGGGCTGACAAATGAGAGGCGGCTTGGGACGACAAGGAGGAACTTGGGTGATTGTCCGAGTGGACTACCGATGGCCTCAGGTGCCCGGAGACTGAACACAGAAATCCTAGATAGTGTTAGAGGAACGAATGACTGCTGCACGACTCAAAGCGCTACAAGGAAGAGGTGGAGAACAAGGAAAGGTCTCTGGAGGCATCATGCGCAGGAGAAAAACAATGTCCCGAGGGAGCAGAGAAACAGAAAAAGGACTGGGGACACGACAATTAAATCTGGAGAGGATCTGAACCAACTAAACTCATCATCAGACAGCCAGGGAATGAATAGAGGCACAGCTAGAGGGAGAAAGGCCAGGATAACCGGGCCGGTCACAGGTACAGACTCAGGAAGTCTTCTGAGGGAACGAGAGGGGCGCAAGGTCCGCTACGAAGCTAAAGGCACGCTAAGGGCGACCTCAAAGGCATATACAGGCATCGTGACGCCATTAGACAGGTCTTGAATGGGCCGGAGAGACTGAAGAAGGCTCAGGACACGAGGAAGATGTCTGGAGAGGTTGGGAACTTTAGCTAGAAAATCAGGTGAAAACACCGACTTAAAAAAAAAACAAACAAACACCTAAAAACCTAAGCCAAAAATGGGAAGATACTTTTTAAAAAGCATCTGTAGTTTTAAAATAACTTCATGCTGACATCAGATTGTGCAAAGTGAAAAAAACTCATTCGTTTTGCTCTAACAAAAGACAAATCCCCCGGATAGTTTCCTTTTAGCCCATTGTATCTGTAGAGACAATTTCAAAACTAACAGATGTAAAGGCAAGAGAGAAAAACTTAGAGCATCTGCACAACATACTCTCTACAAACAGCTGCTGGGGGGAAATTAAAATATAAAAGCAATAAAAAAAGGAAGGTTCCATCCAAAATCTCAGATCTCCTCAGGGAGGCCAGGGACCAAATGGAGGCACCCTAGATGGCACACAGGACGATAAGAGCGCTCGGAGGCACAAACAAACACGATTAAATATGGCATCAGAAAAGGTTCTCGGGGAGCGAGAAGGGCACAAAGAGCGCTACAGAGCGAAAAAACGGCTGTGGGGCACGAGGACCGCGTCGGTGGGCACGATGATGGCAGAAGGGGGGTGTCGACAGTGAAAGAGAGACAGAAAAAGGCTCTGTGTTGCAATGCAAAATGCAAGAGGGTGTCCTAACAATGTACTAACGTATGTCCTCAGGGAATGAGCGACTGAACAGAGACATCCTAGATGGCAAAGAATAAGGTAAGAGAGCTCTGGGGCTCAGACAAAGCCTGAGCAAGGGTTCTGTCTGAATGGGAGAGATACAAATAGCGCTACAGAGCTCAAAGGGTGCTGTGGGTCTCAGCTGGACATAATGACAGGAACGGAATGGCTCCGTGAGATGGGGGAACGCGGACGTAGAGACAAATGAAGATTCGCCGGGGTGATGAAGTACGCGGGAGAGGATCCGAAGGGAGCACGGATGTCCTCAAGAGACCGGGGACCGAACGGAGACATCCGACGTGGCGGAGGAGAAGGTAAGAGTGCTCTGGGGCAAAATGAAAGCCTATGGAGGAGTTATCTCTGAGTAAAGCAAAACGTTTAAAAGCGATGGTGATTAAAGAAATAAGAAAAAAAAAATAATAGAGACAGTGAACTAAAACAGAGAGATAGAAATAAAATTTGAAAAGTGAGGGCATTAAGAAAAGACAAGAAATAATTACAACATAAAGACAACGAAACACACACAGTGAATGGGATAAAAGACGATAAAATTTTAAACGCGATGGCGATTAACGAAATAAAACGATGGCAAAGAAGCAAAAAAAGAAATAACTAAAAAAAGAAAGCAGAGAGGAAAAAAAGGAGTCATAGAAAGAATATTTAAAAAGCAAAGGGAAGTAGGGAAATAAAAGAGAAAAAAAACAATAGGGAGAGGGACATAAAAAGGAGATGATGAAAATATATCTAAAAAGCGAAGAAACTAAGGAAAGATAGGAAATAATAAACGAAGATGCTGAAATAAGGACACTAAATGGGATAAAAGAAGACAGACAAGTATAAAAGCAATGCTGATTAAGGAAAAAATTATTCATAAGCTAGAGCAAACTGAAACACAAATGTAGACAGAAAATATAAAAGGCAAGGCTACTAAGAAAACACAAGATGTAAAAAAAAAAAAAGGCGAAATAAACACAAGGAATAGGATCAAAGCAGAAAAACAGTTAACAGTACAGAAATTGAAAAAATAAGGGAAAAATAAATAAATAGAGACAGGAAACTCCATCGGACACAAAGAAAGAAAATGTAGAAAGCAAGGGCACTAAGACAAGAGAAGAAATAATTAGAAGAACAGTTTAAGAATTCAAGGTAAAGACAATAGAAGAGTAGTAATACCAGTAGTAATACTACTAATAATAATAATTAACCAATAATAGTATACCAAGCAAGCGATTCACATGGAAAAGAGAATATATATAGTGACAGCACTCAGGAACAACGAGAAAGGAGAGCTAAAACCTAAGAGCAACAAACGAGATAAAAGTAGAACATTTTGAAAGCCAAAGGTTTAAGAGAAGGAAGAACTAAGAAAATACCGATGGTGAACTACAACACAGGCATAACGGGCAATTTTAAAAAGGGTCCGCACAAAGGGAAGACAAGAAACCATTACAAAATAAAGACGGTGAAGGGTATAATACTAGGCGTAGGAAGAAAACCTTAAAAGCGGGGAGCATTAGGGAAATGAAGGGGGGAAACTAAAAACTAGGGACAGCACACTAAAAGCGGAGAAAGAACATTTCAGAAGGGAGGAGCCTAAGGAAAGAGAAGAACTAACTGAAAACTAAAGACAGGGAACGGGATAAAAGCAAAAAAAACTTCAAGAGTGACGGGAGTTAGGGCAACAAAGAGATAAAATTAAAAAGAGGGACAGTGAACTAAAAGAGAGACGTAGGAAGAAAATGGACAAAGCAAAGGTCCTAATAGAGACAAGGAAGAATTAAAAAATGGAAACGGCAGACGGAATACAAGTCGACAGAAGCTTTTGTCGTGGTTTAACCCCAGCCAGTAGCTAAGCACCACACAGCCGCTACGCGGGAGAAAATTGCAAGGGTCGAAGTCAGAAAACTCGGGGGTTAAGGTAAGAACAGTTTAACAATTGAAGGAAAAGACAACAGAATACTAGTAATACTAGTAGCAGCAGTAGTAGTAATAATAATAATAATAAACCAATAAGAGTATACAAAGCAAGCGCTTCACTAGACAGGGGCTCACCACTCGCCGACCGATGCCAAGCACGTCCCCGAGCTGCCATCGCTGACTCCTGGCCAACGCCCCCCCAGTTTCCATACCGAGCGTGACGTCCCACGGTAGGGAATAGCGCTGCGGCCGGTCTGGGGCAGCTGAGCTGCCTGTGGCGCCTCCCAGCTTCTTGCGCACCGGGCAGAGCACGGGAAGCTGAAAGGTCCTTGAGTGGTGTCAGCGCTACTTAGCGACAAACAAAACGTCAGCGCGTTACCAACATGATGCTCATCCGCAATCCAAAAGGCAGCACTGTGCCAGCTACTAGGAAGAACCTTAACTCTCTGCCAGCCGAAAGCAGGACGCTTTGAACAGCAAGGGCGATTGAAGAAATAAGGAAAAACTTAATAAATAGCGACAGGGAGCTCCATCGGGGAAGGAAAATTTAGAAAGCGAGGGCACTAAGGGAAGAGAAGAAGCAATTAAACCCAGCTAAACCCCCAGGGGAAAAGTCAACCTAGAACATGGAAAAAGCCACAGGGATTAGGGAAATAAATGGGAAAATTAAAAAAACAGGACAGCGAACGAAAGGGACGGCGAAGGAAAATTCAGAAAACGAGGGCCCTAAGGAAAGACAAGAAAGAATTAAAACAGAAATACAGGGAAATAAAGGCAGCAAAGAGGACAAAAGGAGTCAGGAAAGTGTTTAGAGGAAGCGGCAATTAAGAACATCGGGAAGCGATTTAAAAATCACATTGGTGAACTAATACGGGGACGGAAAATTACAGAAAATTATTTTTTAATAATTTATATAATACAGCAGATACAAGTTTGTATTTTGAAATCCTTTTTTTATATATATGTTAATTTTATGTATATTAATATTATTTTATATATATATAATATATATTTTTAATATAATAGATATAGAAATTTTTTATCGATCTATCTATATAAAGGCGAGAGATTTTTCTCTAGTGCAATGCAAAACGTCTCATCCCTTCCTTACGGCACGGCTGCAGGGAGACGACCCTGCGAGGCTGCAGGACGAGGGCATACTGCAATCAGAATCTACGCTTACAGGTCCGCCGCAACAGCTACGGCCCTTGCTGCTGCTACTGCACATCTTGCTGGCTCAGTCGATAAAGCTGGAAGGGAAGCGTAATGCTTTCGAGGGGAAAAGGAAAACCAAAGCACAAATCGCAGCAATTCGCTTCATACTAAAAAAGCTGTGCGTGTGTTTATAAACATCCAATAAAAATACTTCTGCTGGAGAAGGACTGGATTTTCCTTTGGTGTTAATTTAACTTGCACAGCTGTGAATCGATACCAGTAGATTATCTGTCTCCAAGATACGCAGTCATCATTTGACCAGGGGTTTTTTGCACCTTACGTCATTAGGAGCGACATCTGGCCAGCCGCGCCGCCCAAGAGAGATGCTGCTGAACTGCCAGGGAAACGCACCCTTGAAAGCCAGACAGAAAGTACTTCAGAGCACTCCGTCAAAAGAGCGGGGGGGGGGGAAGTAGCATTCAGTTCCCTCTCCTGGTCAACGTTTAGAACAAATACCTAACTGCTTAAACACACCTAAGCAATTGTATGCCACAGCTAGTTGGCAGTTACAGCTGAAACAACGCAAGGCAGTTTGTAGATCCAATTTTAACTTTTTTTTCCTAAAGTTACATCTAGGAGAGAAAAATCCGTGACAGAAGAGATCCCCCATACAGTTTTACTTTGGGGGCAGAATCCAATCCCCGGGGCTGCAACGCGTAAGGCTACCAAAAAGGACCGGCAGATTTGCTAACGCTTTTGGCTGCGCCGAAGCACGCAGAGGAACGCGTGTTGATGACATCTCGGCTGTTGCAACTGAGAACCAGCGATGCCATCAACTTCTGGAAGACGTGCTGTGCTCGGGTCTTTGGAAGCAAACGGACTTTTTTTTTTTCTTTTTTTTTTTTTTTTAAGAGAGTGGAAAGTCTTGCTGCTGCTGCTGACTTCTACTGCCAAGCGCATCATCTCTGAAGATCCCCACTCTGATGGGGAGTTCATAAAACACAACTTCTTTGAATGGGAAAGACTTCCATTCTGAAAATCTCCTCCAGTCGAGGAGACCCTCAAGCCCGGCGACCTCCAAAGCCCCTTAGGGAATTACAGCAGCAGTCTGACGATGGAGAAACCGCAATGGCATGACACGGCGACTCAGAGATCTGAAACGGACACCTTACGGCTACAGAAACTGGTGCTGAAAACACTATACCCAAGAACATCATTGTCATGACTGACACTAGAGCAAGCCTCCTTGGGCGCTCAAGGAAAAGGGCAAAAAGAGAATAAGAGAAAAATCTTGCGTGTTCAGGACTGCGATAAAAGACGTGGTGCTCCGTGGAGATTTTTAAAAGCACAAATAATACACATCCTCTTCTCCAGAAGAGGGGAAGGAAAGGGAAGACGGCGACACAAGCCTGCACTGGAAATAAGTGCCCAGTCAATGCCTCTAAGTAACAGTTTCTGTGATGTCCTGATGGATGGTGAAGGGACAGATGCAAAAATTAGCTCGGGGAATGAAGTGAGAAAGAGGCACGGAGGAGCGGACACCCGAGAGTTCCAGAGGGTATCTTTTTATGTACCTATAGGAATAAATGAGAGGCTGTTTTACTTTGACAAGATGCAGCTGTGCCCTTGAGGCTTGTTACAAACAAGTTTGTGAAACTTAGAGGCAGAAAAATAAGGATGAGATTGGATACATCCCTGAAAGAGGAATTCGTGTGCACCAGCTTGAAGAACCAATAAGTAACGCTGAAGAGACGCGCGGACGCAAGACAGTAGCCAATAAAATGGGTTTTGCTTGCTCGTGAATGCTAGATCATATTATAAAAGGGATAGATTGTAAAAATAAAGTGTCATCATCATCTTCACTTGTCTTTGCCTCAACTCATATGTGGAGTCCGTGTTTAATTGCCACATGTACCTCAATGTACCCCATGGTTTACGAGACGAGACTTGTCTGACGTTCGCCCCCGCATGTTGTGATGTGGAGGCCTGGACAGTTTACGCCGCATCCCTCGTAACTCCGTCATATCTCCCGTCGGCCATGGAGAGACAAAAACAGAACAGACCTCGGCAAAATCCAAATAAAACTGCAAAACCCATCTGAGAAAGGCTCATGAACCTGCCTCCCTTTCCCAACCATCCCCCGCTCCCGAAACTTGCAAAACACCTTCTCTTCTCCTGACCTGGCAGGGAAGGAAGCCCACTCCTTCCCGACAGTTTCTGCCCTGTATTTGCACCCCTGAACCCCCCGTGTCGGCCACTCCTTGGGAGCTGCTCTTCCAAGCTGCACCCCATGTTCTGTGAGCCCGGCTTATCTTTCATCTTCCCACAGACTCCAGGCTCTGGAACAGACCCACAAAATCAGTGAAGTCCTGAAGCTTATAATCTAGAAGGGGCCTATTGCAATCCGCAGAGGTTCCAGGGACAACGTGGTACTCTGTCGGCGATCGAGAAAGACGATGAACGGTTCCGTAACCTGAAAGACACTACACCTTATGACCCTGCTGCTTTCTTGAAAAATGCTAAAACTCCACATGCAGATGCATACAAGATGACCACCTTAACCCCTGCTAGATCATCTCACCATCACTCCTATTAAGAGATGGTGTCAACAACTTGCATGGAAAAACTGGTGAGAAAAACAAGGTTCTATCTTCAACAAAATCAGGAATTCCAGAAAAATATAATGCACTTAGAATTAAAAAAAAAAAAAAAAAAAAAAAAACACAACAAACAAAACAAGACTATTGAACCATCTTGCCACCCCTGAACACCCAATCAAAATTACTGACCTGAAAAAAAAAAAAACAAAAACAAAGCTGCATGCAAGTATACTTTCTACTATATATGCTATGGAACCTTGACTGGTCCTGAAGCCCTTACCTCAAACAGACACCTGTGCTTCTTTAAATGTCAAAACACACCTGCCTAGATAACTGAGGCAGGTCAAAATCTGCAGTCAACTGAAGGAACAGCAGAGTACTGA
This sequence comes from Platalea leucorodia, assembly GCF_965183815.1. Lineage (NCBI taxonomy): Eukaryota > Metazoa > Chordata > Aves > Pelecaniformes > Threskiornithidae > Platalea > Platalea leucorodia. The sequence continues at coordinate 128,412,370 of NC_138826.1, read as the reverse complement.
CACCAAAGAAGTCCAGGAGCAGAATGAGCTCCCGAAGATGAGGCTGCAGCTCATATACCCCTGGCCCTGCCCACCACCCTTCCCACAATCACCTGGGAAAGGGGAGGGACAAACCACCAGATGGCATAAAGGCTGCAGGAGGAGCAGCAGCTATTTTGCTCATCTGCCTTAAACTTACAGCATGCAAAGCACTGAACAGAGAAAGCAAGCCTTACTGGAAACAACGATGCCACAATGTGCTAAGGCTGGCATGGGGCTGGGGGCTCTGCCACCATGCACAAAGGCTGCCGTGGGGGCATGCCACCGTGTGCAAAGAAAATAAGAACAGAAAATAAAAATATACAATAAAATTTAAACAATAGCACGAAGACAAGGAATTATAAAAAAAGACAGCAAAGGGAATAAAAGTAGGCATAGAAACAATATTAAAAATGCGATAGGCATTAGCAAAATAAAGGAAGAAATTACAAAATCAGGAGAGCAAATGAAAAGAGATGATTTAAGAAGCGAGGACACTAAAGAAAGACAAGAAATAATTAAACAAAAAAGGGAATAAAAGTAAACATAGCAAGAATATTTCAATAGTGAGGGGGATTAGGGAAATAAAGGGGAAAAATTTAAAAATAGGAACAGTGAACTAAAATGGAGATGTAGAAAGTCTTTAAAGCGAGAGCACTGAAGTAAGACAAAAAATAATTATAAAATAAAGACAGCGAAATAAAGACAACAAATGGGACAAAAGTGGACAAAAAATTTTAAAAGCAACAGGGATAAAATAAGAAAAAATTTAAAAATAGCAATGGGGAGCTAAAATGGAGACAGCGAAAGAAAATCTAAAAAAGTGGCGGCACTAAGAAAAGACAACAAATAATTAAAAAAAGACAGCGAATGGAAAACAAGTAGGAGTAGAAAGAATATTTTAAAAGCAATGGGCAATACGGAAATAGAAAAATTTTAAAATGGGGACAGTGAGCTAAAACAGGTGTAGAAAGAAAATTTAAACAGCAAAGGGACTAATAAAGACAAGAAATAATTAAAAAATGAAGACAGAAACCAGAATAAAAGTAGACAAAATATTAAAATCAACAGTGATTAAAGAAATAAGGAAAAAATTAAAAAGTAGCAATAGTGAACTAAAACGGAGATGTAGAAAGAAAATTTAAAGAGCAAAGGGACTAAGAACAGAGAGGGAAAAAAATTAAAAATGGGGTCAGCAACCTAAAGACATTGAAACAAAATTTTAAAAGCTATGAAGTAGAGAACATGCAGGAAGAAATAAAAACCACGGACATGGAACTGGATAAATGGAGACATAGAGGAAAAACTAGAAAGCAATGGGGTACTGGCCATACGGGTAAGAAGTTAAGTATCAGGAGAGGGAGCCAGATCAACAGCCTCAGGGAAAGGACATGGGAAGAGTGTTGGGGTGTAGAGCAAAGGGAGTCTGAAAACAGAGACAGGTCGCTGGGTAGAGGGAGACCTAGAAATGCACTTTTCACAAGCAATTGGGAAAAAGGTAGTGTGGGAAGAATGAAACAGTAGCGGATGAGAAGCCGGAAAGGGAGAGGCACAGAAAAGAAATGGAGAAGGCAACGGTGTACAGGACAGTGCTAGCAGCAGAGCAAAAAGCTTTGGGGAGCCGGACAGCCCAAAAGGGAGACAGAGGCAGGGACAGGCAGATATCTGGAGAAGCACGGCAGGGATGGGCATGGACACACAGAAGGGGATGTGCGACTCACTGCAGCTCCTGGCGCTAGCAGACCTTCACCGCCCCGAGACTTCTCTCTCTGCCTCTACCCCTTCCTCCTCTACAGGGCTGGCTGCCCTACCCTTGCCCACCCAGGAGTAGGCAGTGGGTGCCCCAACGCTCCACTCCCATGAGGATTCCCAGGTGCACAGTGGCTCATATGTGAGGCCAACGGAGGCACCGAGCTCCCGGCGCCGTGTGCTGGGGGTGCGCTTTGTTGGGGATGGCTGGGAGGGATCCTTCTTTGCTGTGGGGACCGGCCCTTCCTTGCTGGAGACAGCTGTCTGCGGAAGCCCCTTTGTTTCACTCCTCAGCCAGCTCCCACAGGCAGATGTACCCAGGCAGCCCTCTCACCAGCTAGAGCCCCTTGGCACAGCAGAGCCAGCCCCATCCTCAGCTGCACCTGGGGTTAGCCCAGCCCATCCCAGCCTGCAGCCCTTTTAAACCCTTGGCCCAGCCCCATCTTCACTTCATGGGTCCCACCTGGGCTGCCCTAGCTGGAACCCATCAGGAACTGAGGTCATCACCCCAGCCCCACAGCACATCACTGCATCCCCTGGACCCAACCACAGCCACTCACCCAGAGGCCAGTGGCTGGAAACACATCTGGGGTCACAAAGGAGGCAGCAAATGTTTGTTCCTTCACGCCCATCAGAAATCCCAGCAATGAGCTGGCTACAAGGCTTGGTGCCCAAAGGCAGTGGGACAGAGGGAAAAGAGGGAAGAGGAAAGCAGAAGGAAGGACAGAGGGAGGTAGAGAAGAGGTGTAGGACAGGGAGCCAGAAAACAGGATGCTGGGAACAAGAGAGGGACGGGGAACCGCACAAGGGTGTTGAGAGAAAGGGAAATGGAGTGCAGCGAGGAGGAGGATGGGGAGATGAAGTAGAGAACCACAGGAACAGGGAGATGGAGCAATAGGGGGCAGGGGAGAGAGACAGAAGGGACCGAGCAGAACAACAGGAACAGCAGGGAGGGACAGAGAGAGTAAGAGACACACAGGCAGCTGGGGGGGGGGGGGGCGGATAGAGGGAGACAGAGACGAAACTACAAAAGGGGGAAAAAGCAGAAAGAAGTAAAAAGAAGTGACAGGAAGTTGGATAGAGGCAGTCATAGAAATAGAAATTAAAAAGCAACAAACATAGGCAAGAACTAAAAATTAGAGAATGTAAGACAGAGCGAGAAATAGAAAGGGAACAGGACAGAGAGGCAGGAAATGTAAAAAATTGTTAAAGGGAGCTATGTAGAGGGAGATTTGAAAGGGAAAATAAAAAACAATGGACTACAGGAAACACAGGAAAGAAAAATGGGACAGGGAACTAGATAAATGGAGACATAGAAATAAAACGTTAAAAGCCACATGGTACGTGACAGGAAAGTATTAAGAATAAGGGAAAGGGAACTAGATAAATGGAGACATAAAAAGAAAATTTTAAAAGCGACAGGGTAAGGAAAAACAGAAAAAATTAAAAATAGGGAGAGAAAACTGAGTAAAAGATGAGAAAGAGAAAAATTCAAAAAGGATGGGACAGGAAAGAATTAAAAAACAGGGATAGGGACCTTGATAAAAGTAGACCTAGAAGGAAACCTGAAAATGCAAAGAGGTACAGGACAGTCAGCAAAGAACTAAAAACAGGGACAGCAAACCAGATTACATATAGAAACAAAATTTTAAAAGCCAAGGGATAAAGAGACAGGAAAATGAAAAAAATAGAGATGGCAATCTAAATACAGACGTACGAAGAAAATAGATGAAGTGAAGCACAGGCTGTAGGACAGACAGGAAAGCATTAACAAATAAGCACATTGGATGGGATAAAATTAGAAATAGGAAAAATAAAAGCCACATCTCTTAGGAAAGACAAGAAAAAACTACAAAATAAAGAAAGGGGGACAAAGAGAGAGACACATACAAAGTAAATTTTAAAAGCAACGGGGTACACAACAGACCGAAAACTATTAAAAAGCAAGGATAGGGAGCTTGATCAAAGTAGATATAGAAAGAAAATTTCAAAAGCAACTGGGTAGAGGACAAACAGAAAAAAAATTAAACACAGAGACAGCAAACTAGATAAAAGTAGACATAGAAACAAAAATTTTAAAGCCAAGGTACTAAGACAGGAAAGAATTAAAAAAATAGCAACAGCGAACTAAACAAATGCAGAGAGACAGAAATTGTAAAAAGCGACCGCATTAAGGAAAGACAAGAAATAATTAAAAAATAATGACAGTGAACGGAATAAAGGTAGACAGAAAATTTTTAAAGCAACAGAGTTTAGGGAAATAGAGGAAAAAAATTAAAAGTAGGGGCAGTGAACTGAAACGGGGACATAGGAAGAAAATTGAAAATCAAAGGCACTAAGGAAATAACTAAAAATAAAGATATCGAAGGGAAAAAAGTAGACAGGGAAAGAACATTTTAAAAGTGATGGGTATTAGGGAAATAAAGGGAAAAATTAAAAGACAGGGACAGTGAACTAAAACAGATGTGGAAAGAAAATTCAAAAAGCAACGGCACTAATGAAAGAAAAAATATTTTTTTAAAAAACAGCAAAGGGAATAAAAGTCGACATAGAAAGAACATTTAATAAGCAGAGGGGAATTAGGGGAATAGAGGGAAAAATTGAAAAATAGGGACAGCAAACTCAGAGATGGAGAAAGAATATTGAAAAAGCGAGGGCACTAAGGAAAGACAAGAAATTATTAAAAGAAAAGACAGCAAAATAAAGACTGCAAAGGGAATAAAAGTAGACAATTTTAAAAGCGACAGGGATTAGGGAAATAAAGGAAAAATTATGACATAAGGACAGCAAACTAAAACAGAGATGTAAAAATAAAATTTTTAAAGTAACAGCACTAAGAAGAAATTATTAAAAAAATTCAAAGGTAATAACAGTAGGCATAGAAAGAAGATTTAATAAGCAGAGGGGAATTAGGGAAATAAAGGATAAAAGTATGAAATAGGGACAGTGAACTAAAATAAATGCAGAAAGAAACTCTAAAAAGCAAGGCACTAACAAAAGGCAAGAAATTATTAAAAGAAAAGACAGCAACATAAAGACAGTGAATGAGATAGAAGTAGAAAAATCTGAAAAGCAAGGGGGATTAGGGAAATAAAATGGAAAAATTTAAAAATAGGGACAGTGAACTAAACCAGAGATGTAGAAAGAAAATTAAAAGCAAAGGCACTAGGGAAAGACAAAAAATAATTTAAAAATAAAGACAGCCAACAGAATAAAAGTAGACAGCAAATATTAGAAGCAAATAGAATTAAGGAAATAAAGAAAAAATAATAGCGACATTAAACTACAACAAGGAAGTGGAAAGAAACAAAACCTAAAAAATTATGGCAAAGAAGCAAGAAAAGAAATCATTTTTAAAAGACAGTGAAGGGGAAAAAAGTAGGCATAGAAAGAACTTTTAAAAAGTGAGAAGGATTCAGGAAATCAAGGGAAAAACTAAAAAATAGGGACAGAAAAGTAAGATGGAGACATGGAAAGAAAATTTAAAAAGCGACAGCACTAAGGAAAGACAAGAAATAATTAAAAAATACAGGTAGACAAATAAAGACCGTGAATGGGGTAAAAGTAGACCAAAAAATATTAACAAGAAAGGTGATTAAGGAAATGAGGAAAACATTACAAAATAGCAGCATCGAACTAAAAGAGAGACAGACATAAAAAGAAAACTTAAAAAAAGAGATGGCACTAAAGAAAAAAAAGAAAAAACACTTTAAAAATAAAGAGAGCGAATGAGATAAAAGTAGAAAATATTAAAAGCCAAAGGATTAAGAGAGAAAAAAACTAAAAAATTGAAACAGCAAAATAAAAGGCATACATAGATACAAAATGTTAAAGGCAACAGCACCAAGGAAAGAGAAGAAATAATTAAAAAATAAAGGCATCAAAAGTAATAAAAGTAAGCATAGGAAGAACATTTTAAAAGGGGGCGATAAGGGAAAAATTAAAACATAGAGACAGCAGGCTGGAACAGATTAAAATAGAACATATAAAAAGCAAAGGAACTAAAGAAAGGCAAGAAGTAATTAAAAGAACAGCATAATAAAGACTGGGAACAGGATAAAAGAAAATTTTAAAAAGTAACAGGAATTAGAGAAATAAATGGAAAAATTAAAAAATAGTGGCAGCGAACTTAAAGAGATGGAGAAGGAAAATTTAAAAAGTGAGGGCACTATGGAAAGACAAGAAATAATTACAACATAAATACAGGGAAATAATGACAGCTAATGGAATAAAAGGAGACAGAAAACTTTAAAAGAAACTGTGATTAAGGAAATAAGGATAACATTCAAAAATAGCATCACTGAATTAAAAGGGAGATGATGAAAGAAAATCTAAAAAGCAATAGCACTAAGGAAAGACAAGAAAGGACAATTAAAAACTAACAACAGCAAATGGGATAAAAGTAGAACATTTTAAAAGCCAAAGGACGGAGAAAGGAAAGAACTAAAAAACAGCAGCAGTGAACTACAATGCAGAAATAAAATAAAAAATGCACTAAGGAAATACAAGAAATCATTCAAAACTACAGACGGTGAACAGGAGAAAAGCGGGCATAGAAAGAAAATTTGCAAAGCCATGAGCATTAGGGAAAAGAAGGGGAGGGAACTAAAAACTAGGGACAGCAAACTAAAGGCGGAGCAAGAAAATTTAAAACGGGAGGGCCCTAAGGAAAGACAAGAAATAATTAACTACAGCACAATAAAGACAGCAAAGGGGATAAAAGGAGACAGAAAATTTAAAAGCAATGGAGATTAAAGCCATATTGAGCAAATGAAAAAACAGCGATGGCAAACTCTAAGGAAAATAAGGAAAAAAATTAATCGAAACTGTGAACTGAGAGATGTAGAATTAAAAAATTGTAAAAGCAATGGCAGTAACGAAAAACAAGAAAAAATAATTAACATCTCATGACAGCAAAGGAGATAAAAGTAGAAAATTTTAAAAACCAATGATCAAGATTAAGAAAGGAAAAAAGGAAGAACCAAATATTAAGATTAAGAAAGGAAAGCACTAAAAATAGTGACAGCTAACTACAACACAGACATAAATAGAAATTTTAAAAAGCAAAGGCACTAAGGAAAGACAAGAAATCGTTAAAAAATAAAGACCGTGAACAGGATAAAAGTAGGCATAGAAAGAAAACTAAAAGAAAAAGAAAGCAAACTAAAAGAGAGCTGTGGAAAGAAAATTTTAAAAGGTAGGGCACTAAGGAAAGACAAAAAATAATTAAGGATAAATACATCAAAATAAAGACAGGAAATGGTATAAAAACAGACAAACTTTTAAAAGCAATGGTGATTAAGGAAATAAGGAAAAAATTTTAAAATCGCATTGGTGAACTAAAATGGAGATGGAAAAGAAGATTTAAAAAGTGATGGCACTAAGGAAAAACAAGAAAGAATAATTAAAAATTAATGACAGCAAACAAGATGCAAGTAGAAATTTTAAAAGCCAAAGGATTAAGGGAGGAAAGCAGTACAAAGCAGCAACATTGAACTAAAATGCAGACATAGACAGAAATTTTTAAAAGCAACAGTGCTAAGGAAAGACAAGAAATCATTAAAAATAAAGACAGTGAACAGAATAAAAGTAGGCATAGAAAGAAAACTTAAAAAGCAATGAGCATTAGGGACAGTGCACTAAAACAGAGATGCAGAAACAAAATTTTAAAAAGCGAGGGCACTAAGGAAAGACAAGAAAGAATTAAAGACAACAATTGGAATAAAAGCAGACAGAAAAATTTAGAAGCAATGGTGATTAAAGAAATAAGGAAAAGTTAATAAACAGTGATGGCAAACTAAAACAGAGATGTAGAAATAAAATTTTAAAAGTGAGGGCACTGAAGAAAGAGAAGAAATAATTAAAAGTAAAGACATCGAAGGGAAAAAAGTAGGCATAGAAAGAACATTTTTAAAGCAATGAGGATTAGGGAAATGAAGGGAAAAATTAAAAAATAGGGACAGCAAATTAAAAGAGATGGAGAAAGAAAATTTGATTTTTTTTTTAAGTTAAAGTACGCATGGAAATGTAACTTTAAAAGTGACAGGGTACACAACACAGGAATAAATTAAAAAATACAGATAGGGATCTTTATAAAATAGACATAGAATGAAAATTAAAAAAGCAACGGGGTTCAGGACAGGCAGGGGAAAAATTAAAAATAAAGACAGTAAAATCGTTAAAGTAGACACAGAAAGAAAATTTTAAAAGCAACTGGGTAAAAGACAAGGAGGAAAAAAATTAAAAATGGGTAAAGAAAGCTGGTTAAAACTTGACATAGAAAGAAAATTTTAAAAGCAAAGGCATTAAGATGTGAAGAAAAATTAAAATAAGGGTAGGGTGATAGAGAGAGACATAGGAAGAAGATTATACAAGCGGAGGCATTAAGGAAAGACAAGGGAAAAGTTACAAAATAAGAATAGGGAGAAAAATACAGAGAGACATAGGAAGAAAATTTCAAAAGCAATTAGGTGCAAGACAGATGAGAAACAAATAAAAAAGACAGTGAATTGGTTAAAGGAGACAGAAAATTTTAAAAGCTACAGGGTACAGGATAGACAGGAAAACAAAAAATAGGGACAGCAAAGTAGATAAACTTTGACGTAGAAGGAAAATGTAAAATGTGATGGCTTTAAGGAAAGACAGGAATAAATCAAAAAACAAGAATGGGGAAAAAACTAGAGACACATAAAAGTAAATTTTAAAGTCAACAGGGTACACAACACAGGAAAGAATTAAAAACTATGGATAGGGAGCTTGATAAAAGCAGACATAGAAAGAAAATTGAAGCAGCAACAGGGTACAGGACAGACAGGAGAGAATTAGAAAATAAAGACAGTAAACTGGCTAAAAGTAGCCATAAAACAAAATTTTAAATTGACAGAGTACTGACAGAAAAAAAAATAAAAAGAAGAACAGGAAACTACATAAATGGAGACATAGAAAGAAATTTTTTACAGCAACTGGGTACAGGACAGAGAGGGAGGAATTAAAAAATAGGGACAAGGAATCAGATAGCGGGAGACATAGAAAGAAATTTTAAAAAGCAACAGGCTACAAGAAATATAGGAAAGAATTAAAAAATAGGAACAGGGATGACAATAGAAGGAAATATTGAAAGGAAATTTTAAAAGCGAGGAGGTATGCAGATGAAAGGGAGGAATTAAAATTCAGGGAAAGGGAGCCAGATAAAAGGAATTCTTGAAAGAGACATCAAATAGCAATGGGGTACAAGAAATAGAGGGAAGAATTTTAAAAATCAAGAAAGGAAGCCTGATAGAGAGAGACCTAGAAGGAGTTTTAAAAAGCAACTAAGTACAAGAAACATAGACAAGAATTATAACATAGGGACAGGGAGATGGATAGAGGACAACGTAGAAAGAAAATTTAAACAGTGATCAGGTACAAGAAATGGGAATATTAGAAAAGCAGGGACAGGAAGATGGATAGAAGGAACCATAGAAAGAAAATGTTAAAAGCTATGGGGTGCAGGACAGAGGGAGGAATTAAAAAATAGGGACAAGGCACTGGAGAGAGGGAAATGTAGAGAGAGAAATTAAAATGCAATGGGGTACAAAAAATACAGGAAAGCATTAAAAAATAGGGAGAGGGAGCCAGAAAGAGGGAAACAGAAAAAAATTAATAGGTGAAGTGGTACAGGGCAGAGTTCATAGCAGAGTAACAAGCGTTGGGGAGCCAGACAGGTAGGTGGGCCAGCAGAGAGGGAGACAGAAGCAGGGACAGGCAGGGAGGCAGGCAGGCAGAGATCTGGGGAAGGGCAGCAGAGATGGACCAGGATGCACACGAGAGAACACGCGACTCAACGCAGCTCCTGGCACCGGCAAGAGACCTTCACTGCCCTGACGCTTTTCTGTCTGCCTCGGCAGCAGGTGCCTCAACACTCCTCCACCACCAAGCTTCCCGGCGGCTCTCCCGTGCAGCCGATGGAGGCACTGAGCTCCCAGCACTGCGTGCTGGTAGTGCGCTCTGTCAGGGACGGCTCGGAGGGATGCTTCCTCGCTGCAGGCACTGGCCATTCATTGCTGGAGGCAACCGCCTGCAGGACTCCCTTGGATTCCCTCCTTGGACAGCTCCCCTTCATCAGCTCCCTCAGGCAGGCATGCCTGGACAGACCCTTCCCCAACCAAAGGGAGGGATTAAAAAAATAGGGACAGTGAGCCGCATAGTGGGAGACACAGAAATAAAACTTAAAAAGCAACGGGGTACAGGACAAATAGGAAAACATTAAGAAATAACGACAAGGAGACAAATAAGGGGATACACAGAAAGAGAAAGTGGCGGGGTACAGGAAACACAGGAAAGAATTTTAAAACAGGGACAGGGTGGAAGATAGAGGGACAAATAGAAAGAAAATTCAAAAAGCAATGGGATACAATTCGCACAGGCGAGAATTAAAAAATAAGGCCAGGGAGCTGGTGAGAGACATACATATATATAAAGGCATTTTAAAACAAACAGGGTGAAGGAAAGAGTGAGAAGAAATTAAAAATAGCAAAATGGAGCCAAATAGAGGGAGGCATAGAAAGTAAGTTTGAAAAGCAATGGGGTACAGAGCAGAGGGAGATATTAAAAAAGATAGGGTCAGGGAGCTGGATAGGGAGGAGATATAGAAATGAAAGTTTAAAAGTAATAGGCTACAAGGCAGTGCAGAAAAACTAAATAATAGGGAGAGGGAGCTGGCTAGAGACACACATAGAAAAAATTTAAAATGCAACGGGGTATTCTCCAGAGTTGGCAGAAGAATAACAAGTTTTGGGGAGCCATACAGGTAGGTGGGCAGAGAGGGAGACCGAGAAAGGGAGGCAGGCAGACATCTGGAGAAGGGTGGCAGAGATGGGCCAGGATGCAGAGGAGAGGACGCGTGACTCACCACAGCTCCTGGTGCCAGCAGGAGACCTTCATCGCCTCGACGCTTCTCTCTCTGCCTCTGCCCCTTCCTCCTCTGCAGTGCTGCATGCCGGGACCCTCGCCCATTCAGCAGCATGCAGCGGACACCTCTATGCTCCTCATCCGCAAGGCTTCCTCAATACCTGGTGGCTCACCCACATAGCCAACAGAGGCACTGAGCTCCTAGCACTGTGTGCTGGTGTCTGCCCTGTCAGGGACAGCTCGGAGGGATCCTTCCTCACCACACAGACTGGCCATTCCTTGCTGGAGGCACCTGCCTGCAGGACTCCCTCCTCAGCCCATTCCCCTTCATCAGCTTTCTCAAGCAGGCATGCCCAGGCAGCCTCCTTTACAGCTAAAGCCCCTTCACACAGCAGGGCCAGCCCCATCCTCAGCCTCACTGGCCACACCTGGGGCTGCCCCAGCGAGGGCCCATCAGGAATAGGGGCCATTGCCAAAGCCCCACAGCATATCACCCCCTCCCCTGCACCTCTCCACAGCCACATGCTCTGCACCCAGGGGCTGCAAACACATCCAGGGGCACAGACAAGGCAGGAAAAGTTTATTCATTAATGCACATAAGAAATCTTGGCAGGGAGTTGGCTGCAAGGCTCAGTGCCCAAATGCAGCAGGACAGAGGGAGAAAAGAGAAGAGAAAAGCAGGAGGAAGGACAGAGGGACATAGCGGTGTGGGACAGGGAGCCAGAAAATGGGATGCTGCGAACAAGAGAGGGACAGGGAGCAGGACAACTGTGTAGAGAGAGGAGAGCAGAAGAAAGACTGCAGGGGTGAACAGGGACAGAGAGATGGAGGAATAAATAAGAGAGACAGGGAGCAGGAGAGAGAGGCAGAAGGGACCAGCAGGACAACAAGACAGACAAGACAAGGGACAGGGAAAATTCTAAAGTGACAGGGGAAAGGAAACATAGGCAAGAAATAAAAAAATAGAAACAGCGGGATAGAGGTAGACGTAGAAAGAAAATTTTCTAAAAGCAACAGGGTACAAGAAACATAGGGAAGAACTAACACATAGGGACAGGGAGCTAGAAAGAGGGAGATGTAGAAAGTGTAAAAAGTGACAGGGTAGAGGACAGAGAGGGAAGAATTACCAATTAGAGACAGGAAGATGGATAGAGGGAGACATAAATAGATTTTACAAGCAACAGTATACAAGAATCATACACGAGAATTAAAAAAACAGGTACACGGAGCTGCAGAGAGGGAGAAGTAGGAAGAAAATTTGAAAAGCGATGGGGTACAAGAAACACTGGCAAGAAATTAAAATTAGGTCAGGGAGACAGAGAGAGGGAAAGGTAGCAAGAAAATTTAAAAAGCAACTGGGTTTGAGAAACCTATGCAAGAATTTAAAAAATAAGGATGGAGAAGTAGAAAGAAAGTTTCAAAAGCGATGGGGTACAAGAAACATAGGCAAGAATTAAAAGATGGGGACAGGGAGCCTGATAGAAGGCAACTGTGGTGCGTTGACCTCGGCTGGCCACCGGGTACTCACCAAGCCGCTCTATCGCTCCCCCTCCTCAACAAGACAGGGGGACAAAATACAACAAAAAAAACTTGGAGGTCAAGAACAGGACAGAGAGGTCACTCACCAATTACTGTAACAGGCAAAACAGACTCAGCTTGGGGAAATTAATTCCATTTATTGTCAATCAAAATCAAGAGTAGGACAAGATTTGTTGTTATCTTATTCTGTTTTGTTTTATTTGTTCTTATCTTATTTGTTCTTATCTTATCAACAGATAAGAACAAATCTAAAAACCGCCTTGCTCTTTTTTCCTGGGCTCATCTCCATGACTCCTGACTTCCCTACATCCCACCCCCAAGCAATGCAGGGGGACAGGGAGCAGGGGTCGCACTCAGTTCATCACACATCATCTCTGCCGCTCCTTCCTCCTCATGCTCTTCTTCTGCTCCAGTGTGGGCTCCTCTCCATGGGGCCACAGGTGCTGCCAGGAGCCTGCTCCAGCGCAAGCTCTCCATGGGGTCACAGCTTCCTTCAGGCACATCCACCTGTTGCGGCGTGGGGTCCTCCATGGGCTGCAAGTGCATGTCTGCTCCACCGCGGACCTCCACGGGCTCCAGGAGGACGACCTGCCTCACCATGGCCTTCACCACAGCCTGCAGGGGAATCTCTGCTCCAGTGCCTGGAGCACCTCCTTCCCCTCCTTCGTCACCGACCTTAGTGTCTGCAGGGCTGTTTCACACTCACGTTTTCCCTGTCACAGCATCTGCGCAGCATTTTTTACCCCTTCTTAAATGTCCATCCCAGAGGCACAACCAGCATTGCCGATGGACTCAGCTTGGACCGGCTGCAGATCCATCTCGGAGCTGGAAGTGGCTGTGCCTGACATAGGGGCAACTCCTGGTGTCTTCTCACAGAACCCACCCCTGCAGCCCCTGCCCTGCCCCAGCTAACAAAACCTTGCCACGTAAACCCAATCCAACAGCAATCGCCTACAGGACAGAGAAAGGGGACTGAAAAATAGGGAAATGGAACCACGGGGCGGGGGGGGGGGGCGGAAATAGCGATGGGCTACAGGCCAGAGAGGAGGAAGCGACAAGGAATCAGCCTGAGAGAGATGGAGAAAAACAAAGAATAGCGATGGGCCACAGGGCAGAGAGGGAGGATTTTAAAAAGGGGACAGTGAGGTGGACAGAGATAAACTGAGAAATGCCAAAAAACCTTGATGAGCTGAAGGGGAAAGACTGAAGCTGAAGGGGAATTAAAGAATAGGGACATGGAGCCAGACAGAGAGAGAACAATAAAGACAAAAAGCAGCTGTGGGACAGAGAGGGAAGAAGTTAAAAGACAGGGACAGGGACCTGGAACAAGAGAATTGAAGAAAGAAAAAGTCTATTTAGAATACAGAGCAGGGATAAAGGAATTAAAAAATAGGGACATGAAGATAGAGAGGTAAGGGGTGGGAACTGTGAAGGGCTAAAGGGCAGGCGAGGAAAAATTTTCAAAGTTGGGATAGGAAGACAGACATAGATGAAAAAAGACAAAAATAGTTATGGGCTGCAGGACAGAGACAGAGGATGAAAAAAGGACAGGGAACAGGACAGAAGCACAGAGAGAGGAAAAAAACATAGGGGTAGAACAACAGATAAAGAGGGGGACTTGGAGAATGAGGGAGGGAGAGGTGCAGGGAAGCGGAAAAAAATGACAGCAGCGAGAGAAAGAGAAGGCGGGGCAGGGAAGGACCAGGATGCAGAATAGGGACGACACGGCCCCAAGGGTCCAGGACTCACTGCAGCTCCCGCTCTCCAAGCCGCTTGGAAAACTGGACAGCTCGGACGTGTCTTTGTCTCTCTCTCGCTCTCCCCTGGCCCCATGGCTCCGGTTGCTTGACTGTCATCCACCTACGAGAACAGACTGGTGTCTTACAGCTGTTACAATACAAGGCTTCCCAGATACGTAGCCTCACACGTGCACGTGTTACCTGGCTGTACTGTGCTTCCAGTTACGCATACGGACCCTGCAGTGCACGTTGGCAATTGGGTCTGCTGAGGGCTACACTAAGAGGGATCCTTCCTCACACTGAGAGGCAGGCTGTCTCCTGTCTGCAGCTGGAGGCAGCTGCCGGCTGGCTCCTCTTTATTTTATTCTTCAGCTGCTTTACCTTTTTCTGGCCTCTCCAGCTTCAGCTGCGGCAGCTCCTGTCCACAGCCAGGAAGCGTCCAGCTGTCCATTTTTGCCCATGCCGCTAGGAGAATGAAGCCAAAGGCAACCCACACAAACCTGAGCCAGATGCAATCACCAGCATCCCTGGAGAGGAACCGCCAACCAAGTCCTCAGTGCTGCCTCTGGGAGAGGGAAAGAACAAGCAACCATTATCCACAGGGATGACTGTAGCTTTCCTCAGGCAGGAACCCCTTCTTCTGCAGGAGCTGCTGGAGACGTCGCTCTTTCCCTGAACTGATGCTAATAGCACCTGCATTTAAGGAGAATAAAGCATATTCAAGGGCCAGCTTGCTGCCATGAGGACAGGGTTTGTGGGCAGACCATGCCTACAGGACAGGCTTCAGGGGAGGTGCTGGAGCTGGGGACAGCTGCATGGGGCGAGCAGGGCTGGAGAAGTTTTGCTGAGTTGGGGAGGCACCCAGTGCCTTTTCCAGAGGGTGGGCACCCAGAGGGGTGGGGGCAGCCATCTCCTGCCCCTCTTCCCGCATCCTCTCCACCAGCTCTCAGAAAATCCCTGGGACCTGCCCTGATGGGGCCTGACTCCAACTGACTTCAGCCTGTTGCACCGGTGGGTTGGAAACATCCTTGCAACTCATCAGCATTCTCCAGCAGGCATGCCCCAGCAGCACCATCCTCTGGGGCTGCAGCCCTTTTACACAGAGGGGCCATCACCATCAGCCTCACTGGCCCCCCTGGGGCTCCTCCAGCCCCAGCCCACAGCTGCAGCCATGGCCCCTGACACCCACCGTGTAACCTGCTCCCTTGGACTCTCTGACAGCCACTCACCAAGTACAAAGGAGTACAAGCACAGCCATGAGTGCAAAGGAGACAGCAAGTGCTTATTCATTAATGCGTAGAAGTCCCAGGAGTGAGTCTGCTATGGGGTTCGCTGCCTGTACCCTCATCCTTCCCCTAGGACAAGTTGGCAGTTGTTTCTGGAGCAGCAGATACAGAAAACGAAAATACAGCAATAGGGAGCAGGACAGAAGAACAGAAAGAGGAAAAATAAAATGAGGGAGGAGTGAGGAGCAGAGAAAGAAAGGTACAGGGAAAAGGACAGGGAGATGGATAAGTCAATAAAAAAGGGGATGAGGAGCCTGCAAGGACATGGCAGAAGAAAAACAGGGTCAGGGAGCAGGACAGAGGGAAAGAGAGAGAAAATGATGAGCAAGGAGCCAAACAGACAGATCAAGAGAGAAATCAAATGAGAGGAATAAGGGAGGGAGGGAGGGAGACAAAAAGACAGGGAACAAGCCAGAGGGATTGAAGAGAGAGATCGGGACAAAGAGAGGGAGAAAGAAAAACCATCGCTGGGCTGCAGGATGAGAAAAAAGGGAGCAGAACAGAGGGGAATAATGGGACAGCGAGCTGGGCCGGGGGGTTATAGTGAGAAACAATGGGAGAACAAGTGGTATGGAGATATACAGACAAAGAGTTACAGGGAAGATGGAGGACAGAGAGAAAAGAGAGAAGGAGCAGGGAGCAGGGAAGAGATGGTGAAAGAAACATTAGAGACAGAGAGAGGAGGAGAGTGACAGCAGCAAGGCAGAGAGACGACGAAAGAACGAACCAGTGACGGGTAGCAGGCCAGAGGGACAAGGAAAGACTGGAGGAAGGACAGAGCGATCTAGAAAACAGGTGAGGGACAGGGAGCCAGAAAGCGGGATACTGCAAGAGAGAGAGGGACAGGGAGCAGGATGCTGAGATGGAGAACATACGAGAGCAACAGAAAGAACAACAGAGAGGTGGACCACGAGAACAAACAGGAACAGAGAGGGGAAGCAATAAAAAATAGGGACAGGGAGCAGCACAAAGGGTCAGTAAGAGAAGAACAGGAAGGAGAACAGGGACAGTGAGATACAGAATAGAAAAAATTCGTAGCAACACTTAGCAACAGTGAGCAAGACAAGGGGATAGAGAGAGGAAGGGAAGAAGGGAGGGAGGACAGACACAGGGAGGCAGGGACACAGAGCGGCATGTACAGGTGCAAAGAGGAAAAGAACATCAGGGAACAGGACAGAAAAAGAGATGGATTCAGATCAGGACAAAAAGATGGAAAAGGGAAAAACAACAATGGGCTGCAGGACAGAGACAGAGGATAACAAAAGGAAGGAGAAGGAGCAGGCCAAAGGTGCAGAGAGAGAAAAAAAAGCAGGGGGTGGTAGAACAAGATGGATGAAGGGAGAGAGGAAAAGGGAGCAGGACAGAAGAACAGTGAAAAGAGAACAGGTACAGGGAAGAACAAAAAAAGAAAAATCACAGCAGCATGCAAAAGAGAGAGGGCCAGGGAAGGGGCAGGGAGGGACCAGGGCACAGACAAGGGGTGACAGGTCCCTGAGGGGCCGGGGCTCACCACAGCTCTCGCTCTCAGTGCTGCTGGGAGAATTGGCCAGTTCAGATGCTTCTTCCTCCTTCTCTCCTCCCTTCCTCTTCTGTAACTCCAGTCACTCGGCTGTCCACCTAAAAGAATACGTGGATGTCTTACAGCTCTTACGAGACAAGGTTTCCTAGACACGTAGCCTCGCTTGCTCGTGCACTACGCGGCTGTACCACGCTTTGGGTTATGCCTACAGGCCCTGTGGTGCACACTGGTGGTCTGGCCTGCGGTGCGCTACACAGAGAGATCCCTTCCCACCCGGAGAGGCAGGCTCTCTCTTGCCTGCAGCGGGAGGCAGCGGTCAGCCAGATGGCCTTCCGTTTCTTCTTCTTTACCTTTCTCCAGCTTCTCCGGCTTCAGCCGCAGCAGCTCCTGTCCGCAGCCAGTAAGCGCTCCTCCTGTCCCTTTTCGCCCCCACACCACGAGGAGAGCGAGGTCAGGCAGAGACAACCCACGCAAGCCTGAGGCAGGTGCTGTCAGCAGCATCCCCACGGGAGGAATGGACAACCGCGTCCTCAGCGCGGCCTCTGGGACAGGGAAAGAAGAAGCGGCGACCGTTATTACCATAGGTCGCACCTGGCCAAAGCCCTTCCTTCTGCAGGGGCTTCTGGAGACGCTGCTCCTTCCCCGCACTGCTGGTAACGGCACCCGCATTAAGAGAGAATCCAGCCCACTTGAGAGCCAGCTTGTGGTCTTCACAACAGGGCTTGGGGGCAATCTCGTGCTATGGGACAGGCTTCAGGGGAGGTGCTGGAGCAGGGGGCAGCTGCACGGGGTGAGCAGGGCCAGGAGAGGCTCAGGGGGAGCTCTGGCGAGTCGGGGAGGCGCCCCGCCTCTGCGCCTAGGGGATATCCGCCTCCTTTCTCTCTTCCCTTCTATCAGCTTTTAGGTAACTCCCTGGGGCTGCCCTGGCCCAGCTCGCCTGCAGCAGACCAAGAGCCTGCTGCAGCGGGCAGGTTGAAGCTTCCTGTCCCACCACCCCCGGGCAGCCAGCAGGCAGGAGACACCCCTGCACACTCAAAGGAGCTCGCTCGCCTCCCTGGTGCTCCTGGCCCTCACCCACCACCGCCAATCGCGCCCGGCACGCCACCACGCTGTGGTAACAGCGAAGAAGGTGGCGTCGGCGGCAGCAGCGAGCACCCAGTGCACAGCGCTTGCCCAGGGGCGGCGGCAGCGCTGCCGTCTGCGTTTTGGGCGCCAAGCACCTGCCGACAGCGCGCCCGTGGGGCGGAAGCGGCGTTTCCTTACCGGCAGGCAGCAACAATCGCAGCGGCATGACTCCACAGGCACCGCAGTATCACACTGCCGTTACCGGTGCTGGCAGCATGGATCATGTGGGCTGCACTGCGCCTGCGCAGATCCCGGGCGGCAGCACTGAGAGTCCGGAGGCGCGCCGCTTCTTGGGGAGTAGCCATAGCTGGAAGCCCGCAGAAAACCACAGAAAACCTGCAACAAAACTGCACCTCGTGCCGCAGGGGCCACAGCGGTAGCAACGACTACGGTGCACCGAAAGTGCCCGAGAGCAGTCCGGCTTCCAGGCAGCCACGTCCATATAAACTACACCTCCCGGCATGCCCCGGGGAACGAACATGGCCGACCGGAAGCCCCGTGCAGCAATCCATGCTTTCTGAGCCTGCGGGGACACCGTTCCCCTTGCCGCCGACGTACCCGGAAGCCCTGCCGAGACCCCCCGCGGCTCCGGGTACCCCCACCGCCGGCAACGACCCAGGGCAGCGCCAACCTGCCCGGCTCGGGGCAGCCCCTCCCGCTCGGCTCCGGCCAGGGGCAGTGCAGAAAGTCCCTCGCCTTTCTCTGTGCCAGGTCCCCAGGGAACAGGGTCTCGGTCAGACTGGAGCATGCAGCAGCCTCCGGTCGTCCCAGCCCCTCGCCCGTCCAGAAAGCGCCTGCCTGTAGCAGCGGCAGAACCGCTGCTGCCCAGGGGGGAAAGGAACGGCTCGGGGTGAAGCTCCCCAGGCTGCCCGTGGCCCGTGCGGAGCTGGGGGTCCAGAAGCAAAGGGGTTAGGGGAGGGGTGGAGCAGGGGAGCGGGGGCGCGAGACTGGAGGGCAGGGGACGCGGGGGGCACGGCCCAGGGAAAAAAAAAAAAACAAACCCGCACGGGGGGAAAAACCTTGTGTGGGGGGACGTTCGGGTGGAGAGCACTCGGGAGGGCGGAGAGACACGCAGAGGAGGACAGGGGGGAGGAGACGGACACGGACGGACGGCGGCTATGTGTGGGTACAAAGGTGCACGGGGGGACACGGGTGGGGATGACCTACACCAGGGGGTCCACCCGGCATAATCCACAGCAGATAACTCACCTGGGATAACCCGCAACGGATATTCCGCTCCGGAGAAGGAATCCACGCCAGATAATCCCCAGCAATGCCCCTCAAACTGTCCGCGGTTCACCCCAGATTTGGCCCAAATTGGCGCCGGTTTTTCGTTTGGGGTTTTTTTGTTTGTTGTTGTTGTTCTTTTTTGTTTTTTCTTTTACGTCATACAAAACTTGGGGGTTTCTGCTTTTCCAAAATATTCAGTTCTGGGGTTTTCCGGCGCTTTTCCACATCATAACAATGGGTCATTTTTGGTTTTCTGCGTTAAAATGCGGGGGGGCGGGGGGGGTGTGAGTGTGTGCGTGTGCGGTGTGGTGTGTTTGTGCTTGCTTTCCAGCTGCACAAATCCAGGCGGATTCAGCTTTCCTGGGAGCCCCAAACTGTGTTGCTCTTGGATATTGGATATTTTGCTCTTGGACTTGCATATTTTGACACTTTGATATCTTCGACTTCTCTCTTTAGACTTCGGTATCTACTTACAATCCTACCTCTTTAGACTTAGTTATCTGTTTACACTTCCATAGAACCTTTACTTCGATTACACGGGATACCTACTTAGGCTTACTCGGTGACACAGGGTAAGCGTAGGTACTTCTACCTATCCAGACTGACTTCTGATTTAAATTCCTTCACCTACATCATCTCTTTTTGCATTTTAAACTCCTTTATTTCTTAACATAGAGACAAGTTCTTTTTTATTTTAAAACCCTATCTATCTCCATTGAGATTTTTTAATAATTTCTATAACATAGCAGGTACAGGTTTGTATTTTGAAATCCTTTTACATATATATATATACACACACATAAAAACGAATATTATTTTTCAATATATATATATAAAGGCGAGAGATTTTTCTCTACTGCAATGCCTCGCACCCGTATTTCCAGTTCTTCACATGGTTAATCACACACACACACACACACACACACGAGTTTTCAGGCATTTTGGGACTGTGACCCCCCTTCTCTGGGGGGAAACCTCCCCGTGACACCTTCATCCCCCACTCACCTGCTCCTCTGTTTCATCATCACGCCCCCGCCCCCCGTGACGTTGGGGGGCCCCAAATGACATCATCACCCCCCAGGCCCCTCCACACTTTTTAATCACCCCCCCCAAAAAGGCACAGAACAAGGAAAACAGCTACTTTAATAATGCCATTTACATATGTAGGCGCCCCCCCGAAAAGGGGAGCTCCGCCAGAAAAATAAAATGGGGGCAGCCCCCCCAAACGGCTGCAGCCCCCCCCGGCCCCCGGCCCGCAAGCCGGCGGCTGCCCCACGCCGCGGGGGGAGCCTGCCGGGGGACGGTGCCGCACCTCTCGCTCAGGCTCTGCTCTGCCGTGCTCCCCCTCCGTTCCCGCGCTGGGACGGGCTCCCCGGGGCAACGAACCTCCCCGCTCCCTCTTGGCCCGGGACTCGCCCCACCACGCAGCCCTCGCTGCCGCACCCGCGGGGCACCCGCCGGAGACAGAGCCGGGAGCCTCCAGGCACGGGGCCGGCCCCTTACCCTCGGGACGCTTCACGACAGGCAGGCCAACCTGGGCCGGGGGGTACCTAGCGAGCACCACGAGACGCTTGCAACAAGACACCTGAAAAACAAAAAGCCCAAGCGATATTTCAGCATGTGAAAAAAATAGCACAGCAGCGAGTACAGGAATTCAGTCAGAGCAAGGGAGAGGAGAGCAGCTGAGCTCAAGGAGGATTCGAGGTAAGCAGGTCAGCTCCAAATACAAGACATCCTTTAAAAGCTAGAGCGACCTGAACGCTTCCCATCAGCATTAAGACTAACCGGTACGATTCCGAACATGTTCTTCGCATACAAGCACACGCTCTTGCCGGCGTTGGAAAACGTCTCACCCCTTCCTTACGGCACGGCTGCAGGGAGACGACCCTGCGAGGCTGCAGGACGAGGGCGTACCGCAATCAGAATCTACGCTTACAGGTCCGCCGCAACAGCTACGGCCCTCGCAGCTGCTGCTGCACATCTTGCTGGCTCGGTCGACAAAGCTGGAAGCGAAGCGTAACGCTTTCGAGGGGAAAAGGAAAAGCAAAGGACAAATCGCAGCAATTCGCTTCATACTAAAAAAGCTGTGCGTGTGTTTATAAACATCCAATAAAAATACTTCTGCTGGAGAAGGACTGGATTTTCCTTTGGCGTTAATTTAACTTGCACAGCTGTGAATCGATACCAGTAGATTATCTGTCTCCAAGATACGCAGTTATCATTTGACCAGGGGTTTTTTGCGCCTTACGTCATTAGGAGCGACATCTGGCCAGCCGCGCCGCCCAAGAGAGATGCTGCTGAACTGCCAGGGAAACGCACCCTTGAAAGCCAGACAGAAAGAAAGTACTTCAGAGCACTCCGTCAAAAGAGCGGGGGGGAAAACACCCCGTAACGTTCAGTTGCCTCTCCTGGTCAACGTTCAGAACAAATACCTAACTGCTTAAACACACCTAAGCAATTGTACGCCACAGCTAGTTGGCAGTTACAGCTGAAACAACGCAAGGCAGTTTGTAGATCCAATTTTAACTTTTTTTTCCTGAAGTTACATCTAGGAGAGAAAAATCCGTGACAGAAGAGATCCCCCATACGGTTTTACTTTGGGGGCAGAATCCAATCCCCGGGGCTGCAACGCGTAAGGCTACCAAAAAGGACCGGCAGATTTGCTAACGCTTTTGGCTGCGCCGAAGCACGCAGAGGAACGCGTGTTGATGACATCTCGGCTGTTGCAACTGAGAACCAGCGATGCCATCAACTTCTGGAAGACGTGCTGTGCTCGGGTCTTTGGAAGCAAACGGACTTTTTTTTTTTTTTTTTAAGAGAGTGGAAAGTCTTGCTGCTGCTGACTTCCACTGCCAAGCGCATCATCTCTGAAGATCCCCATTCTGATGGGGAGCTCATAAAACACAACTTCTTTGAATGAGAAAGATTTCCATTCTGGAAAATCTCTTTCCAGCTGAAGTAAGAAATCACACGCTGTAGGTTAAGAAAAAAGGATGCTGCCGAAGCAGTAACTCACCGAAACCACGTCAGGACTCGCTGTCGCTACTTACAAGGCTGGCAATGCTTCTCGGGAAAGCGACGCCGATTCCTCCTCTTTTGTCCACGTCTCTCCTTGGACCTTGATCGCTTTTAGTACGGACGCTAGTATCGCAGTAAGCTTTTCAAGACCTACTGTAAGATATTTTAAAAACTTATTGACTGAAAAAGCACACAGCTTTTATGACAAAAACAAAGCCTGTTTCTTCCGAACGCCTGAACTCTCACAAACATTGTCTTTCCTCTTTTAGGATAAAATTGTTTTCCCGATATCCTTTCCTAGTAAGCGCACAGAAACACAAGATTGCGCTTTCGGGAAGGCAAAATAAACGGAGGGAAGCCGACTTTGCACAGGCGTTAACACGCTCCAGCGCAGACCTTCTTTGACTTTTAGTATCTGCCTTAAAACAGTTCCTAGAAAAACTACAGAAGGAAGGAGAGCCGGCACATTCTTGACGTTAACTTTGAAGTCCGTACTACAAGCGCCTTAGGAAAAACGCGGACACGCATCGCGGACGTACCTTGTACTCGCAGACCGCTATGGAGCCTTTCCGTCCGTCTTGCACTTTCACGGCAGAAGAAAGGGCGACCACGGTGAAACGGCGGCAGCTGACACTCTGCTGAGAGAGGAAAAAAAAAAAACCCGTAGCATAAAGCTGGGTAGGAGTCCCAAGCTTCCTGGTTTTGTGAAGTTTTGCAAAGACTACAACCGAGGGAAGGAAAAAATAGCCGTTTGGAACATGTTGCCAAACAACATTTGGCCGTAAAACTCGGATGCGTTTGACACGCGCCCATTTTTTGGGAACTTGCTATTTGCTTCCCGTTATCGTTGTTCTTCCTTCAGAACCTCTGCTTGTAGCCAACTTGATTTGCTACCGGTTCAAGCGCTTCCCTTCCCGGTATTACTGGCACACGGACCCAGGCAAGTCACTGAACCGCTCTTCTGAACTTCTCCAAACGACAATTACAGCCACGAAAGAGGAGTTCAAGAGAGGAAAAGGAGAGGTCGGGCAGCAAAAGAGCCCTGCAGGCTGCCACCAGTCAACACTGCGCTCTTTTTTTTCTTTTAAATCCACCCCCCTCCGCCCCCAAATACAAACAAAACCAACCCCCACGACCTTGTATTTTTTGCCTTTGGGAGCTCATCCCTGTCTCAGCACGAAGCGCAGACGACCTGTATCCCGATTTGCACGTGACGAATCCGTGTTCGGAAGAAATAGGCCAGATCCGTAAGACTGGTGTTATTTTGCGGGTTTTAACAATCGCAACGCAATCGCATCGACCGACGCGTTTGTGACAAAACTCATTAACTTCTAAACGTAGCACCTCCTTGGGTAAAAAAACGTGTTTGAGACTGAAAACAAAATGATGATTCAGAGCTCCCGCTCCTGATGGAGCCGTGGGGAAAGGAAGGAAAGTGAAGACAAACAGCAGCAACATCAAGTGAAATTCGCCTCCAATTCCGAGCACGTGCCTAAGAGACTCTGCAAGTCCACACCTCAATCCTAGGAGCGACTAGCCCTTTTCTGGAAGGACAAACTTCCTTACTTCAAAGTCCTAGACCGAAGGCTCCACGGAACAGAACGTGGACCGAGCCACAGGACACCGTGCCATCCACGCCCGTACGGCAAAGAAAAATCACGGAAAACTAAATTTAAGTATCAGTTCCCATCGAGCTTCATTCCTTACGTTTCCACTGGCACCTGGGTGCTCAAAAATGAACTCTACTGACACCGCGTATTACTAACAATTTACTTCTGCGTATCAAAACAAAAGGCTATTTCCAGCTCGCCCATCCAATTAGCACGACCAACCAGAAGTGAAACACCGGAGCCTAAAGAAGGGAACAGGCAGCTCTTCATTTCTCCTAAGGCAAAGTCTGTTCTTTTGCCTGGAAGGCAAACATCCGTAACTCCCAAGGGAGCACTGCAGGAACGAGGTGCGCTCTCTTACCTGCAGTTTGTCCTCGGCTTTTCTGCACGGGCAGCAGATTTGCCTTTCCTCTGGCTTTGATGTGGCGCACCCGTGGCGTCCTTGAACTGGCAAGTGTTTCTCCCCGCTCCCGCAGCCCCAGACGCGCCATTACCTGAGCAGCGAGCGGAATCAAGCACGCAGGATTTTCTGCACGGGACGCAGAAGGTGACACTGGAAAGGAGGAGGCAAAAAGAGAAGCGGTTTGCCCGGCAGCCACGACCATAGAAACTACACCTGCCGGCACGGCCCGGGGAACCAACGTGGCCGACCAAAAGCCCCGGGCTCCAAGATGCCGCGAGACGCAGCCCTCCCTGCTTTTGACCCTGCGGGGACACCGTTCCCCACGCCATCGCCGCACGTGGAAGCCCCGCCGAGCCCCCAGCACGGCTCCGGGCAGCCCCCGCCACCGGCTCCGGCCGGCCTCCCACCACCGGCGCCGACCCGCCGACCCCCGCCGCCCGGCCCCGAAGCGGCGCGGGGCCCCCCGCCGCCCGGCCCCGGAGCGGCGCGGCGCAGCGCCTCCCCGCCGCCCGGCCCCGGAGCGGCGCGGCGCGGCTCGGCGCCTCCCCGCCGCCCGGCCCCGGAGCGGCTCGGCGCGGCTCGGCGCCTCCCCGCCGCCCGGCCCCGGAGCGGCGCGGCTCGGCGCCCGGCCCCGGAGCGGCTCGGCGCGGCGCGGCGCCTCCCCGCCGCCCGGCCCCGGAGCGGCGCGGCTCGGCGCCCGGCCCCGGAGCGGCGCGGCCCCCCCCCCCGCCGCCCGGCCCCGGAGCGGCGCGGCTCGGCGCGGCGCCTCCCCGCCGCCCGGCCCCGGAGCGGCGCGGCTCGGCGCCCCCCCCGCCGCCCGGCCCCGGAGCGGCGCGGCTCGGCGCCCGGCCCCGGAGCGGCGCGGCGCCTCCCCGCCGCCCGGCCCCGGAGCGGCACGGCTCCCCCCCGTCGCCAGGCCCCGGAGCGGCGCGGCCCCCCCCCCGCCGCCAGGCCCCGGAGCGGCGCGGCTCGGCGCCCCCCCCGCCGCCCGGCCCCCGAGCGGAGCGGCGCGGCGCCCCCGGCCCCGACCGGCTCCAGGAAGCTCCGCCCGCCGGCTCCCACACGGCACCGCACCTTCCCCGCTCCGTGCCTCCCGCCGGCCCGGCCGCTCCCCCGCAGGCACCGCCGTCCTCCTCGGGGCTTTCCCCGCTCACCTCCTCGCTGCCTGCAGCCGCAGCCCAACGACCGCGCCGCTCCGCTCCGCGCGGGGAACCTCCGCCCACCGCCCCATGCCCGCCCCCGGCGCACCGCGCATGCGCCGGTTGGGACCGCCAGTTTAATCTCGAGGCGCTCGGCGACCTTCTGGATCATCCAGGGGACCTCTGGTTTCATCTCTATGCTCTGGACGACCTTCTCTATCGTCTGGGTCGACTTTCGCTGTCATTTCGATGGTCTGCGGAGCCGCTCTATACTCCGGGAGGACTTCTCCTTGCAGCTCTATGGTCTGAAGGACAGTCTTTCTCATCGGGGAGGACTTTCTGGCTCATCTCTATGCTCTGGAGGACCTTCTCTGTCATCCGGGAGGACTGTGTCGGCTAGTTTGGTGCTTTGGACGAGGTCGTTTTTTGCCGCGCTGGGTTTTGCTTTTTACACTTTTGTGTGCTGTGTACAATTTTGTTTGAATGATTGTGTTTGCATTTCTCGTTGTTTATTGTTTCTTTTGTTTTGTAGGGGGTGCCAGAGAAATGTAACTGCTTTGAATAATTAGTTGATTCAGTTTCATAACAAGATGGTAATTGCCCTTCCATGTGGGAGGAATGAATTGTTATAGGAAGATGTGGTGTTACTAGTTTAATCATTGCTTCCTCCCACCTGGGAGGGTGTATGTATATATTTGTATACATATTTATATAGTACAAAGGAAAAAAAAACCAAATAACAAACACTATAAAAAAAAGAACTAAAAAAAAATTAAAAAATGGTAAGGCTGGTGCAGCAGTAGCAACCAGCTCCTACCCTGGGAGTAATTTTTTTTTTAATTTAAATTAATTATGACTCCCAGGGATAATTGTCATAATTGTCATTTTGTTTTCATTTCTACATGTCTGCAAAGGAAAAATTTCAATTCCACCTGGAACCTGCAAAGAAACAAAGCACCCCCACACCATCATAAAAGGTTAGATACATTCCAAACGCACCGCTCATTCAGCTACCACCCAAACCACGCCTCGGTCTCGGCCGATCCGTTCCACCACCAGCACGCCACAACGGACCGTCGCCCTGCCTCTGCGGCGCTCCCTGGGAACGGTGTTCCCGAGGGCCTCAAAAAAAAAAAAAAAAAAAAAATCGCCCTGCCTGAGAAAACCCCGGCCCGAGCCTGACCTCCGCCCAAACCTTGGCGATGATCATCGCCTCGCAGAGCAGCCGGGACCGGGGGAAAAAAAACGCAGCGGGGGGGAGGGAAATGCCCCAGCTGGGGTTTTTTTATTCTATAGTATATATGAAATAAATTACTCTCAACATTACATACGACCTGCAATAAAATACTTCACACGTACAAGGTTAGGCACATTCAGGAACCGAACAATCCTTCAACCACCGCTCACTCAAACCACTACACTTACACCACCCAGCTGCCACTGCAGCACAGCCCCCCGGTTCCAGAGCTATCCCTGCAACTGCCTCGCCGCGCACCTCTAAACAACCTTGGGCTCCGTACGATTCCCAAGTTTCACCTTCCGCTACGGCAAGGCGAAGAAGACGCTTCGCTACGTGCGCCGGTCCAGCCTCCGGCACCCGCAAAACACAACAGAAGTAACTGCGGCACCTGTCTACAGCTGCTTGCCTCGAGATGGCCCGTACAATCTTTGCCTACAGATACTGTACAAATGGACGTATCACCGTGAGGCTATGCTACCCCCAACTCCAATATCGCAACGCTCCTGGGCAGAGCGGCTCCAACCCCGACACACAGACAGACACTGCACACAGATGCCACAAACGACGTGACCTCGAGACCCGAGAAGATCACGAGCGGGAACGACTCCGGTAGGGAAGACGCCTCCGGCACGGAACCCCTACGGTGCCTGCCGTGGCCCAGGAGATAAAACTACCATCTAAAAAAGATAAATGGATGCATGACAAGCCAGGATTTAAGACCTAAGACCATTAAGGAACCAGGGATGAAACCCCTGAAGACGACCGTAGAAACGTAACTCTCAAAAGCAGACCTGCGGAGACCGCCCGGCCGGCCACCGCAACAGACGATCCCTCGGAAACATCTGGAACGCGACGCTTCCCGGACACGTCCGTGCTTTAAGCTACGACGGCAAGATAAGCAGGGCTCAAGAAACGCTATGCCGATGAGGCGATGCGTTCGAGACGCCCTCGAGGTAAGCCTCCCGAGGGGCCCGATGATCACAAAGAGCTACGGAAACATCGAGACCTGAGAAAGCCATGGTACGAGACACAGAAGACAGACAGACTACGCAAAAGCAAAACGCACAGACACAGGATGGAACTGCCCTGCTCAGCAAACGTCAGCAGCGCGCTAACAACAGTAACCCGCTCCTTTGCCCTTCCCAAAGGAGACTGCTCCTGGACAGGCCTCTCCCCGACACCAACTTTATAACCCCTCCCTGCAATTCCTACCCTTGTTACCTCCTCAGCCCTGATCCCGCAACTGAGCTTTCAGAGGGCCAGGGATCTGAATCCACCCTCAAAAAAAAAAGAAAACCACCACACACCTAACTAGAACATTCCTGCACTCACCCGGTTCCTCTTCGTCATCTAAAACAAAACAAAAAAACCACAAAAACCACACAACAAAAAAAACAAAAAAAAACAAACCAAAACAAAAAACCACAGAAACCACAGAAACCACAGAAACCACAGAAACCACAGAAACCACAGAAACCACAGAAACCACAGAAACCACAGAAACCACAGAAACCACAGAAACCACAGAAACCACAGAAACCACAGAAACCACAGAAACCACAGAAACCACAGAAACCACAGAAACCACAGAAACCACAGAAACCACACAACAAAAAAAAAACCAAAAAAAAAAAAAAACAAAAAACAAACAAAAAAACAAAAAAACCAAAACAAACAAAAAAACCAACACCAAACTCCCAACCCACAAACCCACAACCCACTAACAAACTAAAACACAGCGCTGGTATTCAGCATCGGTCTGGTTACTGCCAACCGCTTCTGCGACACCCTCCTCCTCAAAAGCACCCTACCGCTCCGCTCACCTGCTCCACGCCTATTCTAAAGAAAGATGCTGCGACTGTCACTCGGTGCGCCTAGGATGCCAGGAGACACAAAGTGCCCGTGGCGCTCGGGTGAAATAGCCAGCCCCGGGTGCCTCCCCTCTACAACCCAGCTCACCTCAAATTCTCAGCTGATTCTAAAGGCAGCCAGCACAGCTCCCACAAAACCAAAAGGTAAATGATTAATCAACGTGCCATTTCATACTTTACTATTAAATGATGACCCGGCTGACAACCACCTCGCCTCCTCCAACCGCTCCTCAGCGGGAAGCTACGCCCCCTCCGAGGCTGTTAAAAGGGAGGACCCTAAGGAAAGAGAAGAACTAACTGCAAACTAAAGACAGGGAACGGGATAAAAGCAAAAAAAAATTCAAGAGTGACGGGAATTAGGGCAACAAAGAGAAAAAAATGAAAAACAGGGACAGTGAACTAAAAGAGAGACGTAGGAAGAAAACGGACAAAGCAAAGGTCCTAATAGAGACAAGGAAGAATTAAAAAATGGAAACGGCAGACGGAATACAAGTCGACAGAAGCTTTTGTCGTGGTTTAACCCCAGCCAGCAGCCAAGCACCACACAGCCGCTACGCGGGAGAAAATTGCAAGGGTGGAAGTCAGAAAACTCGGGGGTTAAGGTAAGAACAGTTTAACAATTGAAGGAAAAGACAACAGAATAGTAGTAACACTAGTAGTAGCAGTAGTAGCAGTAATAAACCAATAAGAGTATACAAAGCAAGCGCTTCACTAGACAGGGGCTCACCACTCGCCGACCGATGCCAAGCACGTCCCCGAGCTGCCATCGCTGACTCCTGGCCAACGCCCCCCCAGTTTCCATACCGAGCGTGACGTCCCACGGTAGGGAATAGCGCTGCGGCCGGTCTGGGGCAGCTGAGCTGCCTGTGGCGCCTCCCAGCTTCTTGCGCACCGGGCAGAGCACGGGAAGCTGAAAGGTCCTTGAGTGGTGTCAGCGCTACTTAGCGACAAACAAAACGTCAGCGCGTTACCAACATGATGCTCATCCGAAATCCAAACGGCAGCACTGTGCCAGCTACTAGGAAGAACCTTAACTCTCTGCCAGCCGAAAGCAGGACGTTTGAACAGCAAGGGCGACGGAAGAAATAAGGAAAAAACTTAATAAATAGCGACAGGGAGCTCCATCGGGGAAGGAAAATTTAGAAAGCGAGGGCACTGAGGGAACACTAAGGGAAGAGAAGAAACAATTAAACCCAGCTAAACCCCCAGGGGAAAAGTCAACCTAGAACATGGAAAAAGCCACAGGGATTAGGGAAATAAGTGGGAAAATTAAAAAACAGGACAGCGAACTAGAGGGACGGAGAAGGAAGATTCAAAAAACGAGGGCCCTAAGGAAAGACAAGAAAGAATTAAAACAGAAATACAGGGGAATAAAGGCAGCAGCAAAGAGGAGAAAAGGAGTCAGGAAAGTGTTTAAAGGAAGCGGCGATTAAGAACATCGGGAAGTGATTTAAAAACCCGCATGGGTGAACTAAAACGGAGACGGAAAAAAGGGAAAAAGACAGAAAATTATTTTTTAATAATTTATATAATACAGCAGATACAGGTTTGTATTTTGAAATCCTCCTTTTTAAAAACTTATTGACTGAAAAAGCACACAGCTTTTATGACAAAAACAAAGCCTGTTTCTTCTGAACTCTTGCAAACATTGCCTTTCCTCTTTTCGGATAAAATTGTTTTCCCGATATCCTTTCCTAGTAAGCGCACAGAAACACAAGATTGCGCTTTCGGGAAGGCAAAATAAACGGAGGGAAGCCGACTTTGCACAGGCGTTAACACGCTCCAGCGCAGACCTTCTTTGACTTTTAGTATCTGCCTTAAAACAGTTCCTAGAAAAACTACAGAAGGAAGGAGAGCCGGCACATTCTTGACGTTAACTTTGAAGTCCGTACTACAAGCGCCTTAGGAAAAACGCGGACACGCATCGCGGACGTACCTTGTACTCGCAGACCGCTATGGAGCCTTTCCGTCCGTCTTGCACTTTCACGGCAGAAGAAAGGGCGACCACGGTGAAACGGCGGCAGCTGACACTCTGCTGAGAGAGGAAAAAAAAAAACCCGTAGCATAAAGCTGGGTAGGAGTCCCAAGCTTCCTGGTTTTGTGAAGTTTTGCAAAGACTACAACCGAGGGAAGGAAAAAATAGCCGTTTGGAACATATTGCCAAACAACATTTGGCCGTAAAACTCGGATGCGTTTGACACGCGCCCATTTTTTGGGAACTTGCTATTTGCTTCCCGTTATCGTTGTTCTTCCTTCAGAACCTCTGCTTGTAGCCAACTTGATTTGCTACCGGTTCAAGCGCTTCCCTTCCCGGTATTACTGGCACACGGACCCAGGCAAGTCACTGAACCGCTCTTCTGAACTTCTCCAAACGACAATTACAGCCACGAAAGAGGAGTTCAAGAGAGGAAAAGGAGAGGTCGGGCAGCAAAAGAGCTCTGCAGGCTGCCACCAGTCAACACTGCGCTCTTTTTTTTCTTTTAAATCCACCCCCCCCCCCCGCCCCCAAATACAAACAAAACCAACCCCCACGACCTTGTATTTTTTGCCTTTGGGAGCTCATCCCTGTCTCAGCACGAAGCGCAGACGACCTGTATCCCGATTTGCACGTGACGAATCCGTGTTCGGAAGAAATAGGCCAGATCCGTAAGACTGGTGTTATTTTGCGGGTTTTAACAATCGCAACGCAATCGCATCGACCGACGCGTTTGTGACAAAACTCATTAACTTCTAAACGTAGCACCTCCTTGGGTAAAAAAACGTGTTTGAGACTGAAAACAAAATGATGATTCAGAGCTCCCGCTCCTGATGGAGCCGTGGGGAAAGGAAGGAAAGTGAAGACAAACAGCAGCAACATCAAGTGAAATTCGCCTCCAATTCCGAGCACGTGCCTAAGAGACTCTGCAAGTCCACACCTCAATCCTAGGAGCGACTAGCCCTTTTCTGGAAGGACAAACTTCCTTACTTCAAAGTCCTAGACCGAAGGCTCCACGGAACAGAACGTGGACCGAGCCACAGGACACTGTGCCATCCACGCCCGAACGGCAGAGAAAAATCACGGAAAACTAAACTTAAGTATCAGTTCCCATCGAGCTTCATTCCTTACGTTTCCACTGGCACCTGGGTGCTCAAAAATGAACTCTACTGACACCGCGTATTACTAACAATTTACTTCTGCGTATCAAAACAAAAGGCTATTTCCAGCTCGCCCATCCAATTAGCACGACCAACCAGAAGTGAAACACCGGACCCTAAAGAAGGGAACAGGCAGCTCTTCATTTCTCCTAGAGCAAAGTCTGTTCTTTTGCCTGGAAGGCAAACATCCATAACTCCCAAGGGAGCACTGCAGGAACGAGGTGCGCTCTCTTACCTGCAGTTTGTCCTCGGCTTTTCTGCACGGGCAGCAGATTTGCCTTTCCTCTGGCTTTGATGTGGCGCACCTGTGGCGTCCTTGAACCGGCAAGTGTTTCTCCCCGCTCCCGCAGCCCCAGACGCGCCATTACCTGAGCAGCGAGCGGAATCAAGCACGCAGGATTTTCTGCACGGGACGCAGAAGGTGACACTGGAAAGGAGGAGGCAAAAGAGAAGCGGTTTGCCCGGCAGCCACGACCATAGAAACTACACCTCCCGGCATGGCCCGGGGAACCAACGTGGCCGACCAAAAGCCCCGGGCTCCAAAATGCCGCGAGACGCAGCCCTCCCTGCTTTTGGACCCTGCGGGGACACCGTTCCCCACGCCACCGCCGCACGTGCAAGCCCCGCCGAGCCCCCAGCGCGGCTCCGGGCAGCCCCCGCCACCGGCTCCGGCCGGCGCCCCCCCACCGGCACCGACCCGGCGCCCCCCCCGCCGCGCGGCCCCGGAGCTCAGCGGCTCGGCGCGGCGCCCCCCCCGCCGCGCGGCCCCGGAGCTCAGCGGCTCGGCGCGGCGCCCCCCCCGCCGCGCGGCCCCGGAGCTCAGCGGCTCGGCGCGGCGCCCCCCCCGCCGCGCGGCACAAGCGGCGCGGCGCGGCTCGGCGCCCCCCCCGCCGCCCGGCCCCGGAGCGGAGCGGCTCGGCGCGGCGCCCCCCCGCCGCCCGGCCCCGGAGCGGAGCGGCTCGGCGCGGCGCCCCCCCCGCCGCCCGGCCCCGGAGCGGAGCGGCTCGGCGCGGCGCCCCCCCGCCGCCCGGCCCCGGAGCGGAGCGGCTCGGCGCGGCGCCCCCCCCGCCGCCCGGCCCCGGAGCGGAGCGGCTCGGCGCGGCGCCCCCCCGCCGCCCGGCCCCGGAGCGGAGCGGCTCGGCGCGGCGCCCCCCCGCCGCCCGGCCCCGGAGCGGAGCGGCTCGGCGCGGCGCCCCCCCCGCCGCCCGGCCCCGGAGCGGAGCGGCTCGGCGCGGCGCCCCCCCGCCGCCCGGCCCCGGAGCGGAGCGGCTCGGCGCGGCGCCCCCCCCGCCGCCCGGCCCCGGAGCGGAGCGGCTCGGCGCGGCGCCCCCCCGCCGCCCGGCCCCGGAGCGGAGCGGCTCGGCGCGGCGCCCCCCCCGCCGCCCGGCCCCGGAGCGGAGCGGCTCGGCGCGGCGCCCCCCCCGCCGCCCGGCACAAGCGGCGCGGCGCGGCTCGGCGCCCCCCCCGCCGCCCGGCCCCGGAGCGGAGCGGCTCGGCTCGGCGCCCCCCCCGCCGCGCGGCACAAGCGGCGCGGCGCGGCTCGGCGCGGCGCCCCCCCGCCGCCCGGCCCCGGAGCGGCGCGGCGCGGCGCCCCCCCGCCGCCCGGCCCCGGAGCGGCGCGGCGCGGCGCGGCGCCCCCCCGGACCGGCTCCAGGAAGCTCCGCCCGCCCGGCTCCCACACGGCACCGCACCCTCCCCGCTCCGTGCCTCCCGCCGCCCTCCTCGGGGCTTTCCCCGCTCACCTCCTCGCTGCCTGCAGCCGCAGCCCAACGACCGCTCCGCTCCCCTCCGCCCCGGGCTCACCCCGGCCCCTCCGCGCGGGGAACCTCCGCCCACCGCGCGATTCCCGCCCCCGACGCACCGCGCATGCGCTGGCGAAGCTCCGCCCTCCCCGCGGCAAACCCCGCCCTCTGCAGCAAAGCTCCGCCCTGCACACACCACGCATGCGCCAGCGAAGCTCCGCCCTCTCCGCGGCAAGGCTCCGCCCCACGCGGCAAAGCTCCGCCCTGACACATCGCGCATGCGCCCGTGGAGCTCCGCCCTCACACGGTAAAGCTCCGCCTTACCACCGCAACGCTCCGCCCCCCGCGGCTAAGCTCCGCCCCGACACAGCACGCATGCGCCAGCGAAGCTCCGCCCTCCCCGCGGCAAGGCTCCGCCCCACGCCGCAAAGCTCCGCCCCAACACAGCGCGCATGCGCCCGTGGAGCTCCGCCCTCACACGGCAGCGCTCCGCCCCCCGCGGCTAAGCTCCGCCCCTGACACAGCACACATGCTCGGCCAAAGCTCCGCCCTTCAGGGCAAAGCTCCGCCCTCCCACTGCAAAGCTCCGCCCCCCCATGCACTGCGCATGCGCTGCTGAGGCCCCGCCCCCACGCGGCAAAGCTCCGCCTTACCACCGCAAGGCTCCGCCCCCCGCGGCTAAGCCCCGCCCCTGACACAGCGCGCATGCTCGGCCAAAGCTCCGCCCTTCAGGGCAAAGCTCCGCCCTCCCACTGCAAAGCTCCGCCCCCCGTGCACTGCGCATGCGCCGGTGAGGCTCCGCCCTCACGCGGCAAAGCTCCGCCTTACCACCGCAAGGCTCCGCCCCACGCGGCTAAGCTCCGCCCCCGACACAGCGCGCATGCTCGGCCAAAGCTCCGCCCTTCAGGGCAAAGCTCCGCCCCCCCGCGGCAAGGCTCCGCCCCCTACGCACCGCGCATGCGCCGGTGAAGCTCCGCCCTCACATGGCAAAGCTCCGCCTTACCACCGCAAGGCTCCGCCCCCCGCGGCTAAGCTCCGCCCTGACACACCGCACGGGGTGGTCTCCAGGGGCGGGGCCTGTCGCTAGGGGTGGTGCCCTTCCCCTGCCGGGGAGCTCCAGGGGCGGGGCCCGTCCCTAGGGGCGGGGCCGCTCCACACCAGGACGGGGGCGTGGGCCGGGGCGGGGCTGCAGCGGAGGCCGAGGCGGCCGTGCCAGCAGCAGCCAGCACCTCCCGGGCGGCGAGAGCGGCGCTTCCTTACCGGGAGGCAGCAACGGCTGCGGCGGCATCGCCCCGCGGGCGCCGCGCTGTCGCATGCCCGGTACCGGCCACCGGCACCGGGGAGCACGTGCACGCCACCGCCCCTGCGCGGCTCCCGGCCTGCAGTACCCGCTTTTGGACGCCAGGCGGCAGCACCGAGGCACGGCCAAAACGCCCCACCGCCCCCGGGCGCCACCCGAGCTGCAGTACCCGCTTTTGGACGCCAGGCGGCAGCACCACACCGAGCCCCGCGCCCCGAGCGCTCCCCGCGGGGACAAAGGACTCGCACCCCGGCCCGCCTTGGGCCGCCCGCAGCCGCCGCCGCCTGACGGGGGGGGGGGGGGCCACAAGCCTCGCCCTTCTCTGCCCCTGCTCCCGCTCACAGCCCACGCAGCCAGAGCCATTGCCTCGCCCCCAAAAAGCACCCAAGCGGCTCGAGCATTTCAGTCCTCTGCGCTTGACAGCTCGCAGAGGGCTGCTGGCCCTTTCTCTCCGCGCCCCTCACCCCAGGACCCAGCCGGGGGAAGCAGCGCAGGGAACCTGGTCAATACCTTTGCCTTGGCTCGGCTTTTTTGCCCCCAGAGTAAGCCCCCGGGATTGCTGGATTCATCTGCAGGTGGCATCAGGGGTGGGAGAGTGACACCAGCGAGCCAACAGACCCTGGAGAGATTTTATTAAAAAAAAAGAAAAAAAAAGCGACACTGATGACATCCTGAAGGCACGCGAGGAGATACTGAAAGCTGCTTTGTGTGAGAGGGGCAGCTACGATTATCAGGAAGCGGTGCACGCGAGCAGACCGCCGGCAAGCGCGCGATCTGCGAGCGAGCGATACGCCGGTGACCCTCGGGCTCTGCCGCGGTGCCCTCCGCTCATCCTGCGCCGCCCCGGGCTTCCCGCGCAGGGCTTGCCACTTAAATAAGACCTGCGCGATGTTACTTACCACCCTGCCCTGCGGCACGCAAAGGAATTAGACGTGAAACAGGGAAAGCAAAGAGGCCCGTCGGCTGGCCGCACCAGATGGCCCTAGAGCCCTGCCGGTTCCCTCGCCGCTCTGGACGGCAGCGCAGCTCTGCGCTCCCTGCCGCTCCCGCCAGCGAGCGCGGCGCCTGCGCTTTGACCGCCTGCGGCGCGCCAGACTCGGGAGGCTGGAGGTGCTGGTCCACCAAGGCAGCTGAGCCGCTCGCTTCCTTCGGCTGCCTCATTTGCCGCCTTCAAACAACCACTTCCACGCTCCCTTTCTTTGTTTCAGACCCCTCTCAACATCTCCTGGCCTGCAAGCCATTTGCAGCAAGCAACACGGCTGAAATACCGTGCTGCTAGAGACCTAGCTGTCATCTTGCTCCCACGTCCAAAGGCTTTGGGAACCTGAACCCCCTGCTTGTTTTGGCATCGAGACTGCGAGGCGAGAAACACGCCTGGACTCCAACAAGCCAGACGCCTGCCCCGTCGCTCAGCACAGTGCTACGCGGCTGCCCGACCGACACCTTCTGCCGCTAAAACCAGAGCGCGGTTCCCTTCTGAAGAGCCACCGGCAGCGCGGAGAGTCCCTCGCCTTTCCCTGCGCCAGGTCCCCCGGGAACAGCGTCTCGCTCGGACCGGAGCGTGCGGCAGCCTCCGGTCGTCCCAGCCCCTCGCCCGTCCAGAAAGCGCCTGCCTGTAGCAGCGGCAGAACCGCTGCTGCCCAGGGGGGAAAGGAACGGCTCGGGGTGAAGCTCCCCAGGCTGCCCGTGGCCCGTGCGGAGCTGGGGGTCCAGAAGCAAAGGGGTTAGGGGAGGGGTGGAGCAGGGGAGCGGGGGCGCGAGACTGGAGGGCAGGGGACGCGGGGGGCACGGCCCAGGGGAAAAAAAAAAAAAAAAACGCACGGGGGGAAAAACCTTGTGTGGGGGGACGTTCGGGTGGAGAGCACTCGGGAGGGCGGAGAGACACGCAGAGGAGGACAGGGGGGAGGAGACGGACACGGACGGACGGACGGACGGCGGCTATGTGTGGGTACAAAGGTGCACGGGGGGACACGGGTGGGGATGACCTACACCAGGGGGTCCACCCGGCATAATCCACAGCAGATAACTCACCTGGGATAACCCGCAACGGATATTCCGCTCCGGAGAAGGAATCCACGCCAGATAATCCCCAGCAATGCCCCTCAAACTGTCCGTGGTTCACCCCAGATTTGGCCCAAATTGGCGCCGGTTTTTCGTTTGGGGTTTTTTTGTTTGTTGTTGTTCTTCTTTTTTGTTTTTTCTTTTACGTCATACAAAACTTGGGGGTTTCTGCTTTTCCAAAATATTCAGTTCTGGGGTTTTCCGGCGCTTTTCCACATCATAACAATGGGTCATTTTTGGTTTTCTGCGTTAAAATGCGGGGGGGCGGGGGGGGTGTGAGTGTGTGCGTGTGCGGTGTGGTGTGTTTGTGCTTGCTTTCCAGCTGCACAAATCCAGGCGGATTCAGCTTTCCTGGGAGCCCCAAACTGTGTTGCTCTTGGATATTGGATATTTTGCTCTTGGACTTGCATATTTTGACACTTTGATATCTTCGACTTCTCTCTTTAGACTTCGGTATCTACTTACAATCCTACCTCTTTAGACTTAGTTATCTGTTTACACTTCCATAGAACCTTTACTTCGATTACACGGGATACCTACTTAGGCTTACTCGGTGACACAGGGTAAGCGTAGGTACTTCTACCTATCCAGACTGACTTCTGGTTTAAATTCCTTCACCTACATCATCTCTTTTTGCATTTTAAACTCCTTTATTTCTTAACATAGAGACAAGTTCTTTTTTATTTTAAAACCCTATCTATCTCCATTGAGATTTTTTAATAATTTCTATAACATAGCAGGTACAGGTTTGTATTTTGAAATCCTTTTACATATATATATACACACACATAAAAACGAATATTATTTTTCAATATATATATATAAAGGCGAGAGATTTTTTTCTACTGCAATGCCTCGCACCCGTATTTCCAGTTCTTCACATGGTTAATCACACACACACACACACACACACACGAGTTTTCAGGCATTTTGGGACTGTGACCCCCCTTCTCTGGGGGGAAACCTCCCCGTGACACCTTCATCCCCCACTCACCTGCTCCTCTGTTTCATCATCACGCCCCCGCCCCCCGTGACGTTGGGGGGCCCCAAATGACATCATCACCCCCCAGGCCCCTCCACACTTTTTAATCACCCCCCCCAAAAAGGCACAGAACAAGGAAAACAGCTACTTTAATAATGCCATTTACATATGTAGGCGCCCCCCCGAAAAGGGGAGCTCCGCCAGAAAAATAAAATGGGGGCAGCCCCCCCAAACGGCTGCAGCCCCCCCCGGCCCCCGGCCCGCAAGCCGGCGGCTGCCCCACGCCGCGGGGGGAGCCTGCCGGGGGACGGTGCCGCACCTCTCGCTCAGGCTCTGCTCTGCCGTGCTCCCCCTCCGTTCCCGCGCTGGGACGGGCTCCCCGGGGCAACGAACCTCCCCGCTCCCTCTTGGCCCGGGACTCGCCCCACCACGCAGCCCTCGCTGCCGCACCCGCGGGGCACCCGCCGGAGACAGAGCCGGGAGCCTCCAGGCACGGGGCCGGCCCCTTACCCTCGGGACGCTTCACGACAGGCAGGCCAACCTGGGCCGGGGGGTACCTAGCGAGCACCACGAGACGCTTGCAACAAGACACCTGAAAAACAAAAAGCCCAAGCGATATTTCAGCATGTGAAAAAAATAGCACAGCAGCGAGTACAGGAATTCAGTCAGAGCAAGGGAGAGGAGAGCAGCTGAGCTCAAGGAGGATTCGAGGTAAGCAGGTCAGCTCCAAATACAAGACATCCTTTAAAAGCTAGAGCGACCTGAACGCTTCCCATCAGCATTAAGACTAACCGGTACGATTCCGAACATGTTCTTCGCATACAAGCACACGCTCTTGCCGGCGTTGGAAAACGTCTCACCCCTTCCTTACGGCACGGCTGCAGGGAGACGACCCTGCGAGGCTGCAGGACGAGGGCGTACCGCAATCAGAATCTACGCTTACAGGTCCGCCGCAACAGCTACGGCCCTCGCAGCTGCTGCTGCACATCTTGCTGGCTCGGTCGACAAAGCTGGAAGCGAAGCGTAACGCTTTCGAGGGGAAAAGGAAAAGCAAAGGACAAATCGCAGCAATTCGCTTCATACTAAAAAAGCTGTGCGTGTGTTTATAAACATCCAATAAAAATACTTCTGCTGGAGAAGGACTGGATTTTCCTTTGGCGTTAATTTAACTTGCACAGCTGTGAATCGATACCAGTAGATTATCTGTCTCCAAGATACGCAGTCATCATTTGACCAGGGGTTTTTTGCGCCTTACGTCATTAGGAGCGACATCTGGCCAGCCGCGCCGCCCAAGAGAGATGCTGCTGAACTGCCAGGGAAACGCACCCTTGAAAGCCAGACAGAAAGTACTTCAGAGCACTCCGTCAAAAGAGCGGGGGGGAAAACACCCCGTAACGTTCAGTTGCCTCTCCTGGTCAACGTTCAGAACAAATACCTAACTGCTTAAACACACCTAAGCAATTGTACGCCACAGCTAGTTGGCAGTTACAGCTGAAACAACGCAAGGCAGTTTGTAGATCCAATTTTAACTTTTTTTTCCTAAAGTTACATCTAGGAGAGAAAAATCCATGACAGAAGAGATCCCCCATACGGTTTTACTTTGGGGGCAGAATCCAATCCCCGGGGCTGCAACGCGTAAGGCTACCAAAAAGGACCGGCAGATTTGCTAACGCTTTTGGCTGCGCCGAAGCATGCAGAGGAACGCGTGTTGATGACATCTCGGCTGTTGCAACTGAGAACCAGCGATGCCATCAACTTCTGGAAGACGTGCTGTGCTCGGGTCTTTGGAAGCAAACGGACTTTTTTTTTTTTTTTTTTTTTAAGAGAGTGGAAAGTCTTGCTGCTGCTGACTTCCACTGCCAAGCACATCATCTCTGAAGATCCCCACTCTGATGGGGAGCTCATAAAACACAACTTCTTTGAATGAGAAAGATTTCCATTCTGGAAAATCTCTTTCCAGCTGAAGTAAGAAATCACACGCTGTAGGTTAAGAAAAAAGGATGCTGCCGAAGCAGTAACTCACCGAAACCACGTCAGGACTCGCTGTCGCTACTTACAAGGCTGGCAATGCTTCTCGGGAAAGCGACGCCGATTCCTCCTCTTTTGCCCACGTCTCTCCTTGGACCTTGATCGCTTTTAGTACGGACGCTAGTATCGCAGTAAGCTTTTCGAGACCTACTGTAAGATATTTTAAAAACTTATTGACTGAAAAAGCACACAGCTTTTATGACAAAAACAAAGCCTGTTTCTTCCGAACGCCTGAACTCTCACAAACATTGTCTTTCCTCTTTTAGGATAAAATTGTTTTCCTGATATCCTTTCCTAGTAAGCGCACAGAAACACAAGATTGCGCTTTCGGGAAGGCAAAATAAACGGAGGGAAGCCGATTCTGCACAGGCGTTAACACGCTCCAGCGCAGACCTTCTTTGACTTTTAGTATCTGCGTTAAAACAGTTCCTAGAAAAACTACAGAAGGAAGGAGAGCCGGCACATTCTTGACGTTAACTTTGAAGTCCGTACTACAAGCGCCTTAGGAAAAACGCGGACACGCATCGCGGACGTACCTTGTACTCGCAGACCGCTATGGAGCCTTTCCGTCCATCTTGCACTTTCACGGCAGAAGAAAGGGCGACCACGGTGAAACGGCGGCAGCTGACACTCTGCTGAGAGAGGAAAAAAAAAAAACCCGTAGCATAAAGCTGGGTAGGAGTCCCAAGCTTCCTGGTTTTGTGAAGTTTTGCAAAGACTACAACCGAGGGAAGGAAAAAATAGCCGTTTGGAACATATTGCCAAACAACATTTGGCCGTAAAACTTGGATGCGTTTGACACGCGCCCATTTTTTGGGAACTTGCTATTTGCTTCCTGTTATCGTTGTTCTTCCTTCAGAACCTCTGCTTGTAGCCAACTTGATTTGCTACCGGTTCAAGCGCTTCCCTTCCCGGTATTACTGGCACACGGACCCAGGCAAGTCACTGAACCGCTCTTCTGAACTTCTCCAAACGACAATTACAGCCACGAAAGAGGAGTTCAAGAGAGGAAAAGGAGAGGTCGGGCAGCAAAAGAGCCCTGCAGGCTGCCACCAGTCAACACTGCGCTCT
The DNA here is from genome assembly GCF_965183815.1 of Platalea leucorodia. Classification (NCBI taxonomy): domain Eukaryota; kingdom Metazoa; phylum Chordata; class Aves; order Pelecaniformes; family Threskiornithidae; genus Platalea; species Platalea leucorodia. Next base: position 128,371,676 of record NC_138826.1, on the reverse strand, counting down.
TTTTTTTCTTTTAAATCCACCCCCCCCGCCCCCAAATACAAACAAAACCAACCCCCACGACCTTGTATTTTTTGCCTTTGGGAGCTCATCCCTGTCTCAGCACGAAGCGCAGACGACCCGTATCCCGATTTGCACGTGACGAATCCGTGTTCGGAAGAAATAGGCCAGATCCGTAAGACTGGTGTTATTTTGCGGGTTTTAACAATCGCAACGCAATCGCATCGACCGACGCGTTTGTGACAAAACTCATTAACTTCTAAACGTAGCACCTCCTTGGGTAAAAAAACGTGTTTGAGACTGAAAACAAAATGATGATTCAGAGCTCCCGCTCCTGATGGAGCCGTGGGGGAAGGAAGGAAAGTGAAGACAAACAGCAGCAACATCAAGTGAAATTCGCCTCCAATTCCGAGCACATGCCTAAGAGACTCTGCAAGTCCACACCTCAATCCTAGGAGCGACTAGCCCTTTTCTGGAAGGACAAACTTCCTTACTTCAAAGTCCTAGACCGAAGGCTCCACGGAACAGAACGTGGACCGAGCCACAGGACACCGTGCCATCCACGCCCGAACGGCAGAGAAAAATCACGGAAAACTAAATTTAAGTATCAGTTCCCATCGAGCTTCATTCCTTACGTTTCCACTGGCACCTAGGTGCTCAAAAATGAACTCTACTGACACCGCGTATTACTAACAATTTACTTCTGCGTATCAAAACAAAAGGCTATTTCCAGCTCGCCCATCCAATTAGCACGACCAACCAGAAGTGAAACACCGGACCCTAAAGAAGGGAACAGGCAGCTCTTCATTTCTCCTAGAGCAAAGTCTGTTCTTTTGCCTGGAAGGCAAACATCCGTAACTCCCAAGGGAGCACTGCAGGAACGAGGTGCGCTCTCTTACCTGCAGTTTGTCCTCGGCTTTTCTGCACGGGCAGCAGACTTGCCTTTCCTCTGGCTTTGATGTGGCGCACCCGTGGCGTCCTTGAACCGGCAAGTGTTTCTCCCCGCTCCCGCAGCCCCAGACGCGCCATTACCTGAGCAGCGAGCGGAATCAAGCACGCAGGATTTTCTGCACGGGACGCAGAAGGTGACACACGTGGAAGCCCCGCCGAGCCCCCAGCACGGCTCCGGGCAGCCCCCGCCACCGGCTCCGGCCGGCCTCCCACCACCGGCGCCGACCCGCCGACCCCCGGCCCCGAAGCGGCGCGGTGCCCCCCGCCGCCCGGCCCCGGAGCGGCGCGGCGCAGCGCCTCCCCGCCGCCCGGCCCCAGAGCGGCGCGGCGCGGCTCGGCGCCTCCCCGCCGCCCGGCCCCGGAGCGGCGCGGCTCGGCGCCCGGCCCCGGAGCGGCTCGGCGCGGCGCGGCGCCTCCCCGCCGCCCGGCCCCGGAGCGACGCGGCTCGGCGCCCGGCCCCGGAGCGGCGCGGCCCCCCCCCCCGCCGCCCGGCCCCGGAGCGGCGCGGCTCGGCGCGGCGCCTCCCCGCCGCGCGGCCCCGGAGCGGCGCGGCTCGGCGCCCCCCCGCCGCCCGGCCCCGGAGCGGCGCGGCTCGGCGCCCGGCCCCGGAGCGGCGCGGCGCCTCCCCGCCGCCCGGCCCCGGAGCGGCACGGCTCCCCCCCGTCGCCAGGCCCCGGAGCGGCGCGGCCCCCCCCCGCCGCCAGGCCCCGGAGCGGCGCGGCTCGGCTCGGCGCCCCCCCCGCCGCCCGGCCCCCGAGCGGAGCGGCGCGGCGCCCCCGGCCCCGACCGGCTCCAGGAAGCTCCGCCCGCCGGCTCCCACACGGCACCGCACCTTCCCCACTCCGTGCCTCCCGCCGGCCCGGCCGCTCCCCCGCAGGCACCGCCGTCCTCCTCGGGGCTTTCCCCGCTCACCTCCTCGCTGCCTGCAGCCGCAGCCCAACGACCGCGCCGCTCCGCTCCGCGCGGGGAACCTCCGCCCACCGCCCCATGCCCGCCCCCGGCGCACCGCGCATGCGCCGGTTGGGACCGCCAGTTTAATCTCGAGGCGCTCGGCGACCTTCTGGATCATCCAGGGGACCTCTGGTTTCATCTCTATGCTCTGGACGACCTTCTCTATCGTCTGGGTCGACTTTCGCTGTCATCTCGATGGTCTGCGGAGCCGCTCTATACTCCGGGAGGACTTCTCCTTGCAGCTCTATGGTCTGAAGGACAGTCTTTCTCATCGGGGAGGACTTTCTGGCTCATCTCTATGCTCTGGAGGACCTTCTCTGTCATCCGGGAGGACTGTGTCGGCTAGTTTGGTGCTTTGGACGAGGTCGTTTTTTGCCGCGCTGGGTTTTGCTTTTTACACTTTTGTGTGCTGTGTACAATTTTGTTTGAATGATTGTGTTTGCATTTCTCGTTGTTTATTGTTTCTTTTGTTTTGTAGGGGGTGCCAGAGAAATGTAACTGCTTTGAATAATTAGTTGATTCAGTTTCATAACAAGATGGTAATTGCCCTTCCATGTGGGAGGAATGAATTGTTATAGGAAGATGTGGTGTTACTAGTTTAATCATTGCTTCCTCCCACCTGGGAGGGTGTATGTATATATTTGTATACATATTTATATAGTACAAAGGAAAAAAAAACCAAATAACAAACACTATAAAAAAAAGAACTAAAAAAAAATTAAAAAATGGTAAGGCTGGTGCAGCAGTAGCAACCAGCTCCTACCCTGGGAGTAATTTTTTTTTTAATTTAAATTAATTATGACTCCCAGGGATAATTGTCATAATTGTCATTTTGTTTTCATTTCTACATGTCTGCAAAGGAAAAATTTCAATTCCACCTGGAACCTGCAAAGAAACAAAGCACCCCCACACCATCATAAAAGGTTAGATACATTCCAAACGCACCGCTCATTCAGCTACCACCCAAACCACGCCTCGGTCTCGGCCGATCCGTTCCACCACCAGCACGCCACAACGGACCGTCGCCCTGCCTCTGCGGCGCTCCCTGGGAACGGTGTTCCCGAGGGCCTCAAAAAAAAAAAAAAAAAAAAAAATCGCCCTGCCTGAGAAAACCCCGGCCCGAGCCTGACCTCCGCCCAAACCTTGGCCATGATCATCGCCTCGCAGAGCAGCCGGGACCGGGGGAAAAAAAACGCAGCGGGGGGGAGGGAAATGCCCCAGCTGGGGTTTTTTTATTCTATAGTATATATGAAATAAATTACTCTCAACATTACATACGACCTGCAATAAAATACTTCACACGTACAAGGTTAGGCACATTCAGGAACCGAACAATCCTTCAACCACCGCTCACTCAAACCACTACACTTACACCACCCAGCTGCCACTGCAGCACAGCCCCCCGGTTCCAGAGCTATCCCTGCAACTGCCTCGCCGCGCACCTCTAAACAACCTTGGGCTCCGTACGATTCCCAAGTTTCACCTTCCGCTACGGCAAGGCGAAGAAGACGCTTCGCTACGTGCGCCGGTCCAGCCTCCGGCACCCGCAAAACACAACAGAAGTAACTGCGGCACCTGTCTACAGCTGCTTGCCTCGAGATGGCCCGTACAATCTTTGCCTACAGATACTGTACAAATGGACGTATCACCGTGAGGCTATGCTACCCCCAACTCCAATATCGCAACGCTCCTGGGCAGAGCGGCTCCAACCCCGACACACAGACAGACACTGCACACAGATGCCACAAACGACGTGACCTCGAGACCCGAGAAGATCACGAGCGGGAACGACTCCGGTAGGGAAGACGCCTCCGGCACGGAACCCCTACGGTGCCTGCCGTGGCCCAGGAGATAAAACTACCATCTAAAAAAGATAAATGGATGCATGACAAGCCAGGATTTAAGACCTAAGACCATTAAGGAACCAGGGATGAAACCCCTGAAGACGACCGTAGAAACGTAACTCTCAAAAGCAGACCTGCGGAGACCGCCCGGCCGGCCACCGCAACAGACGATCCCTCGGAAACATCTGGAACGCGACGCTTCCCGGACACGTCCGTGCTTTAAGCTACGACGGCAAGATAAGCAGGGCTCAAGAAACGCTATGCCGATGAGGCGATGCGTTCGAGACGCCCTCGAGGTAAGCCTCCCGAGGGGCCCGATGATCACAAAGAGCTACGGAAACATCGAGACCTGAGAAAGCCATGGTACGAGACACAGAAGACAGACAGACTACGCAAAAGCAAAACGCACAGACACAGGATGGAACTGCCCTGCTCAGCAAACGTCAGCAGCGCGCTAACAACAGTAACCCGCTCCTTTGCCCTTCCCAAAGGAGACTGCTCCTGGACAGGCCTCTCCCCGACACCAACTTTATAACCCCTCCCTGCAATTCCTACCCTTGTTACCTCCTCAGCCCTGATCCCGCAACTGAGCTTTCAGAGGGCCAGGGATCTGAATCCACCCTCAAAAAAAAAAGAAAACCACCACACACCTAACTAGAACATTCCTGCACTCACCCGGTTCCTCTTCGTCATCTAAAACAAAACAAAAAAACCACAAAAACCACACAACAAAAAAAACAAAAAAAACCAAACCAAAACAAAAAACCACAGAAACCACAGAAACCACAGAAACCACAGAAACCACAGAAACCACAGAAACCACAGAAACCACAGAAACCACAGAAACCACAGAAACCACAGAAACCACAGAAACCACAGAAACCACAGAAACCACAGAAACCACAGAAACCACACAACAAAAAAAAAACCAAAAAAAAAAAAACAAAAAACAAACAAAAAAACAAAAAAACCAAAACAAACAAAAAAACCAACACCAAACTCCCAACCCACAAACCCACAACCCACTAACAAACTAAAACACAGCGCTGGTATTCAGCATCGGTCTGGTTACTGCCAACCGCTTCTGCGACACCCTCCTCCTCAAAAGCACCCTACCGCTCCGCTCACCTGCTCCACGCCTATTCTAAAGAAAGATGCTGCGACTGTCACTCGGTGCGCCTAGGATGCCAGGAGACACAAAGTGCCCGTGGCGCTCGGGTGAAATAGCCAGCCCCGGGTGCCTCCCCTCTACAACCCAGCTCACCTCAAATTCTCAGCTGATTCTAAAGGCAGCCAGCACAGCTCCCACAAAACCAAAAGGTAAATGATTAATCAACGTGCCATTTCATACTTTACTATTAAATGATGACCCGGCTGACAACCACCTCGCCTCCTCCAACCGCTCCTCAGCGGGAAGCTACGCCCCCTCCGAGGCTGTTAAAAGGGAGGACCCTAAGGAAAGAGAAGAACTAACTGCAAACTAAAGACAGGGAACGGGATAAAAGCAAAAAAAAATTCAAGAGTGACGGGAATTAGGGCAACAAAGAGAAAAAAATGAAAAACAGGGACAGTGAACTAAAAGAGAGACGTAGGAAGAAAACGGACAAAGCAAAGGTCCTAATAGAGACAAGGAAGAATTAAAAAATGGAAACGGCAGACGGAATACAAGTCGACAGAAGCTTTTGTCGTGGTTTAACCCCAGCCAGCAGCCAAGCACCACACAGCCGCTACGCGGGAGAAAATTGCAAGGGTGGAAGTCAGAAAACTCGGGGGTTAAGGTAAGAACAGTTTAACAATTGAAGGAAAAGACAACAGAATAGTAGTAACACTAGTAGTAGCAGTAGTAGCAGTAATAAACCAATAAGAGTATACAAAGCAAGCGCTTCACTAGACAGGGGCTCACCACTCGCCGACCGATGCCAAGCACGTCCCCGAGCTGCCATCGCTGACTCCTGGCCAACGCCCCCCCAGTTTCCAGACCGAGCGTGACGTCCCACGGTAGGGAATAGCGCTGCGGCCGGTCTGGGGCAGCTGAGCTGCCTGTGGCGCCTCCCAGCTTCTTGCGCACCGGGCAGAGCACGGGAAGCTGAAAGGTCCTTGAGTGGTGTCAGCGCTACTTAGCGACAAACAAAACGTCAGCGCGTTACCAACATGATGCTCATCCGAAATCCAAACGGCAGCACTGTGCCAGCTACTAGGAAGAACCTTAACTCTCTGCCAGCCGAAAGCAGGACGTTTGAACAGCAAGGGCGACGGAAGAAATAAGGAAAAAACTTAATAAATAGCGACAGGGAGCTCCATCGGGGAAGGAAAATTTAGAAAGCGAGGGCACTGAGGGAACACTAAGGGAAGAGAAGAAACAATTAAACCCAGCTAAACCCCCAGGGGAAAAGTCAACCTAGAACATGGAAAAAGCCACAGGGATTAGGGAAATAAGTGGGAAAATTAAAAAACAGGACAGCGAACTAGAGGGACGGAGAAGGAAGATTCAAAAAACGAGGGCCCTAAGGAAAGACAAGAAAGAATTAAAACAGAAATACAGGGGAATAAAGGCAGCAGCAAAGAGGAGAAAAGGAGTCAGGAAAGTGTTTAAAGGAAGCGGCGATTAAGAACATCGGGAAGTGATTTAAAAACCCGCATGGGTGAACTAAAACGGAGACGGAAAAAAGGGAAAAAGACAGAAAATTATTTTTTAATAATTTATATAATACAGCAGATACAGGTTTGTATTTTGAAATCCTCCTTTTTAAAAACTTATTGACTGAAAAAGCACACAGCTTTTATGACAAAAACAAAGCCTGTTTCTTCTGAACTCTTGCAAACATTGCCTTTCCTCTTTTCGGATAAAATTGTTTTCCCGATATCCTTTCCTAGTAAGCGCACAGAAACACAAGATTGCGCTTTCGGGAAGGCAAAATAAACGGAGGGAAGCCGACTTTGCACAGGCGTTAACACGCTCCAGCGCAGACCTTCTTTGACTTTTAGTATCTGCCTTAAAACAGTTCCTAGAAAAACTACAGAAGGAAGGAGAGCCGGCACATTCTTGACGTTAACTTTGAAGTCCGTACTACAAGCGCCTTAGGAAAAACGCGGACACGCATCGCGGACGTACCTTGTACTCGCAGACCGCTATGGAGCCTTTCCGTCCGTCTTGCACTTTCACGGCAGAAGAAAGGGCGACCACGGTGAAACGGCGGCAGCTGACACTCTGCTGAGAGAGGAAAAAAAAAAACCCGTAGCATAAAGCTGGGTAGGAGTCCCAAGCTTCCTGGTTTTGTGAAGTTTTGCAAAGACTACAACCGAGGGAAGGAAAAAATAGCCGTTTGGAACATATTGCCAAACAACATTTGGCCGTAAAACTCGGATGCGTTTGACACGCGCCCATTTTTTGGGAACTTGCTATTTGCTTCCCGTTATCGTTGTTCTTCCTTCAGAACCTCTGCTTGTAGCCAACTTGATTTGCTACCGGTTCAAGCGCTTCCCTTCCCGGTATTACTGGCACACGGACCCAGGCAAGTCACTGAACCGCTCTTCTGAACTTCTCCAAACGACAATTACAGCCACGAAAGAGGAGTTCAAGAGAGGAAAAGGAGAGGTCGGGCAGCAAAAGAGCTCTGCAGGCTGCCACCAGTCAACACTGCGCTCTTTTTTTTCTTTTAAATCCACCCCCCCCCCCGCCCCCAAATACAAACAAAACCAACCCCCACGACCTTGTATTTTTTGCCTTTGGGAGCTCATCCCTGTCTCAGCACGAAGCGCAGACGACCTGTATCCCGATTTGCACGTGACGAATCCGTGTTCGGAAGAAATAGGCCAGATCCGTAAGACTGGTGTTATTTTGCGGGTTTTAACAATCGCAACGCAATCGCATCGACCGACGCGTTTGTGACAAAACTCATTAACTTCTAAACGTAGCACCTCCTTGGGTAAAAAAACGTGTTTGAGACTGAAAACAAAATGATGATTCAGAGCTCCCGCTCCTGATGGAGCCGTGGGGAAAGGAAGGAAAGTGAAGACAAACAGCAGCAACATCAAGTGAAATTCGCCTCCAATTCCGAGCACGTGCCTAAGAGACTCTGCAAGTCCACACCTCAATCCTAGGAGCGACTAGCCCTTTTCTGGAAGGACAAACTTCCTTACTTCAAAGTCCTAGACCGAAGGCTCCACGGAACAGAACGTGGACCGAGCCACAGGACACTGTGCCATCCACGCCCGAACGGCAGAGAAAAATCACGGAAAACTAAACTTAAGTATCAGTTCCCATCGAGCTTCATTCCTTACGTTTCCACTGGCACCTGGGTGCTCAAAAATGAACTCTACTGACACCGCGTATTACTAACAATTTACTTCTGCGTATCAAAACAAAAGGCTATTTCCAGCTCGCCCATCCAATTAGCACGACCAACCAGAAGTGAAACACCGGACCCTAAAGAAGGGAACAGGCAGCTCTTCATTTCTCCTAGAGCAAAGTCTGTTCTTTTGCCTGGAAGGCAAACATCCATAACTCCCAAGGGAGCACTGCAGGAACGAGGTGCGCTCTCTTACCTGCAGTTTGTCCTCGGCTTTTCTGCACGGGCAGCAGATTTGCCTTTCCTCTGGCTTTGATGTGGCGCACCCGTGGCGTCCTTGAACCGGCAAGTGTTTCTCCCCGCTCCCGCAGCCCCAGACGCGCCATTACCTGAGCAGCGAGCGGAATCAAGCACGCAGGATTTTCTGCACGGGACGCAGAAGGTGACACTGGAAAGGAGGAGGCAAAAGAGAAGCGGTTTGCCCGGCAGCCACGACCATAGAAACTACACCTCCCGGCATGGCCCGGGGAACCAACGTGGCCGACCAAAAGCCCCGGGCTCCAAAATGCCGCGAGACGCAGCCCTCCCTGCTTTTGGACCCTGCGGGGACACCGTTCCCCACGCCACCGCCGCACGTGCAAGCCCCGCCGAGCCCCCAGCGCGGCTCCGGGCAGCCCCCGCCACCGGCTCCGGCCGGCGCCCCCCCACCGGCACCGACCCGGCGCCCCCCCGCCGCGCGGCCCCGGAGCTCAGCGGCTCGGCGCGGCGCCCCCCCCGCCGCGCGGCCCCGGAGCTCAGCGGCTCGGCGCGGCGCCCCCCCCGCCGCGCGGCCCCGGAGCTCAGCGGCTCGGCGCGGCGCCCCCCCCGCCGCGCGGCACAAGCGGCGCGGCGCGGCTCGGCGCCCCCCCCGCCGCGCGGCCCCGGAGCGGAGCGGCTCGGCGCGGCGCCCCCCCGCCGCCCGGAGCGGAGCGGCTCGGCGCGGCGCCCCCCCCGCCGCCCGGAGCGGAGCGGCTCGGCGCGGCGCCCCCCCGCCGCCCGGCCCCGGAGCGGAGCGGCTCGGCGCGGCGCCCCCCCCGCCGCCCGGCCCCGGAGCGGAGCGGCTCGGCGCGGCGCCCCCCCGCCGCCCGGCCCCGGAGCGGAGCGGCTCGGCGCGGCGCCCCCCCCGCCGCCCGGCCCCGGAGCGGAGCGGCTCGGCGCGGCGCCCCCCCCGCCGCCCGGCCCCGGAGCGGAGCGGCTCGGCGCGGCGCCCCCCCGCCGCCCGGCCCCGGAGCGGAGCGGCTCGGCGCGGCGCCCCCCCGCCGCCCGGCCCCGGAGCGGAGCGGCTCGGCGCGGCGCCCCCCCGCCGCCCGTCCCCGGAGCGGAGCGGCTCGGCGCGGCGCCCCCCCCGCCGCCCGTCCCCGGAGCGGAGCGGCTCGGCGCGGCGCCCCCCCCGCCGCCCGGAGCGGAGCGGCTCGGCGCGGCGCCCCCCCGCCGCCCGGAGCGGAGCGGCTCGGCGCGGCGCCCCCCCCGCCGCCCGGAGCGGAGCGGCTCGGCGCGGCGCCCCCCCGCCGCCCGGCCCCGGAGCGGAGCGGCTCGGCGCGGCGCCCCCCCGCCGCCCGGCCCCGGAGCGGAGCGGCTCGGCGCGGCGCCCCCCCGCCGCCCGGCCCCGGAGCGGAGCGGCTCGGCGCGGCGCCCCCCCCGCCGCCCGTCCCCGGAGCGGAGCGGCTCGGCGCGGCGCCCCCCCCGCCGCCCGTCCCCGGAGCGGAGCGGCTCGGCGCGGCGCCCCCCCGCCGCGCGGCCCCGGAGCGAGGCGGCTCGGCGCGGCGCCCCCCCGCCGCGCGGCCCCGGAGCTCAGCGGCTCGGCGCGGCGCCCCCCCCGCCGCGCGGCCCCGGAGCTCAGCGGCTCGGCGCGGCGCCCCCCCGCCGCGCGGCCCCGGAGCTCAGCGGCTCGGCGCGGCGCCCCCCCCGCCGCCCGGCCCCGGAGCGGCGCGGCGCGGCTCGGCGCGGCGCCCCCCCGCCGCCCGGCCCCGGAGCGGCGCGGCGCGGCGCCCCCCCCGCCGCCCGGCCCCGGAGCGGCGCGGCGCGGCGCGGCGCCCCCCCGGACCGGCTCCAGGAAGCTCCGCCCGCCCGGCTCCCACACGGCACCGCACCCTCCCCGCTCCGTGCCTCCCGCCGCCCTCCTCGGGGCTTTCCCCGCTCACCTCCTCGCTGCCTGCAGCCGCAGCCCAACGACCGCTCCGCTCCCCTCCGCCCCGGGCTCACCCCGGCCCCTCCGCGCGGGGAACCTCCGCCCACCGCGCGATTCCCGCCCCCGACGCACCGCGCATGCGCTGGCGAAGCTCCGCCCTCCCCGCGGCAAACCCCGCCCTCTGCAGCAAAGCTCCGCCCTGCACACACCACGCATGCGCCAGCGAAGCTCCGCCCTCTCCGCGGCAAGGCTCCGCCCCACGCGGCAAAGCTCCGCCCTGACACATCGCGCATGCGCCCGTGGAGCTCCGCCCTCACACGGTAAAGCTCCGCCTTACCACCGCAACGCTCCGCCCCCCGCGGCTAAGCTCCGCCCCGACACAGCACGCATGCGCCAGCGAAGCTCCGCCCTCCCCGCGGCAAGGCTCCGCCCCACGCCGCAAAGCTCCGCCCCAACACAGCGCGCATGCGCCCGTGGAGCTCCGCCCTCACACGGCAGCGCTCCGCCCCCCGCGGCTAAGCTCCGCCCCTGACACAGCACACATGCTCGGCCAAAGCTCCGCCCTTCAGGGCAAAGCTCCGCCCTCCCACTGCAAAGCTCCGCCCCCCCATGCACTGCGCATGCGCTGCTGAGGCCCCGCCCCCACGCGGCAAAGCTCCGCCTTACCACCGCAAGGCTCCGCCCCCCGCGGCTAAGCCCCGCCCCTGACACAGCGCGCATGCTCGGCCAAAGCTCCGCCCTTCAGGGCAAAGCTCCGCCCTCCCACTGCAAAGCTCCGCCCCCCGTGCACTGCGCATGCGCCGGTGAGGCTCCGCCCTCACGTGGCAAAGCTCCGCCTTACCACCGCAAGGCTCCGCCCCACGCGGCTAAGCTCCGCCCCCGACACAGCGCGCATGCTCGGCCAAAGCTCCGCCCTTCAGGGCAAAGCTCCGCCCCCCCGCGGCAAGGCTCCGCCCCCTACGCACCGCGCATGCGCCGGTGAAGCTCCGCCCTCACATGGCAAAGCTCCGCCTTACCACCGCAAGGCTCCGCCCCCCGCGGCTAAGCTCCGCCCTGACACACCGCACGGGGTGGTCTCCAGGGGCGGGGCCTGTCGCTAGGGGTGGTGCCCTTCCCCTGCCGGGGAGCTCCAGGGGCGGGGCCCGTCCCTAGGGGCGGGGCCGCTCCACACCAGGACGGGGGCGTGGGCCGGGGCGGGGCTGCAGCGGAGGCCGAGGCGGCCGTGCCAGCAGCAGCCAGCACCTCCCGGGCGGCGAGAGCGGCGCTTCCTTACCGGGAGGCAGCAACGGCTGCGGCGGCATCGCCCCGCGGGCGCCGCGCTGTCGCATGCCCGGTACCGGCCACCGGCACCGGGGAGCACGTGCACGCCACCGCCCCTGCGCGGCTCCCGGCCTGCAGTACCCGCTTTTGGACGCCAGGCGGCAGCACCGAGGCACGGCCAAAACGCCCCACCGCCCCCGGGCGCCACCCGAGCTGCAGTACCCGCTTTTGGACGCCAGGCGGCAGCACCACACCGAGCCCCGCGCCCCGAGCGCTCCCCGCGGGGACAAAGGACTCGCACCCCGGCCCGCCTTGGGCCGCCCGCAGCCGCCGCCGCCTGACGGGGGGGGGGGGGGGCCACAAGCCTCGCCCTTCTCTGCCCCTGCTCCCGCTCACAGCCCACGCAGCCAGAGCCATTGCCTCGCCCCCAAAAAGCACCCAAGCGGCTCGAGCATTTCAGTCCTCTGCGCTTGACAGCTCGCAGAGGGCTGCTGGCCCTTTCTCTCCGCGCCCCTCACCCCAGGACCCAGCCGGGGGAAGCAGCGCAGGGAACCTGGTCAATACCTTTGCCTTGGCTCGGCTTTTTTGCCCCCAGAGTAAGCCCCCGGGATTGCTGGATTCATCTGCAGGTGGCATCAGGGGTGGGAGAGTGACACCAGCGAGCCAACAGACCCTGGAGAGATTTTATTAAAAAAAAAGAAAAAAAAAGCGACACTGATGACATCCTGAAGGCACGCGAGGAGATACTGAAAGCTGCTTTGTGTGAGAGGGGCAGCTACGATTATCAGGAAGCGGTGCACGCGAGCAGACCGCCGGCAAGCGCGCGATCTGCGAGCGAGCGATACGCCGGTGACCCTCGGGCTCTGCCGCGGTGCCCTCCGCTCATCCTGCGCCGCCCCGGGCTTCCCGCGCAGGGCTTGCCACTTAAATAAGACCTGCGCGATGTTACTTACCACCCTGCCCTGCGGCACGCAAAGGAATTAGACGTGAAACAGGGAAAGCAAAGAGGCCCGTCGGCTGGCCGCACCAGATGGCCCTAGAGCCCTGCCGGTTCCCTCGCCGCTCTGGACGGCAGCGCAGCTCTGCGCTCCCTGCCGCTCCCGCCAGCGAGCGCGGCGCCTGCGCTTTGACCGCCTGCGGCGCGCCAGACTCGGGAGGCTGGAGGTGCTGGTCCACCAAGGCAGCTGAGCCGCTCGCTTCCTTCGGCTGCCTCATTTGCCGCCTTCAAACAACCACTTCCACGCTCCCTTTCTTTGTTTCAGACCCCTCTCAACATCTCCTGGCCTGCAAGCCATTTGCAGCAAGCAACACGGCTGAAATACCGTGCTGCTAGAGACCTAGCTGTCATCTTGCTCCCACGTCCAAAGGCTTTGGGAACCTGAACCCCCTGCTTGTTTTGGCATCGAGACTGCGAGGCGAGAAACACGCCTGGACTCCAACAAGCCAGACGCCTGCCCCGTCGCTCAGCACAGTGCTACGCGGCTGCCCGACCGACACCTTCTGCCGCTAAAACCAGAGCGCGGTTCCCTTCTGAAGAGCCACCGGCAGCGCGGAGAGTCCCTCGCCTTTCCCTGCGCCAGGTCCCCCGGGAACAGCGTCTCGCTCGGACCGGAGCGTGCGGCAGCCTCCGGTCGTCCCAGCCCCTCGCCCGTCCAGAAAGCGCCTGCCTGTAGCAGCGGCAGAACCGCTGCTGCCCAGGGGGGAAAGGAACGGCTCGGGGTGAAGCTCCCCAGGCTGCCCGTGGCCCGTGCGGAGCTGGGGGTCCAGAAGCAAAGGGGTTAGGGGAGGGGTGGAGCAGGGGAGCGGGGGCGCGAGACTGGAGGGCAGGGGACGCGGGGGGCACGGCCCAGGGGAAAAAAAAAAAAAAAAACGCACGGGGGGAAAAACCTTGTGTGGGGGGACGTTCGGGTGGAGAGCACTCGGGAGGGCGGAGAGACACGCAGAGGAGGACAGGGGGGAGGAGACGGACACGGACGGACGGACGGACGGCGGCTATGTGTGGGTACAAAGGTGCACGGGGGGACACGGGTGGGGATGACCTACACCAGGGGGTCCACCCGGCATAATCCACAGCAGATAACTCACCTGGGATAACCCGCAACGGATATTCCGCTCCGGAGAAGGAATCCACGCCAGATAATCCCCAGCAATGCCCCTCAAACTGTCCGTGGTTCACCCCAGATTTGGCCCAAATTGGCGCCGGTTTTTCGTTTGGGGTTTTTTTGTTTGTTGTTGTTCTTCTTTTTTGTTTTTTCTTTTACGTCATACAAAACTTGGGGGTTTCTGCTTTTCCAAAATATTCAGTTCTGGGGTTCTCCGGCGCTTTTCCACATCATAACAATGGGTCATTTTTGGTTTTCTGCGTTAAAATGCGGGGGGGCGGGGGGGGTGTGAGTGTGTGCGTGTGCGGTGTGGTGTGTTTGTGCTTGCTTTCCAGCTGCACAAATCCAGGCGGATTCAGCTTTCCTGGGAGCCCCAAACTGTGTTGCTCTTGGATATTGGATATTTTGCTCTTGGACTTGCATATTTTGACACTTTGATATCTTCGACTTCTCTCTTTAGACTTCGGTATCTACTTACAATCCTACCTCTTTAGACTTAGTTATCTGTTTACACTTCCATAGAACCTTTACTTCGATTACACGGGATACCTACTTAGGCTTACTCGGTGACACAGGGTAAGCGTAGGTACTTCTACCTATCCAGACTGACTTCTGGTTTAAATTCCTTCACCTACATCATCTCTTTTTGCATTTTAAACTCCTTTATTTCTTAACATAGAGACAAGTTCTTTTTTATTTTAAAACCCTATCTATCTCCATTGAGATTTTTTAATAATTTCTATAACATAGCAGGTACAGGTTTGTATTTTGAAATCCTTTTACATATATATATACACACACATAAAAACGAATATTATTTTTCAATATATATATATAAAGGCGAGAGATTTTTTTCTACTGCAATGCCTCGCACCCGTATTTCCAGTTCTTCACATGGTTAATCACACACACACACACACACACACACGAGTTTTCAGGCATTTTGGGACTGTGACCCCCCTTCTCTGGGGGGAAACCTCCCCGTGACACCTTCATCCCCCACTCACCTGCTCCTCTGTTTCATCATCACGCCCCCGCCCCCCGTGACGTTGGGGGGCCCCAAATGACATCATCACCCCCCAGGCCCCTCCACACTTTTTAATCACCCCCCCCAAAAAGGCACAGAACAAGGAAAACAGCTACTTTAATAATGCCATTTACATATGTAGGCGCCCCCCCGAAAAGGGGAGCTCCGCCAGAAAAATAAAATGGGGGCAGCCCCCCCAAACGGCTGCAGCCCCCCCCGGCCCCCGGCCCGCAAGCCGGCGGCTGCCCCACGCCGCGGGGGGAGCCTGCCGGGGGACGGTGCCGCACCTCTCGCTCAGGCTCTGCTCTGCCGTGCTCCCCCTCCGTTCCCGCGCTGGGACGGGCTCCCCGGGGCAACGAACCTCCCCGCTCCCTCTTGGCCCGGGACTCGCCCCACCACGCAGCCCTCGCTGCCGCACCCGCGGGGCACCCGCCGGAGACAGAGCCGGGAGCCTCCAGGCACGGGGCCGGCCCCTTACCCTCGGGACGCTTCACGACAGGCAGGCCAACCTGGGCCGGGGGGTACCTAGCGAGCACCACGAGACGCTTGCAACAAGACACCTGAAAAACAAAAAGCCCAAGCGATATTTCAGCATGTGAAAAAAATAGCACAGCAGCGAGTACAGGAATTCAGTCAGAGCAAGGGAGAGGAGAGCAGCTGAGCTCAAGGAGGATTCGAGGTAAGCAGGTCAGCTCCAAATACAAGACATCCTTTAAAAGCTAGAGCGACCTGAACGCTTCCCATCAGCATTAAGACTAACCGGTACGATTCCGAACATGTTCTTCGCATACAAGCACACGCTCTTGCCGGCGTTGGAAAACGTCTCACCCCTTCCTTACGGCACGGCTGCAGGGAGACGACCCTGCGAGGCTGCAGGACGAGGGCGTACCGCAATCAGAATCTACGCTTACAGGTCCGCCGCAACAGCTACGGCCCTCGCAGCTGCTGCTGCACATCTTGCTGGCTCGGTCGACAAAGCTGGAAGCGAAGCGTAACGCTTTCGAGGGGAAAAGGAAAAGCAAAGGACAAATCGCAGCAATTCGCTTCATACTAAAAAAGCTGTGCGTGTGTTTATAAACATCCAATAAAAATACTTCTGCTGGAGAAGGACTGGATTTTCCTTTGGCGTTAATTTAACTTGCACAGCTGTGAATCGATACCAGTAGATTATCTGTCTCCAAGATACGCAGTCATCATTTGACCAGGGGTTTTTTGCGCCTTACGTCATTAGGAGCGACATCTGGCCAGCCGCGCCGCCCAAGAGAGATGCTGCTGAACTGCCAGGGAAACGCACCCTTGAAAGCCAGACAGAAAGTACTTCAGAGCACTCCGTCAAAAGAGCGGGGGGGAAAACACCCCGTAACGTTCAGTTGCCTCTCCTGGTCAACGTTCAGAACAAATACCTAACTGCTTAAACACACCTAAGCAATTGTACGCCACAGCTAGTTGGCAGTTACAGCTGAAACAACGCAAGGCAGTTTGTAGATCCAATTTTAACTTTTTTTTCCTAAAGTTACATCTAGGAGAGAAAAATCCATGACAGAAGAGATCCCCCATACGGTTTTACTTTGGGGGCAGAATCCAATCCCCGGGGCTGCAACGCGTAAGGCTACCAAAAAGGACCGGCAGATTTGCTAACGCTTTTGGCTGCGCCGAAGCATGCAGAGGAACGCGTGTTGATGACATCTCGGCTGTTGCAACTGAGAACCAGCGATGCCATCAACTTCTGGAAGACGTGCTGTGCTCGGGTCTTTGGAAGCAAACGGACTTTTTTTTTTTTTTTTTTTTTAAGAGAGTGGAAAGTCTTGCTGCTGCTGACTTCCACTGCCAAGCACATCATCTCTGAAGATCCCCACTCTGATGGGGAGCTCATAAAACACAACTTCTTTGAATGAGAAAGATTTCCATTCTGGAAAATCTCTTTCCAGCTGAAGTAAGAAATCACACGCTGTAGGTTAAGAAAAAAGGATGCTGCCGAAGCAGTAACTCACCGAAACCACGTCAGGACTCGCTGTCGCTACTTACAAGGCTGGCAATGCTTCTCGGGAAAGCGACGCCGATTCCTCCTCTTTTGCCCACGTCTCTCCTTGGACCTTGATCGCTTTTAGTACGGACGCTAGTATCGCAGTAAGCTTTTCGAGACCTACTGTAAGATATTTTAAAAACTTATTGACTGAAAAAGCACACAGCTTTTATGACAAAAACAAAGCCTGTTTCTTCCGAACGCCTGAACTCTCACAAACATTGTCTTTCCTCTTTTAGGATAAAATTGTTTTCCTGATATCCTTTCCTAGTAAGCGCACAGAAACACAAGATTGCGCTTTCGGGAAGGCAAAATAAACGGAGGGAAGCCGATTCTGCACAGGCGTTAACACGCTCCAGCGCAGACCTTCTTTGACTTTTAGTATCTGCGTTAAAACAGTTCCTAGAAAAACTACAGAAGGAAGGAGAGCCGGCACATTCTTGACGTTAACTTTGAAGTCCGTACTACAAGCGCCTTAGGAAAAACGCGGACACGCATCGCGGACGTACCTTGTACTCGCAGACCGCTATGGAGCCTTTCCGTCCATCTTGCACTTTCACGGCAGAAGAAAGGGCGACCACGGTGAAACGGCGGCAGCTGACACTCTGCTGAGAGAGGAAAAAAAAAAAACCCGTAGCATAAAGCTGGGTAGGAGTCCCAAGCTTCCTGGTTTTGTGAAGTTTTGCAAAGACTACAACCGAGGGAAGGAAAAAATAGCCGTTTGGAACATATTGCCAAACAACATTTGGCCGTAAAACTTGGATGCGTTTGACACGCGCCCATTTTTTGGGAACTTGCTATTTGCTTCCTGTTATCGTTGTTCTTCCTTCAGAACCTCTGCTTGTAGCCAACTTGATTTGCTACCGGTTCAAGCGCTTCCCTTCCCGGTATTACTGGCACACGGACCCAGGCAAGTCACTGAACCGCTCTTCTGAACTTCTCCAAACGACAATTACAGCCACGAAAGAGGAGTTCAAGAGAGGAAAAGGAGAGGTCGGGCAGCAAAAGAGCCCTGCAGGCTGCCACCAGTCAACACTGCGCTCTTTTTTTTCTTTTAAATCCACCCCCCCCGCCCCCAAATACAAACAAAACCAACCCCCACGACCTTGTATTTTTTGCCTTTGGGAGCTCATCCCTGTCTCAGCACGAAGCGCAGACGACCCGTATCCCGATTTGCACGTGACGAATCCGTGTTCGGAAGAAATAGGCCAGATCCGTAAGACTGGTGTTATTTTGCGGGTTTTAACAATCGCAACGCAATCGCATCGACCGACGCGTTTGTGACAAAACTCATTAACTTCTAAACGTAGCACCTCCTTGGGTAAAAAAACGTGTTTGAGACTGAAAACAAAATGATGATTCAGAGCTCCCGCTCCTGATGGAGCCGTGGGGGAAGGAAGGAAAGTGAAGACAAACAGCAGCAACATCAAGTGAAATTCGCCTCCAATTCCGAGCACATGCCTAAGAGACTCTGCAAGTCCACACCTCAATCCTAGGAGCGACTAGCCCTTTTCTGGAAGGACAAACTTCCTTACTTCAAAGTCCTAGACCGAAGGCTCCACGGAACAGAACGTGGACCGAGCCACAGGACACCGTGCCATCCACGCCCGAACGGCAGAGAAAAATCACGGAAAACTAAATTTAAGTATCAGTTCCCATCGAGCTTCATTCCTTACGTTTCCACTGGCACCTAGGTGCTCAAAAATGAACTCTACTGACACCGCGTATTACTAACAATTTACTTCTGCGTATCAAAACAAAAGGCTATTTCCAGCTCGCCCATCCAATTAGCACGACCAACCAGAAGTGAAACACCGGACCCTAAAGAAGGGAACAGGCAGCTCTTCATTTCTCCTAGAGCAAAGTCTGTTCTTTTGCCTGGAAGGCAAACATCCGTAACTCCCAAGGGAGCACTGCAGGAACGAGGTGCGCTCTCTTACCTGCAGTTTGTCCTCGGCTTTTCTGCACGGGCAGCAGACTTGCCTTTCCTCTGGCTTTGATGTGGCGCACCCGTGGCGTCCTTGAACCGGCAAGTGTTTCTCCCCGCTCCCGCAGCCCCAGACGCGCCATTACCTGAGCAGCGAGCGGAATCAAGCACGCAGGATTTTCTGCACGGGACGCAGAAGGTGACACACGTGGAAGCCCCGCCGAGCCCCCAGCACGGCTCCGGGCAGCCCCCGCCACCGGCTCCGGCCGGCCTCCCACCACCGGCGCCGACCCGCCGACCCCCGGCCCCGAAGCGGCGCGGTGCCCCCCGCCGCCCGGCCCCGGAGCGGCGCGGCGCAGCGCCTCCCCGCCGCCCGGCCCCAGAGCGGCGCGGCGCGGCTCGGCGCCTCCCCGCCGCCCGGCCCCGGAGCGGCGCGGCTCGGCGCCCGGCCCCGGAGCGGCTCGGCGCGGCGCGGCGCCTCCCCGCCGCCCGGCCCCGGAGCGACGCGGCTCGGCGCCCGGCCCCGGAGCGGCGCGGCCCCCCCCCCCGCCGCCCGGCCCCGGAGCGGCGCGGCTCGGCGCGGCGCCTCCCCGCCGCGCGGCCCCGGAGCGGCGCGGCTCGGCGCCCCCCCGCCGCCCGGCCCCGGAGCGGCGCGGCTCGGCGCCCGGCCCCGGAGCGGCGCGGCGCCTCCCCGCCGCCCGGCCCCGGAGCGGCACGGCTCCCCCCCGTCGCCAGGCCCCGGAGCGGCGCGGCCCCCCCCCGCCGCCAGGCCCCGGAGCGGCGCGGCTCGGCTCGGCGCCCCCCCCGCCGCCCGGCCCCCGAGCGGAGCGGCGCGGCGCCCCCGGCCCCGACCGGCTCCAGGAAGCTCCGCCCGCCGGCTCCCACACGGCACCGCACCTTCCCCACTCCGTGCCTCCCGCCGGCCCGGCCGCTCCCCCGCAGGCACCGCCGTCCTCCTCGGGGCTTTCCCCGCTCACCTCCTCGCTGCCTGCAGCCGCAGCCCAACGACCGCGCCGCTCCGCTCCGCGCGGGGAACCTCCGCCCACCGCCCCATGCCCGCCCCCGGCGCACCGCGCATGCGCCGGTTGGGACCGCCAGTTTAATCTCGAGGCGCTCGGCGACCTTCTGGATCATCCAGGGGACCTCTGGTTTCATCTCTATGCTCTGGACGACCTTCTCTATCGTCTGGGTCGACTTTCGCTGTCATCTCGATGGTCTGCGGAGCCGCTCTATACTCCGGGAGGACTTCTCCTTGCAGCTCTATGGTCTGAAGGACAGTCTTTCTCATCGGGGAGGACTTTCTGGCTCATCTCTATGCTCTGGAGGACCTTCTCTGTCATCCGGGAGGACTGTGTCGGCTAGTTTGGTGCTTTGGACGAGGTCGTTTTTTGCCGCGCTGGGTTTTGCTTTTTACACTTTTGTGTGCTGTGTACAATTTTGTTTGAATGATTGTGTTTGCATTTCTCGTTGTTTATTGTTTCTTTTGTTTTGTAGGGGGTGCCAGAGAAATGTAACTGCTTTGAATAATTAGTTGATTCAGTTTCATAACAAGATGGTAATTGCCCTTCCATGTGGGAGGAATGAATTGTTATAGGAAGATGTGGTGTTACTAGTTTAATCATTGCTTCCTCCCACCTGGGAGGGTGTATGTATATATTTGTATACATATTTATATAGTACAAAGGAAAAAAAAACCAAATAACAAACACTATAAAAAAAAGAACTAAAAAAAAATTAAAAAATGGTAAGGCTGGTGCAGCAGTAGCAACCAGCTCCTACCCTGGGAGTAATTTTTTTTTTAATTTAAATTAATTATGACTCCCAGGGATAATTGTCATAATTGTCATTTTGTTTTCATTTCTACATGTCTGCAAAGGAAAAATTTCAATTCCACCTGGAACCTGCAAAGAAACAAAGCACCCCCACACCATCATAAAAGGTTAGATACATTCCAAACGCACCGCTCATTCAGCTACCACCCAAACCACGCCTCGGTCTCGGCCGATCCGTTCCACCACCAGCACGCCACAACGGACCGTCGCCCTGCCTCTGCGGCGCTCCCTGGGAACGGTGTTCCCGAGGGCCTCAAAAAAAAAAAAAAAAAAAAAAATCGCCCTGCCTGAGAAAACCCCGGCCCGAGCCTGACCTCCGCCCAAACCTTGGCCATGATCATCGCCTCGCAGAGCAGCCGGGACCGGGGGAAAAAAAACGCAGCGGGGGGGAGGGAAATGCCCCAGCTGGGGTTTTTTTATTCTATAGTATATATGAAATAAATTACTCTCAACATTACATACGACCTGCAATAAAATACTTCACACGTACAAGGTTAGGCACATTCAGGAACCGAACAATCCTTCAACCACCGCTCACTCAAACCACTACACTTACACCACCCAGCTGCCACTGCAGCACAGCCCCCCGGTTCCAGAGCTATCCCTGCAACTGCCTCGCCGCGCACCTCTAAACAACCTTGGGC
The DNA here is from genome assembly GCF_965183815.1 of Platalea leucorodia. Taxonomy (NCBI): domain Eukaryota; kingdom Metazoa; phylum Chordata; class Aves; order Pelecaniformes; family Threskiornithidae; genus Platalea; species Platalea leucorodia. The sequence goes on along the minus strand of NC_138826.1, from coordinate 128,350,662 downwards.
TCCGTACGATTCCCAAGTTTCACCTTCCGCTACGGCAAGGCGAAGAAGACGCTTCGCTACGTGCGCCGGTCCAGCCTCCGGCACCCGCAAAACACAACAGAAGTAACTGCGGCACCTGTCTACAGCTGCTTGCCTCGAGATGGCCCGTACAATCTTTGCCTACAGATACTGTACAAATGGACGTATCACCGTGAGGCTATGCTACCCCCAACTCCAATATCGCAACGCTCCTGGGCAGAGCGGCTCCAACCCCGACACACAGACAGACACTGCACACAGATGCCACAAACGACGTGACCTCGAGACCCGAGAAGATCACGAGCGGGAACGACTCCGGTAGGGAAGACGCCTCCGGCACGGAACCCCTACGGTGCCTGCCGTGGCCCAGGAGATAAAACTACCATCTAAAAAAGATAAATGGATGCATGACAAGCCAGGATTTAAGACCTAAGACCATTAAGGAACCAGGGATGAAACCCCTGAAGACGACCGTAGAAACGTAACTCTCAAAAGCAGACCTGCGGAGACCGCCCGGCCGGCCACCGCAACAGACGATCCCTCGGAAACATCTGGAACGCGACGCTTCCCGGACACGTCCGTGCTTTAAGCTACGACGGCAAGATAAGCAGGGCTCAAGAAACGCTATGCCGATGAGGCGATGCGTTCGAGACGCCCTCGAGGTAAGCCTCCCGAGGGGCCCGATGATCACAAAGAGCTACGGAAACATCGAGACCTGAGAAAGCCATGGTACGAGACACAGAAGACAGACAGACTACGCAAAAGCAAAACGCACAGACACAGGATGGAACTGCCCTGCTCAGCAAACGTCAGCAGCGCGCTAACAACAGTAACCCGCTCCTTTGCCCTTCCCAAAGGAGACTGCTCCTGGACAGGCCTCTCCCCGACACCAACTTTATAACCCCTCCCTGCAATTCCTACCCTTGTTACCTCCTCAGCCCTGATCCCGCAACTGAGCTTTCAGAGGGCCAGGGATCTGAATCCACCCTCAAAAAAAAAAGAAAACCACCACACACCTAACTAGAACATTCCTGCACTCACCCGGTTCCTCTTCGTCATCTAAAACAAAACAAAAAAACCACAAAAACCACACAACAAAAAAAACAAAAAAAACCAAACCAAAACAAAAAACCACAGAAACCACAGAAACCACAGAAACCACAGAAACCACAGAAACCACAGAAACCACAGAAACCACAGAAACCACAGAAACCACAGAAACCACAGAAACCACAGAAACCACAGAAACCACAGAAACCACAGAAACCACAGAAACCACACAACAAAAAAAAAACCAAAAAAAAAAAAACAAAAAACAAACAAAAAAACAAAAAAACCAAAACAAACAAAAAAACCAACACCAAACTCCCAACCCACAAACCCACAACCCACTAACAAACTAAAACACAGCGCTGGTATTCAGCATCGGTCTGGTTACTGCCAACCGCTTCTGCGACACCCTCCTCCTCAAAAGCACCCTACCGCTCCGCTCACCTGCTCCACGCCTATTCTAAAGAAAGATGCTGCGACTGTCACTCGGTGCGCCTAGGATGCCAGGAGACACAAAGTGCCCGTGGCGCTCGGGTGAAATAGCCAGCCCCGGGTGCCTCCCCTCTACAACCCAGCTCACCTCAAATTCTCAGCTGATTCTAAAGGCAGCCAGCACAGCTCCCACAAAACCAAAAGGTAAATGATTAATCAACGTGCCATTTCATACTTTACTATTAAATGATGACCCGGCTGACAACCACCTCGCCTCCTCCAACCGCTCCTCAGCGGGAAGCTACGCCCCCTCCGAGGCTGTTAAAAGGGAGGACCCTAAGGAAAGAGAAGAACTAACTGCAAACTAAAGACAGGGAACGGGATAAAAGCAAAAAAAAATTCAAGAGTGACGGGAATTAGGGCAACAAAGAGAAAAAAATGAAAAACAGGGACAGTGAACTAAAAGAGAGACGTAGGAAGAAAACGGACAAAGCAAAGGTCCTAATAGAGACAAGGAAGAATTAAAAAATGGAAACGGCAGACGGAATACAAGTCGACAGAAGCTTTTGTCGTGGTTTAACCCCAGCCAGCAGCCAAGCACCACACAGCCGCTACGCGGGAGAAAATTGCAAGGGTGGAAGTCAGAAAACTCGGGGGTTAAGGTAAGAACAGTTTAACAATTGAAGGAAAAGACAACAGAATAGTAGTAACACTAGTAGTAGCAGTAGTAGCAGTAATAAACCAATAAGAGTATACAAAGCAAGCGCTTCACTAGACAGGGGCTCACCACTCGCCGACCGATGCCAAGCACGTCCCCGAGCTGCCATCGCTGACTCCTGGCCAACGCCCCCCCAGTTTCCAGACCGAGCGTGACGTCCCACGGTAGGGAATAGCGCTGCGGCCGGTCTGGGGCAGCTGAGCTGCCTGTGGCGCCTCCCAGCTTCTTGCGCACCGGGCAGAGCACGGGAAGCTGAAAGGTCCTTGAGTGGTGTCAGCGCTACTTAGCGACAAACAAAACGTCAGCGCGTTACCAACATGATGCTCATCCGAAATCCAAACGGCAGCACTGTGCCAGCTACTAGGAAGAACCTTAACTCTCTGCCAGCCGAAAGCAGGACGTTTGAACAGCAAGGGCGACGGAAGAAATAAGGAAAAAACTTAATAAATAGCGACAGGGAGCTCCATCGGGGAAGGAAAATTTAGAAAGCGAGGGCACTGAGGGAACACTAAGGGAAGAGAAGAAACAATTAAACCCAGCTAAACCCCCAGGGGAAAAGTCAACCTAGAACATGGAAAAAGCCACAGGGATTAGGGAAATAAGTGGGAAAATTAAAAAACAGGACAGCGAACTAGAGGGACGGAGAAGGAAGATTCAAAAAACGAGGGCCCTAAGGAAAGACAAGAAAGAATTAAAACAGAAATACAGGGGAATAAAGGCAGCAGCAAAGAGGAGAAAAGGAGTCAGGAAAGTGTTTAAAGGAAGCGGCGATTAAGAACATCGGGAAGTGATTTAAAAACCCGCATGGGTGAACTAAAACGGAGACGGAAAAAAGGGAAAAAGACAGAAAATTATTTTTTAATAATTTATATAATACAGCAGATACAGGTTTGTATTTTGAAATCCTCCTTTTTAAAAACTTATTGACTGAAAAAGCACACAGCTTTTATGACAAAAACAAAGCCTGTTTCTTCTGAACTCTTGCAAACATTGCCTTTCCTCTTTTCGGATAAAATTGTTTTCCCGATATCCTTTCCTAGTAAGCGCACAGAAACACAAGATTGCGCTTTCGGGAAGGCAAAATAAACGGAGGGAAGCCGACTTTGCACAGGCGTTAACACGCTCCAGCGCAGACCTTCTTTGACTTTTAGTATCTGCCTTAAAACAGTTCCTAGAAAAACTACAGAAGGAAGGAGAGCCGGCACATTCTTGACGTTAACTTTGAAGTCCGTACTACAAGCGCCTTAGGAAAAACGCGGACACGCATCGCGGACGTACCTTGTACTCGCAGACCGCTATGGAGCCTTTCCGTCCGTCTTGCACTTTCACGGCAGAAGAAAGGGCGACCACGGTGAAACGGCGGCAGCTGACACTCTGCTGAGAGAGGAAAAAAAAAAACCCGTAGCATAAAGCTGGGTAGGAGTCCCAAGCTTCCTGGTTTTGTGAAGTTTTGCAAAGACTACAACCGAGGGAAGGAAAAAATAGCCGTTTGGAACATATTGCCAAACAACATTTGGCCGTAAAACTCGGATGCGTTTGACACGCGCCCATTTTTTGGGAACTTGCTATTTGCTTCCCGTTATCGTTGTTCTTCCTTCAGAACCTCTGCTTGTAGCCAACTTGATTTGCTACCGGTTCAAGCGCTTCCCTTCCCGGTATTACTGGCACACGGACCCAGGCAAGTCACTGAACCGCTCTTCTGAACTTCTCCAAACGACAATTACAGCCACGAAAGAGGAGTTCAAGAGAGGAAAAGGAGAGGTCGGGCAGCAAAAGAGCTCTGCAGGCTGCCACCAGTCAACACTGCGCTCTTTTTTTTCTTTTAAATCCACCCCCCCCCCCGCCCCCAAATACAAACAAAACCAACCCCCACGACCTTGTATTTTTTGCCTTTGGGAGCTCATCCCTGTCTCAGCACGAAGCGCAGACGACCTGTATCCCGATTTGCACGTGACGAATCCGTGTTCGGAAGAAATAGGCCAGATCCGTAAGACTGGTGTTATTTTGCGGGTTTTAACAATCGCAACGCAATCGCATCGACCGACGCGTTTGTGACAAAACTCATTAACTTCTAAACGTAGCACCTCCTTGGGTAAAAAAACGTGTTTGAGACTGAAAACAAAATGATGATTCAGAGCTCCCGCTCCTGATGGAGCCGTGGGGAAAGGAAGGAAAGTGAAGACAAACAGCAGCAACATCAAGTGAAATTCGCCTCCAATTCCGAGCACGTGCCTAAGAGACTCTGCAAGTCCACACCTCAATCCTAGGAGCGACTAGCCCTTTTCTGGAAGGACAAACTTCCTTACTTCAAAGTCCTAGACCGAAGGCTCCACGGAACAGAACGTGGACCGAGCCACAGGACACTGTGCCATCCACGCCCGAACGGCAGAGAAAAATCACGGAAAACTAAACTTAAGTATCAGTTCCCATCGAGCTTCATTCCTTACGTTTCCACTGGCACCTGGGTGCTCAAAAATGAACTCTACTGACACCGCGTATTACTAACAATTTACTTCTGCGTATCAAAACAAAAGGCTATTTCCAGCTCGCCCATCCAATTAGCACGACCAACCAGAAGTGAAACACCGGACCCTAAAGAAGGGAACAGGCAGCTCTTCATTTCTCCTAGAGCAAAGTCTGTTCTTTTGCCTGGAAGGCAAACATCCATAACTCCCAAGGGAGCACTGCAGGAACGAGGTGCGCTCTCTTACCTGCAGTTTGTCCTCGGCTTTTCTGCACGGGCAGCAGATTTGCCTTTCCTCTGGCTTTGATGTGGCGCACCCGTGGCGTCCTTGAACCGGCAAGTGTTTCTCCCCGCTCCCGCAGCCCCAGACGCGCCATTACCTGAGCAGCGAGCGGAATCAAGCACGCAGGATTTTCTGCACGGGACGCAGAAGGTGACACTGGAAAGGAGGAGGCAAAAGAGAAGCGGTTTGCCCGGCAGCCACGACCATAGAAACTACACCTCCCGGCATGGCCCGGGGAACCAACGTGGCCGACCAAAAGCCCCGGGCTCCAAAATGCCGCGAGACGCAGCCCTCCCTGCTTTTGGACCCTGCGGGGACACCGTTCCCCACGCCACCGCCGCACGTGCAAGCCCCGCCGAGCCCCCAGCGCGGCTCCGGGCAGCCCCCGCCACCGGCTCCGGCCGGCGCCCCCCCACCGGCACCGACCCGGCGCCCCCCCGCCGCGCGGCCCCGGAGCTCAGCGGCTCGGCGCGGCGCCCCCCCCGCCGCGCGGCCCCGGAGCTCAGCGGCTCGGCGCGGCGCCCCCCCCGCCGCGCGGCCCCGGAGCTCAGCGGCTCGGCGCGGCGCCCCCCCCGCCGCGCGGCACAAGCGGCGCGGCGCGGCTCGGCGCCCCCCCCGCCGCGCGGCCCCGGAGCGGAGCGGCTCGGCGCGGCGCCCCCCCGCCGCCCGGAGCGGAGCGGCTCGGCGCGGCGCCCCCCCCGCCGCCCGGAGCGGAGCGGCTCGGCGCGGCGCCCCCCCGCCGCCCGGCCCCGGAGCGGAGCGGCTCGGCGCGGCGCCCCCCCCGCCGCCCGGCCCCGGAGCGGAGCGGCTCGGCGCGGCGCCCCCCCGCCGCCCGGCCCCGGAGCGGAGCGGCTCGGCGCGGCGCCCCCCCCGCCGCCCGGCCCCGGAGCGGAGCGGCTCGGCGCGGCGCCCCCCCCGCCGCCCGGCCCCGGAGCGGAGCGGCTCGGCGCGGCGCCCCCCCGCCGCCCGGCCCCGGAGCGGAGCGGCTCGGCGCGGCGCCCCCCCGCCGCCCGGCCCCGGAGCGGAGCGGCTCGGCGCGGCGCCCCCCCGCCGCCCGTCCCCGGAGCGGAGCGGCTCGGCGCGGCGCCCCCCCCGCCGCCCGTCCCCGGAGCGGAGCGGCTCGGCGCGGCGCCCCCCCCGCCGCCCGGAGCGGAGCGGCTCGGCGCGGCGCCCCCCCGCCGCCCGGAGCGGAGCGGCTCGGCGCGGCGCCCCCCCCGCCGCCCGGAGCGGAGCGGCTCGGCGCGGCGCCCCCCCGCCGCCCGGCCCCGGAGCGGAGCGGCTCGGCGCGGCGCCCCCCCGCCGCCCGGCCCCGGAGCGGAGCGGCTCGGCGCGGCGCCCCCCCGCCGCCCGGCCCCGGAGCGGAGCGGCTCGGCGCGGCGCCCCCCCCGCCGCCCGTCCCCGGAGCGGAGCGGCTCGGCGCGGCGCCCCCCCCGCCGCCCGTCCCCGGAGCGGAGCGGCTCGGCGCGGCGCCCCCCCGCCGCGCGGCCCCGGAGCGAGGCGGCTCGGCGCGGCGCCCCCCCGCCGCGCGGCCCCGGAGCTCAGCGGCTCGGCGCGGCGCCCCCCCCGCCGCGCGGCCCCGGAGCTCAGCGGCTCGGCGCGGCGCCCCCCCGCCGCGCGGCCCCGGAGCTCAGCGGCTCGGCGCGGCGCCCCCCCCGCCGCCCGGCCCCGGAGCGGCGCGGCGCGGCTCGGCGCGGCGCCCCCCCGCCGCCCGGCCCCGGAGCGGCGCGGCGCGGCGCCCCCCCCGCCGCCCGGCCCCGGAGCGGCGCGGCGCGGCGCGGCGCCCCCCCGGACCGGCTCCAGGAAGCTCCGCCCGCCCGGCTCCCACACGGCACCGCACCCTCCCCGCTCCGTGCCTCCCGCCGCCCTCCTCGGGGCTTTCCCCGCTCACCTCCTCGCTGCCTGCAGCCGCAGCCCAACGACCGCTCCGCTCCCCTCCGCCCCGGGCTCACCCCGGCCCCTCCGCGCGGGGAACCTCCGCCCACCGCGCGATTCCCGCCCCCGACGCACCGCGCATGCGCTGGCGAAGCTCCGCCCTCCCCGCGGCAAACCCCGCCCTCTGCAGCAAAGCTCCGCCCTGCACACACCACGCATGCGCCAGCGAAGCTCCGCCCTCTCCGCGGCAAGGCTCCGCCCCACGCGGCAAAGCTCCGCCCTGACACATCGCGCATGCGCCCGTGGAGCTCCGCCCTCACACGGTAAAGCTCCGCCTTACCACCGCAACGCTCCGCCCCCCGCGGCTAAGCTCCGCCCCGACACAGCACGCATGCGCCAGCGAAGCTCCGCCCTCCCCGCGGCAAGGCTCCGCCCCACGCCGCAAAGCTCCGCCCCAACACAGCGCGCATGCGCCCGTGGAGCTCCGCCCTCACACGGCAGCGCTCCGCCCCCCGCGGCTAAGCTCCGCCCCTGACACAGCACACATGCTCGGCCAAAGCTCCGCCCTTCAGGGCAAAGCTCCGCCCTCCCACTGCAAAGCTCCGCCCCCCCATGCACTGCGCATGCGCTGCTGAGGCCCCGCCCCCACGCGGCAAAGCTCCGCCTTACCACCGCAAGGCTCCGCCCCCCGCGGCTAAGCCCCGCCCCTGACACAGCGCGCATGCTCGGCCAAAGCTCCGCCCTTCAGGGCAAAGCTCCGCCCTCCCACTGCAAAGCTCCGCCCCCCGTGCACTGCGCATGCGCCGGTGAGGCTCCGCCCTCACGTGGCAAAGCTCCGCCTTACCACCGCAAGGCTCCGCCCCACGCGGCTAAGCTCCGCCCCCGACACAGCGCGCATGCTCGGCCAAAGCTCCGCCCTTCAGGGCAAAGCTCCGCCCCCCCGCGGCAAGGCTCCGCCCCCTACGCACCGCGCATGCGCCGGTGAAGCTCCGCCCTCACATGGCAAAGCTCCGCCTTACCACCGCAAGGCTCCGCCCCCCGCGGCTAAGCTCCGCCCTGACACACCGCACGGGGTGGTCTCCAGGGGCGGGGCCTGTCGCTAGGGGTGGTGCCCTTCCCCTGCCGGGGAGCTCCAGGGGCGGGGCCCGTCCCTAGGGGCGGGGCCGCTCCACACCAGGACGGGGGCGTGGGCCGGGGCGGGGCTGCAGCGGAGGCCGAGGCGGCCGTGCCAGCAGCAGCCAGCACCTCCCGGGCGGCGAGAGCGGCGCTTCCTTACCGGGAGGCAGCAACGGCTGCGGCGGCATCGCCCCGCGGGCGCCGCGCTGTCGCATGCCCGGTACCGGCCACCGGCACCGGGGAGCACGTGCACGCCACCGCCCCTGCGCGGCTCCCGGCCTGCAGTACCCGCTTTTGGACGCCAGGCGGCAGCACCGAGGCACGGCCAAAACGCCCCACCGCCCCCGGGCGCCACCCGAGCTGCAGTACCCGCTTTTGGACGCCAGGCGGCAGCACCACACCGAGCCCCGCGCCCCGAGCGCTCCCCGCGGGGACAAAGGACTCGCACCCCGGCCCGCCTTGGGCCGCCCGCAGCCGCCGCCGCCTGACGGGGGGGGGGGGGGGCCACAAGCCTCGCCCTTCTCTGCCCCTGCTCCCGCTCACAGCCCACGCAGCCAGAGCCATTGCCTCGCCCCCAAAAAGCACCCAAGCGGCTCGAGCATTTCAGTCCTCTGCGCTTGACAGCTCGCAGAGGGCTGCTGGCCCTTTCTCTCCGCGCCCCTCACCCCAGGACCCAGCCGGGGGAAGCAGCGCAGGGAACCTGGTCAATACCTTTGCCTTGGCTCGGCTTTTTTGCCCCCAGAGTAAGCCCCCGGGATTGCTGGATTCATCTGCAGGTGGCATCAGGGGTGGGAGAGTGACACCAGCGAGCCAACAGACCCTGGAGAGATTTTATTAAAAAAAAAGAAAAAAAAAGCGACACTGATGACATCCTGAAGGCACGCGAGGAGATACTGAAAGCTGCTTTGTGTGAGAGGGGCAGCTACGATTATCAGGAAGCGGTGCACGCGAGCAGACCGCCGGCAAGCGCGCGATCTGCGAGCGAGCGATACGCCGGTGACCCTCGGGCTCTGCCGCGGTGCCCTCCGCTCATCCTGCGCCGCCCCGGGCTTCCCGCGCAGGGCTTGCCACTTAAATAAGACCTGCGCGATGTTACTTACCACCCTGCCCTGCGGCACGCAAAGGAATTAGACGTGAAACAGGGAAAGCAAAGAGGCCCGTCGGCTGGCCGCACCAGATGGCCCTAGAGCCCTGCCGGTTCCCTCGCCGCTCTGGACGGCAGCGCAGCTCTGCGCTCCCTGCCGCTCCCGCCAGCGAGCGCGGCGCCTGCGCTTTGACCGCCTGCGGCGCGCCAGACTCGGGAGGCTGGAGGTGCTGGTCCACCAAGGCAGCTGAGCCGCTCGCTTCCTTCGGCTGCCTCATTTGCCGCCTTCAAACAACCACTTCCACGCTCCCTTTCTTTGTTTCAGACCCCTCTCAACATCTCCTGGCCTGCAAGCCATTTGCAGCAAGCAACACGGCTGAAATACCGTGCTGCTAGAGACCTAGCTGTCATCTTGCTCCCACGTCCAAAGGCTTTGGGAACCTGAACCCCCTGCTTGTTTTGGCATCGAGACTGCGAGGCGAGAAACACGCCTGGACTCCAACAAGCCAGACGCCTGCCCCGTCGCTCAGCACAGTGCTACGCGGCTGCCCGACCGACACCTTCTGCCGCTAAAACCAGAGCGCGGTTCCCTTCTGAAGAGCCACCGGCAGCGCGGAGAGTCCCTCGCCTTTCCCTGCGCCAGGTCCCCCGGGAACAGCGTCTCGCTCGGACCGGAGCGTGCGGCAGCCTCCGGTCGTCCCAGCCCCTCGCCCGTCCAGAAAGCGCCTGCCTGTAGCAGCGGCAGAACCGCTGCTGCCCAGGGGGGAAAGGAACGGCTCGGGGTGAAGCTCCCCAGGCTGCCCGTGGCCCGTGCGGAGCTGGGGGTCCAGAAGCAAAGGGGTTAGGGGAGGGGTGGAGCAGGGGAGCGGGGGCGCGAGACTGGAGGGCAGGGGACGCGGGGGGCACGGCCCAGGGGAAAAAAAAAAAAAAAAACGCACGGGGGGAAAAACCTTGTGTGGGGGGACGTTCGGGTGGAGAGCACTCGGGAGGGCGGAGAGACACGCAGAGGAGGACAGGGGGGAGGAGACGGACACGGACGGACGGACGGACGGCGGCTATGTGTGGGTACAAAGGTGCACGGGGGGACACGGGTGGGGATGACCTACACCAGGGGGTCCACCCGGCATAATCCACAGCAGATAACTCACCTGGGATAACCCGCAACGGATATTCCGCTCCGGAGAAGGAATCCACGCCAGATAATCCCCAGCAATGCCCCTCAAACTGTCCGTGGTTCACCCCAGATTTGGCCCAAATTGGCGCCGGTTTTTCGTTTGGGGTTTTTTTGTTTGTTGTTGTTCTTCTTTTTTGTTTTTTCTTTTACGTCATACAAAACTTGGGGGTTTCTGCTTTTCCAAAATATTCAGTTCTGGGGTTCTCCGGCGCTTTTCCACATCATAACAATGGGTCATTTTTGGTTTTCTGCGTTAAAATGCGGGGGGGCGGGGGGGGTGTGAGTGTGTGCGTGTGCGGTGTGGTGTGTTTGTGCTTGCTTTCCAGCTGCACAAATCCAGGCGGATTCAGCTTTCCTGGGAGCCCCAAACTGTGTTGCTCTTGGATATTGGATATTTTGCTCTTGGACTTGCATATTTTGACACTTTGATATCTTCGACTTCTCTCTTTAGACTTCGGTATCTACTTACAATCCTACCTCTTTAGACTTAGTTATCTGTTTACACTTCCATAGAACCTTTACTTCGATTACACGGGATACCTACTTAGGCTTACTCGGTGACACAGGGTAAGCGTAGGTACTTCTACCTATCCAGACTGACTTCTGGTTTAAATTCCTTCACCTACATCATCTCTTTTTGCATTTTAAACTCCTTTATTTCTTAACATAGAGACAAGTTCTTTTTTATTTTAAAACCCTATCTATCTCCATTGAGATTTTTTAATAATTTCTATAACATAGCAGGTACAGGTTTGTATTTTGAAATCCTTTTACATATATATATACACACACATAAAAACGAATATTATTTTTCAATATATATATATAAAGGCGAGAGATTTTTTTCTACTGCAATGCCTCGCACCCGTATTTCCAGTTCTTCACATGGTTAATCACACACACACACACACACACACACGAGTTTTCAGGCATTTTGGGACTGTGACCCCCCTTCTCTGGGGGGAAACCTCCCCGTGACACCTTCATCCCCCACTCACCTGCTCCTCTGTTTCATCATCACGCCCCCGCCCCCCGTGACGTTGGGGGGCCCCAAATGACATCATCACCCCCCAGGCCCCTCCACACTTTTTAATCACCCCCCCCAAAAAGGCACAGAACAAGGAAAACAGCTACTTTAATAATGCCATTTACATATGTAGGCGCCCCCCCGAAAAGGGGAGCTCCGCCAGAAAAATAAAATGGGGGCAGCCCCCCCAAACGGCTGCAGCCCCCCCCGGCCCCCGGCCCGCAAGCCGGCGGCTGCCCCACGCCGCGGGGGGAGCCTGCCGGGGGACGGTGCCGCACCTCTCGCTCAGGCTCTGCTCTGCCGTGCTCCCCCTCCGTTCCCGCGCTGGGACGGGCTCCCCGGGGCAACGAACCTCCCCGCTCCCTCTTGGCCCGGGACTCGCCCCACCACGCAGCCCTCGCTGCCGCACCCGCGGGGCACCCGCCGGAGACAGAGCCGGGAGCCTCCAGGCACGGGGCCGGCCCCTTACCCTCGGGACGCTTCACGACAGGCAGGCCAACCTGGGCCGGGGGGTACCTAGCGAGCACCACGAGACGCTTGCAACAAGACACCTGAAAAACAAAAAGCCCAAGCGATATTTCAGCATGTGAAAAAAATAGCACAGCAGCGAGTACAGGAATTCAGTCAGAGCAAGGGAGAGGAGAGCAGCTGAGCTCAAGGAGGATTCGAGGTAAGCAGGTCAGCTCCAAATACAAGACATCCTTTAAAAGCTAGAGCGACCTGAACGCTTCCCATCAGCATTAAGACTAACCGGTACGATTCCGAACATGTTCTTCGCATACAAGCACACGCTCTTGCCGGCGTTGGAAAACGTCTCACCCCTTCCTTACGGCACGGCTGCAGGGAGACGACCCTGCGAGGCTGCAGGACGAGGGCGTACCGCAATCAGAATCTACGCTTACAGGTCCGCCGCAACAGCTACGGCCCTCGCAGCTGCTGCTGCACATCTTGCTGGCTCGGTCGACAAAGCTGGAAGCGAAGCGTAACGCTTTCGAGGGGAAAAGGAAAAGCAAAGGACAAATCGCAGCAATTCGCTTCATACTAAAAAAGCTGTGCGTGTGTTTATAAACATCCAATAAAAATACTTCTGCTGGAGAAGGACTGGATTTTCCTTTGGCGTTAATTTAACTTGCACAGCTGTGAATCGATACCAGTAGATTATCTGTCTCCAAGATACGCAGTCATCATTTGACCAGGGGTTTTTTGCGCCTTACGTCATTAGGAGCGACATCTGGCCAGCCGCGCCGCCCAAGAGAGATGCTGCTGAACTGCCAGGGAAACGCACCCTTGAAAGCCAGACAGAAAGTACTTCAGAGCACTCCGTCAAAAGAGCGGGGGGGAAAACACCCCGTAACGTTCAGTTGCCTCTCCTGGTCAACGTTCAGAACAAATACCTAACTGCTTAAACACACCTAAGCAATTGTACGCCACAGCTAGTTGGCAGTTACAGCTGAAACAACGCAAGGCAGTTTGTAGATCCAATTTTAACTTTTTTTTCCTAAAGTTACATCTAGGAGAGAAAAATCCATGACAGAAGAGATCCCCCATACGGTTTTACTTTGGGGGCAGAATCCAATCCCCGGGGCTGCAACGCGTAAGGCTACCAAAAAGGACCGGCAGATTTGCTAACGCTTTTGGCTGCGCCGAAGCATGCAGAGGAACGCGTGTTGATGACATCTCGGCTGTTGCAACTGAGAACCAGCGATGCCATCAACTTCTGGAAGACGTGCTGTGCTCGGGTCTTTGGAAGCAAACGGACTTTTTTTTTTTTTTTTTTTTTAAGAGAGTGGAAAGTCTTGCTGCTGCTGACTTCCACTGCCAAGCACATCATCTCTGAAGATCCCCACTCTGATGGGGAGCTCATAAAACACAACTTCTTTGAATGAGAAAGATTTCCATTCTGGAAAATCTCTTTCCAGCTGAAGTAAGAAATCACACGCTGTAGGTTAAGAAAAAAGGATGCTGCCGAAGCAGTAACTCACCGAAACCACGTCAGGACTCGCTGTCGCTACTTACAAGGCTGGCAATGCTTCTCGGGAAAGCGACGCCGATTCCTCCTCTTTTGCCCACGTCTCTCCTTGGACCTTGATCGCTTTTAGTACGGACGCTAGTATCGCAGTAAGCTTTTCGAGACCTACTGTAAGATATTTTAAAAACTTATTGACTGAAAAAGCACACAGCTTTTATGACAAAAACAAAGCCTGTTTCTTCCGAACGCCTGAACTCTCACAAACATTGTCTTTCCTCTTTTAGGATAAAATTGTTTTCCTGATATCCTTTCCTAGTAAGCGCACAGAAACACAAGATTGCGCTTTCGGGAAGGCAAAATAAACGGAGGGAAGCCGATTCTGCACAGGCGTTAACACGCTCCAGCGCAGACCTTCTTTGACTTTTAGTATCTGCGTTAAAACAGTTCCTAGAAAAACTACAGAAGGAAGGAGAGCCGGCACATTCTTGACGTTAACTTTGAAGTCCGTACTACAAGCGCCTTAGGAAAAACGCGGACACGCATCGCGGACGTACCTTGTACTCGCAGACCGCTATGGAGCCTTTCCGTCCATCTTGCACTTTCACGGCAGAAGAAAGGGCGACCACGGTGAAACGGCGGCAGCTGACACTCTGCTGAGAGAGGAAAAAAAAAAAACCCGTAGCATAAAGCTGGGTAGGAGTCCCAAGCTTCCTGGTTTTGTGAAGTTTTGCAAAGACTACAACCGAGGGAAGGAAAAAATAGCCGTTTGGAACATATTGCCAAACAACATTTGGCCGTAAAACTTGGATGCGTTTGACACGCGCCCATTTTTTGGGAACTTGCTATTTGCTTCCTGTTATCGTTGTTCTTCCTTCAGAACCTCTGCTTGTAGCCAACTTGATTTGCTACCGGTTCAAGCGCTTCCCTTCCCGGTATTACTGGCACACGGACCCAGGCAAGTCACTGAACCGCTCTTCTGAACTTCTCCAAACGACAATTACAGCCACGAAAGAGGAGTTCAAGAGAGGAAAAGGAGAGGTCGGGCAGCAAAAGAGCCCTGCAGGCTGCCACCAGTCAACACTGCGCTCTTTTTTTTCTTTTAAATCCACCCCCCCCGCCCCCAAATACAAACAAAACCAACCCCCACGACCTTGTATTTTTTGCCTTTGGGAGCTCATCCCTGTCTCAGCACGAAGCGCAGACGACCCGTATCCCGATTTGCACGTGACGAATCCGTGTTCGGAAGAAATAGGCCAGATCCGTAAGACTGGTGTTATTTTGCGGGTTTTAACAATCGCAACGCAATCGCATCGACCGACGCGTTTGTGACAAAACTCATTAACTTCTAAACGTAGCACCTCCTTGGGTAAAAAAACGTGTTTGAGACTGAAAACAAAATGATGATTCAGAGCTCCCGCTCCTGATGGAGCCGTGGGGGAAGGAAGGAAAGTGAAGACAAACAGCAGCAACATCAAGTGAAATTCGCCTCCAATTCCGAGCACATGCCTAAGAGACTCTGCAAGTCCACACCTCAATCCTAGGAGCGACTAGCCCTTTTCTGGAAGGACAAACTTCCTTACTTCAAAGTCCTAGACCGAAGGCTCCACGGAACAGAACGTGGACCGAGCCACAGGACACCGTGCCATCCACGCCCGAACGGCAGAGAAAAATCACGGAAAACTAAATTTAAGTATCAGTTCCCATCGAGCTTCATTCCTTACGTTTCCACTGGCACCTAGGTGCTCAAAAATGAACTCTACTGACACCGCGTATTACTAACAATTTACTTCTGCGTATCAAAACAAAAGGCTATTTCCAGCTCGCCCATCCAATTAGCACGACCAACCAGAAGTGAAACACCGGACCCTAAAGAAGGGAACAGGCAGCTCTTCATTTCTCCTAGAGCAAAGTCTGTTCTTTTGCCTGGAAGGCAAACATCCGTAACTCCCAAGGGAGCACTGCAGGAACGAGGTGCGCTCTCTTACCTGCAGTTTGTCCTCGGCTTTTCTGCACGGGCAGCAGACTTGCCTTTCCTCTGGCTTTGATGTGGCGCACCCGTGGCGTCCTTGAACCGGCAAGTGTTTCTCCCCGCTCCCGCAGCCCCAGACGCGCCATTACCTGAGCAGCGAGCGGAATCAAGCACGCAGGATTTTCTGCACGGGACGCAGAAGGTGACACACGTGGAAGCCCCGCCGAGCCCCCAGCACGGCTCCGGGCAGCCCCCGCCACCGGCTCCGGCCGGCCTCCCACCACCGGCGCCGACCCGCCGACCCCCGGCCCCGAAGCGGCGCGGTGCCCCCCGCCGCCCGGCCCCGGAGCGGCGCGGCGCAGCGCCTCCCCGCCGCCCGGCCCCAGAGCGGCGCGGCGCGGCTCGGCGCCTCCCCGCCGCCCGGCCCCGGAGCGGCGCGGCTCGGCGCCCGGCCCCGGAGCGGCTCGGCGCGGCGCGGCGCCTCCCCGCCGCCCGGCCCCGGAGCGACGCGGCTCGGCGCCCGGCCCCGGAGCGGCGCGGCCCCCCCCCCCGCCGCCCGGCCCCGGAGCGGCGCGGCTCGGCGCGGCGCCTCCCCGCCGCGCGGCCCCGGAGCGGCGCGGCTCGGCGCCCCCCCGCCGCCCGGCCCCGGAGCGGCGCGGCTCGGCGCCCGGCCCCGGAGCGGCGCGGCGCCTCCCCGCCGCCCGGCCCCGGAGCGGCACGGCTCCCCCCCGTCGCCAGGCCCCGGAGCGGCGCGGCCCCCCCCCCGCCGCCAGGCCCCGGAGCGGCGCGGCTCGGCTCGGCGCCCCCCCCGCCGCCCGGCCCCCGAGCGGAGCGGCGCGGCGCCCCCGGCCCCGACCGGCTCCAGGAAGCTCCGCCCGCCGGCTCCCACACGGCACCGCACCTTCCCCACTCCGTGCCTCCCGCCGGCCCGGCCGCTCCCCCGCAGGCACCGCCGTCCTCCTCGGGGCTTTCCCCGCTCACCTCCTCGCTGCCTGCAGCCGCAGCCCAACGACCGCGCCGCTCCGCTCCGCGCGGGGAACCTCCGCCCACCGCCCCATGCCCGCCCCCGGCGCACCGCGCATGCGCCGGTTGGGACCGCCAGTTTAATCTCGAGGCGCTCGGCGACCTTCTGGATCATCCAGGGGACCTCTGGTTTCATCTCTATGCTCTGGACGACCTTCTCTATCGTCTGGGTCGACTTTCGCTGTCATCTCGATGGTCTGCGGAGCCGCTCTATACTCCGGGAGGACTTCTCCTTGCAGCTCTATGGTCTGAAGGACAGTCTTTCTCATCGGGGAGGACTTTCTGGCTCATCTCTATGCTCTGGAGGACCTTCTCTGTCATCCGGGAGGACTGTGTCGGCTAGTTTGGTGCTTTGGACGAGGTCGTTTTTTGCCGCGCTGGGTTTTGCTTTTTACACTTTTGTGTGCTGTGTACAATTTTGTTTGAATGATTGTGTTTGCATTTCTCGTTGTTTATTGTTTCTTTTGTTTTGTAGGGGGTGCCAGAGAAATGTAACTGCTTTGAATAATTAGTTGATTCAGTTTCATAACAAGATGGTAATTGCCCTTCCATGTGGGAGGAATGAATTGTTATAGGAAGATGTGGTGTTACTAGTTTAATCATTGCTTCCTCCCACCTGGGAGGGTGTATGTATATATTTGTATACATATTTATATAGTACAAAGGAAAAAAAAACCAAATAACAAACACTATAAAAAAAAGAACTAAAAAAAAATTAAAAAATGGTAAGGCTGGTGCAGCAGTAGCAACCAGCTCCTACCCTGGGAGTAATTTTTTTTTTAATTTAAATTAATTATGACTCCCAGGGATAATTGTCATAATTGTCATTTTGTTTTCATTTCTACATGTCTGCAAAGGAAAAATTTCAATTCCACCTGGAACCTGCAAAGAAACAAAGCACCCCCACACCATCATAAAAGGTTAGATACATTCCAAACGCACCGCTCATTCAGCTACCACCCAAACCACGCCTCGGTCTCGGCCGATCCGTTCCACCACCAGCACGCCACAACGGACCGTCGCCCTGCCTCTGCGGCGCTCCCTGGGAACGGTGTTCCCGAGGGCCTCAAAAAAAAAAAAAAAAAAAAAATCGCCCTGCCTGAGAAAACCCCGGCCCGAGCCTGACCTCCGCCCAAACCTTGGCGATGATCATCGCCTCGCAGAGCAGCCGGGACCGGGGGAAAAAAAACGCAGCGGGGGGGAGGGAAATGCCCCAGCTGGGGTTTTTTTATTCTATAGTATATATGAAATAAATTACTCTCAACATTACATACGACCTGCAATAAAATACTTCACACGTACAAGGTTAGGCACATTCAGGAACCGAACAATCCTTCAACCACCGCTCACTCAAACCACTACACTTACACCACCCAGCTGCCACTGCAGCACAGCCCCCCGGTTCCAGAGCTATCCCTGCAACTGCCTCGCCGCGCACCTCTAAACAACCTTGGGCTCCGTACGATTCCCAAGTTTCACCTTCCGCTACGGCAAGGCGAAGAAGACGCTTCGCTACGTGCGCCGGTCCAGCCTCCGGCACCCGCAAAACACAACAGAAGTAACTGCGGCACCTGTCTACAGCTGCTTGCCTCGAGATGGCCCGTACAATCTTTGCCTACAGATACTGTACAAATGGACGTATCACCGTGAGGCTATGCTACCCCCAACTCCAATATCGCAACGCTCCTGGGCAGAGCGGCTCCAACCCCGACACACAGACAGACACTGCACACAGATGCCACAAACGACGTGACCTCGAGACCCGAGAAGATCACGAGCGGGAACGACTCCGGTAGGGAAGACGCCTCCGGCACGGAACCCCTACGGTGCCTGCCGTGGCCCAGGAGATAAAACTACCATCTAAAAAAGATAAATGGATGCATGACAAGCCAGGATTTAAGACCTAAGACCATTAAGGAACCAGGGATGAAACCCCTGAAGACGACCGTAGAAACGTAACTCTCAAAAGCAGACCTGCGGAGACCGCCCGGCCGGCCACCGCAACAGACGATCCCTCGGAAACATCTGGAACGCGACGCTTCCCGGACACGTCCGTGCTTTAAGCTACGACGGCAAGATAAGCAGGGCTCAAGAAACGCTATGCCGATGAGGCGATGCGTTCGAGACGCCCTCGAGGTAAGCCTCCCGAGGGGCCCGATGATCACAAAGAGCTACGGAAACATCGAGACCTGAGAAAGCCATGGTACGAGACACAGAAGACAGACAGACTACGCAAAAGCAAAACGCACAGACACAGGATGGAACTGCCCTGCTCAGCAAACGTCAGCAGCGCGCTAACAACAGTAACCCGCTCCTTTGCCCTTCCCAAAGGAGACTGCTCCTGGACAGGCCTCTCCCCGACACCAACTTTATAACCCCTCCCTGCAATTCCTACCCTTGTTACCTCCTCAGCCCTGATCCCGCAACTGAGCTTTCAGAGGGCCAGGGATCTGAATCCACCCTCAAAAAAAAAAGAAAACCACCACACACCTAACTAGAACATTCCTGCACTCACCCGGTTCCTCTTCGTCATCTAAAACAAAACAAAAAAACCACAAAAACCACACAACAAAAAAAACAAAAAAAAACAAACCAAAACAAAAAACCACAGAAACCACAGAAACCACAGAAACCACAGAAACCACAGAAACCACAGAAACCACAGAAACCACAGAAACCACAGAAACCACAGAAACCACAGAAACCACAGAAACCACAGAAACCACAGAAACCACAGAAACCACAGAAACCACACAACAAAAAAAAAACCAAAAAAAAAAAAAAACAAAAAACAAACAAAAAAACAAAAAAACCAAAACAAACAAAAAAACCAACACCAAACTCCCAACCCACAAACCCACAACCCACTAACAAACTAAAACACAGCGCTGGTATTCAGCATCGGTCTGGTTACTGCCAACCGCTTCTGCGACACCCTCCTCCTCAAAAGCACCCTACCGCTCCGCTCACCTGCTCCACGCCTATTCTAAAGAAAGATGCTGCGACTGTCACTCGGTGCGCCTAGGATGCCAGGAGACACAAAGTGCCCGTGGCGCTCGGGTGAAATAGCCAGCCCCGGGTGCCTCCCCTCTACAACCCAGCTCACCTCAAATTCTCAGCTGATTCTAAAGGCAGCCAGCACAGCTCCCACAAAACCAAAAGGTAAATGATTAATCAACGTGCCATTTCATACTTTACTATTAAATGATGACCCGGCTGACAACCACCTCGCCTCCTCCAACCGCTCCTCAGCGGGAAGCTACGCCCCCTCCGAGGCTGTTAAAAGGGAGGACCCTAAGGAAAGAGAAGAACTAACTGCAAACTAAAGACAGGGAACGGGATAAAAGCAAAAAAAAATTCAAGAGTGACGGGAATTAGGGCAACAAAGAGAAAAAAATGAAAAACAGGGACAGTGAACTAAAAGAGAGACGTAGGAAGAAAACGGACAAAGCAAAGGTCCTAATAGAGACAAGGAAGAATTAAAAAATGGAAACGGCAGACGGAATACAAGTCGACAGAAGCTTTTGTCGTGGTTTAACCCCAGCCAGCAGCCAAGCACCACACAGCCGCTACGCGGGAGAAAATTGCAAGGGTGGAAGTCAGAAAACTCGGGGGTTAAGGTAAGAACAGTTTAACAATTGAAGGAAAAGACAACAGAATAGTAGTAACACTAGTAGTAGCAGTAGTAGCAGTAATAAACCAATAAGAGTATACAAAGCAAGCGCTTCACTAGACAGGGGCTCACCACTCGCCGACCGATGCCAAGCACGTCCCCGAGCTGCCATCGCTGACTCCTGGCCAACGCCCCCCCAGTTTCCATACCGAGCGTGACGTCCCACGGTAGGGAATAGCGCTGCGGCCGGTCTGGGGCAGCTGAGCTGCCTGTGGCGCCTCCCAGCTTCTTGCGCACCGGGCAGAGCACGGGAAGCTGAAAGGTCCTTGAGTGGTGTCAGCGCTACTTAGCGACAAACAAAACGTCAGCGCGTTACCAACATGATGCTCATCCGAAATCCAAACGGCAGCACTGTGCCAGCTACTAGGAAGAACCTTAACTCTCTGCCAGCCGAAAGCAGGACGTTTGAACAGCAAGGGCGACGGAAGAAATAAGGAAAAAACTTAATAAATAGCGACAGGGAGCTCCATCGGGGAAGGAAAATTTAGAAAGCGAGGGCACTGAGGGAACACTAAGGGAAGAGAAGAAACAATTAAACCCAGCTAAACCCCCAGGGGAAAAGTCAACCTAGAACATGGAAAAAGCCACAGGGATTAGGGAAATAAGTGGGAAAATTAAAAAACAGGACAGCGAACTAGAGGGACGGAGAAGGAAGATTCAAAAAACGAGGGCCCTAAGGAAAGACAAGAAAGAATTAAAACAGAAATACAGGGGAATAAAGGCAGCAGCAAAGAGGAGAAAAGGAGTCAGGAAAGTGTTTAAAGGAAGCGGCGATTAAGAACATCGGGAAGTGATTTAAAAACCCGCATGGGTGAACTAAAACGGAGACGGAAAAAAGGGAAAAAGACAGAAAATTATTTTTTAATAATTTATATAATACAGCAGATACAGGTTTGTATTTTGAAATCCTCCTTTTTAAAAACTTATTGACTGAAAAAGCACACAGCTTTTATGACAAAAACAAAGCCTGTTTCTTCTGAACTCTTGCAAACATTGCCTTTCCTCTTTTCGGATAAAATTGTTTTCCCGATATCCTTTCCTAGTAAGCGCACAGAAACACAAGATTGCGCTTTCGGGAAGGCAAAATAAACGGAGGGAAGCCGACTTTGCACAGGCGTTAACACGCTCCAGCGCAGACCTTCTTTGACTTTTAGTATCTGCCTTAAAACAGTTCCTAGAAAAACTACAGAAGGAAGGAGAGCCGGCACATTCTTGACGTTAACTTTGAAGTCCGTACTACAAGCGCCTTAGGAAAAACGCGGACACGCATCGCGGACGTACCTTGTACTCGCAGACCGCTATGGAGCCTTTCCGTCCGTCTTGCACTTTCACGGCAGAAGAAAGGGCGACCACGGTGAAACGGCGGCAGCTGACACTCTGCTGAGAGAGGAAAAAAAAAAACCCGTAGCATAAAGCTGGGTAGGAGTCCCAAGCTTCCTGGTTTTGTGAAGTTTTGCAAAGACTACAACCGAGGGAAGGAAAAAATAGCCGTTTGGAACATATTGCCAAACAACATTTGGCCGTAAAACTCGGATGCGTTTGACACGCGCCCATTTTTTGGGAACTTGCTATTTGCTTCCCGTTATCGTTGTTCTTCCTTCAGAACCTCTGCTTGTAGCCAACTTGATTTGCTACCGGTTCAAGCGCTTCCCTTCCCGGTATTACTGGCACACGGACCCAGGCAAGTCACTGAACCGCTCTTCTGAACTTCTCCAAACGACAATTACAGCCACGAAAGAGGAGTTCAAGAGAGGAAAAGGAGAGGTCGGGCAGCAAAAGAGCTCTGCAGGCTGCCACCAGTCAACACTGCGCTCTTTTTTTTCTTTTAAATCCACCCCCCCCCCCCGCCCCCAAATACAAACAAAACCAACCCCCACGACCTTGTATTTTTTGCCTTTGGGAGCTCATCCCTGTCTCAGCACGAAGCGCAGACGACCTGTATCCCGATTTGCACGTGACGAATCCGTGTTCGGAAGAAATAGGCCAGATCCGTAAGACTGGTGTTATTTTGCGGGTTTTAACAATCGCAACGCAATCGCATCGACCGACGCGTTTGTGACAAAACTCATTAACTTCTAAACGTAGCACCTCCTTGGGTAAAAAAACGTGTTTGAGACTGAAAACAAAATGATGATTCAGAGCTCCCGCTCCTGATGGAGCCGTGGGGAAAGGAAGGAAAGTGAAGACAAACAGCAGCAACATCAAGTGAAATTCGCCTCCAATTCCGAGCACGTGCCTAAGAGACTCTGCAAGTCCACACCTCAATCCTAGGAGCGACTAGCCCTTTTCTGGAAGGACAAACTTCCTTACTTCAAAGTCCTAGACCGAAGGCTCCACGGAACAGAACGTGGACCGAGCCACAGGACACTGTGCCATCCACGCCCGAACGGCAGAGAAAAATCACGGAAAACTAAACTTAAGTATCAGTTCCCATCGAGCTTCATTCCTTACGTTTCCACTGGCACCTGGGTGCTCAAAAATGAACTCTACTGACACCGCGTATTACTAACAATTTACTTCTGCGTATCAAAACAAAAGGCTATTTCCAGCTCGCCCATCCAATTAGCACGACCAACCAGAAGTGAAACACCGGACCCTAAAGAAGGGAACAGGCAGCTCTTCATTTCTCCTAGAGCAAAGTCTGTTCTTTTGCCTGGAAGGCAAACATCCATAACTCCCAAGGGAGCACTGCAGGAACGAGGTGCGCTCTCTTACCTGCAGTTTGTCCTCGGCTTTTCTGCACGGGCAGCAGATTTGCCTTTCCTCTGGCTTTGATGTGGCGCACCTGTGGCGTCCTTGAACCGGCAAGTGTTTCTCCCCGCTCCCGCAGCCCCAGACGCGCCATTACCTGAGCAGCGAGCGGAATCAAGCACGCAGGATTTTCTGCACGGGACGCAGAAGGTGACACTGGAAAGGAGGAGGCAAAAGAGAAGCGGTTTGCCCGGCAGCCACGACCATAGAAACTACACCTCCCGGCATGGCCCGGGGAACCAACGTGGCCGACCAAAAGCCCCGGGCTCCAAAATGCCGCGAGACGCAGCCCTCCCTGCTTTTGGACCCTGCGGGGACACCGTTCCCCACGCCACCGCCGCACGTGCAAGCCCCGCCGAGCCCCCAGCGCGGCTCCGGGCAGCCCCCGCCACCGGCTCCGGCCGGCGCCCCCCCACCGGCACCGACCCGGCGCCCCCCCGCCGCGCGGCCCCGGAGCTCAGCGGCTCGGCGCGGCGCCCCCCCGCCGCGCGGCCCCGGAGCTCAGCGGCTCGGCGCGGCGCCCCCCCCGCCGCGCGGCCCCGGAGCTCAGCGGCTCGGCGCGGCGCCCCCCCGCCGCGCGGCACAAGCGGCGCGGCGCGGCTCGGCGCCCCCCCGCCGCCCGGCCCCGGAGCGGAGCGGCTCGGCGCGGCGCCCCCCCGCCGCCCGGCCCCGGAGCGGAGCGGCTCGGCGCGGCGCCCCCCCCGCCGCCCGGCCCCGGAGCGGAGCGGCTCGGCGCGGCGCCCCCCCGCCGCCCGGCCCCGGAGCGGAGCGGCTCGGCGCGGCGCCCCCCCCGCCGCCCGGCCCCGGAGCGGAGCGGCTCGGCGCGGCGCCCCCCCCGCCGCCCGGCCCCGGAGCGGAGCGGCTCGGCGCGGCGCCCCCCCGCCGCCCGGCCCCGGAGCGGAGCGGCTCGGCGCGGCGCCCCCCCGCCGCCCGGCCCCGGAGCGGAGCGGCTCGGCGCGGCGCCCCCCCGCCGCCCGGCCCCGGAGCGGAGCGGCTCGGCGCGGCGCCCCCCCCGCCGCCCGGCCCCGGAGCGGAGCGGCTCGGCGCGGCGCCCCCCCGCCGCCCGGCCCCGGAGCGGAGCGGCTCGGCGCGGCGCCCCCCCCGCCGCCCGGCACAAGCGGCGCGGCGCGGCTCGGCGCCCCCCCGCCGCCCGGCCCCGGAGCGGAGCGGCTCGGCTCGGCGCCCCCCCCGCCGCGCGGCACAAGCGGCGCGGCGCGGCTCGGCGCGGCGCCCCCCCCGCCGCCCGGCCCCGGAGCGGCGCGGCGCGGCGCCCCCCCCGCCGCCCGGCCCCGGAGCGGCGCGGCGCGGCGCGGCGCCCCCCCGGACCGGCTCCAGGAAGCTCCGCCCGCCCGGCTCCCACACGGCACCGCACCCTCCCCGCTCCGTGCCTCCCGCCGCCCTCCTCGGGGCTTTCCCCGCTCACCTCCTCGCTGCCTGCAGCCGCAGCCCAACGACCGCTCCGCTCCCCTCCGCCCCGGGCTCACCCCGGCCCCTCCGCGCGGGGAACCTCCGCCCACCGCGCGATTCCCGCCCCCGACGCACCGCGCATGCGCTGGCGAAGCTCCGCCCTCCCCGCGGCAAACCCCGCCCTCTGCAGCAAAGCTCCGCCCTGCACACACCACGCATGCGCCAGCGAAGCTCCGCCCTCTCCGCGGCAAGGCTCCGCCCCACGCGGCAAAGCTCCGCCCTGACACATCGCGCATGCGCCCGTGGAGCTCCGCCCTCACACGGTAAAGCTCCGCCTTACCACCGCAACGCTCCGCCCCCCGCGGCTAAGCTCCGCCCCGACACAGCACGCATGCGCCAGCGAAGCTCCGCCCTCCCCGCGGCAAGGCTCCGCCCCACGCCGCAAAGCTCCGCCCCAACACAGCGCGCATGCGCCCGTGGAGCTCCGCCCTCACACGGCAGCGCTCCGCCCCCCGCGGCTAAGCTCCGCCCCTGACACAGCACACATGCTCGGCCAAAGCTCCGCCCTTCAGGGCAAAGCTCCGCCCTCCCACTGCAAAGCTCCGCCCCCCCATGCACTGCGCATGCGCTGCTGAGGCCCCGCCCCCACGCGGCAAAGCTCCGCCTTACCACCGCAAGGCTCCGCCCCCCGCGGCTAAGCCCCGCCCCTGACACAGCGCGCATGCTCGGCCAAAGCTCCGCCCTTCAGGGCAAAGCTCCGCCCTCCCACTGCAAAGCTCCGCCCCCCGTGCACTGCGCATGCGCCGGTGAGGCTCCGCCCTCACGCGGCAAAGCTCCGCCTTACCACCGCAAGGCTCCGCCCCACGCGGCTAAGCTCCGCCCCCGACACAGCGCGCATGCTCGGCCAAAGCTCCGCCCTTCAGGGCAAAGCTCCGCCCCCCCGCGGCAAGGCTCCGCCCCCTACGCACCGCGCATGCGCCGGTGAAGCTCCGCCCTCACATGGCAAAGCTCCGCCTTACCACCGCAAGGCTCCGCCCCCCGCGGCTAAGCTCCGCCCTGACACACCGCACGGGGTGGTCTCCAGGGGCGGGGCCTGTCGCTAGGGGTGGTGCCCTTCCCCTGCCGGGGAGCTCCAGGGGCGGGGCCCGTCCCTAGGGGCGGGGCCGCTCCACACCAGGACGGGGGCGTGGGCCGGGGCGGGGCTGCAGCGGAGGCCGAGGCGGCCGTGCCAGCAGCAGCCAGCACCTCCCGGGCGGCGAGAGCGGCGCTTCCTTACCGGGAGGCAGCAACGGCTGCGGCGGCATCGCCCCGCGGGCGCCGCGCTGTCGCATGCCCGGTACCGGCCACCGGCACCGGGGAGCACGTGCACGCCACCGCCCCTGCGCGGCTCCCGGCCTGCAGTACCCGCTTTTGGACGCCAGGCGGCAGCACCGAGGCACGGCCAAAACGCCCCACCGCCCCCGGGCGCCACCCGAGCTGCAGTACCCGCTTTTGGACGCCAGGCGGCAGCACCACACCGAGCCCCGCGCCCCGAGCGCTCCCCGCGGGGACAAAGGACTCGCACCCCGGCCCGCCTTGGGCCGCCCGCAGCCGCCGCCGCCTGACGGGGGGGGGGGGGCCACAAGCCTCGCCCTTCTCTGCCCCTGCTCCCGCTCACAGCCCACGCAGCCAGAGCCATTGCCTCGCCCCCAAAAAGCACCCAAGCGGCTCGAGCATTTCAGTCCTCTGCGCTTGACAGCTCGCAGAGGGCTGCTGGCCCTTTCTCTCCGCGCCCCTCACCCCAGGACCCAGCCGGGGGAAGCAGCGCAGGGAACCTGGTCAATACCTTTGCCTTGGCTCAGCTTTTTTGCCCCCAGAGTAAGCCCCCGGGATTGCTGGATTCATCTGCAGGTGGCATCAGGGGTGGGAGAGTGACACCAGCGAGCCAACAGACCCTGGAGAGATTTTATTAAAAAAAAAGAAAAAAAAAGCGACACTGATGACATCCTGAAGGCACGCGAGGAGATACTGAAAGCTGCTTTGTGTGAGAGGGGCAGCTACGATTATCAGGAAGCGGTGCACGCGAGCAGACCGCCGGCAAGCGCGCGATCTGCGAGCGAGCGATACGCCGGTGACCCTCGGGCTCTGCCGCGGTGCCCTCCGCTCATCCTGCGCCGCCCCGGGCTTCCCGCGCAGGGCTTGCCACTTAAATAAGACCTGCGCGATGTTACTTACCACCCTGCCCTGCGGCACGCAAAGGAATTAGACGTGAAACAGGGAAAGCAAAGAGGCCCGTCGGCTGGCCGCACCAGATGGCCCTAGAGCCCTGCCGGTTCCCTCGCCGCTCTGGACGGCAGCGCAGCTCTGCGCTCCCTGCCGCTCCCGCCAGCGAGCGCGGCGCCTGCGCTTTGACCGCCTGCGGCGCGCCAGACTCGGGAGGCTGGAGGTGCTGGTCCACCAAGGCAGCTGAGCCGCTCGCTTCCTTCGGCTGCCTCATTTGCCGCCTTCAAACAACCACTTCCACGCTCCCTTTCTTTGTTTCAGACCCCTCTCAACATCTCCTGGCCTGCAAGCCATTTGCAGCAAGCAACACGGCTGAAATACCGTGCTGCTAGAGACCTAGCTGTCATCTTGCTCCCACGTCCAAAGGCTTTGGGAACCTGAACCCCCTGCTTGTTTTGGCATCGAGACTGCGAGGCGAGAAACACGCCTGGACTCCAACAAGCCAGACGCCTGCCCCGTCGCTCAGCACAGTGCTACGCGGCTGCCCGACCGACACCTTCTGCCGCTAAAACCAGAGCGCGGTTCCCTTCTGAAGAGCCACCGGCAGCGCGGAGAGTCCCTCGCCTTTCCCTGCGCCAGGTCCCCCGGGAACAGCGTCTCGCTCGGACCGGAGCGTGCGGCAGCCTCCGGTCGTCCCAGCCCCTCGCCCGTCCAGAAAGCGCCTGCCTGTAGCAGCGGCAGAACCGCTGCTGCCCAGGGGGGAAAGGAACGGCTCGGGGTGAAGCTCCCCAGGCTGCCCGTGGCCCGTGCGGAGCTGGGGGTCCAGAAGCAAAGGGGTTAGGGGAGGGGTGGAGCAGGGGAGCGGGGGCGCGAGACTGGAGGGCAGGGGACGCGGGGGGCACGGCCCAGGGGAAAAAAAAAAAAAAAAACGCACGGGGGGAAAAACCTTGTGTGGGGGGACGTTCGGGTGGAGAGCACTCGGGAGGGCGGAGAGACACGCAGAGGAGGACAGGGGGGAGGAGACGGACACGGACGGACGGACGGACGGCGGCTATGTGTGGGTACAAAGGTGCACGGGGGGACACGGGTGGGGATGACCTACACCAGGGGGTCCACCCGGCATAATCCACAGCAGATAACTCACCTGGGATAACCCGCAACGGATATTCCGCTCCGGAGAAGGAATCCACGCCAGATAATCCCCAGCAATGCCCCTCAAACTGTCCGTGGTTCACCCCAGATTTGGCCCAAATTGGCGCCGGTTTTTCGTTTGGGGTTTTTTTGTTTGTTGTTGTTCTTCTTTTTTGTTTTTTCTTTTACGTCATACAAAACTTGGGGGTTTCTGCTTTTCCAAAATATTCAGTTCTGGGGTTTTCCGGCGCTTTTCCACATCATAACAATGGGTCATTTTTGGTTTTCTGCGTTAAAATGCGGGGGGGCGGGGGGGGTGTGAGTGTGTGCGTGTGCGGTGTGGTGTGTTTGTGCTTGCTTTCCAGCTGCACAAATCCAGGCGGATTCAGCTTTCCTGGGAGCCCCAAACTGTGTTGCTCTTGGATATTGGATATTTTGCTCTTGGACTTGCATATTTTGACACTTTGATATCTTCGACTTCTCTCTTTAGACTTCGGTATCTACTTACAATCCTACCTCTTTAGACTTAGTTATCTGTTTACACTTCCATAGAACCTTTACTTCGATTACACGGGATACCTACTTAGGCTTACTCGGTGACACAGGGTAAGCGTAGGTACTTCTACCTATCCAGACTGACTTCTGGTTTAAATTCCTTCACCTACATCATCTCTTTTTGCATTTTAAACTCCTTTATTTCTTAACATAGAGACAAGTTCTTTTTTATTTTAAAACCCTATCTATCTCCATTGAGATTTTTTAATAATTTCTATAACATAGCAGGTACAGGTTTGTATTTTGAAATCCTTTTACATATATATATACACACACATAAAAACGAATATTATTTTTCAATATATATATATAAAGGCGAGAGATTTTTTTCTACTGCAATGCCTCGCACCCGTATTTCCAGTTCTTCACATGGTTAATCACACACACACACACACACACACACGAGTTTTCAGGCATTTTGGGACTGTGACCCCCCTTCTCTGGGGGGAAACCTCCCCGTGACACCTTCATCCCCCACTCACCTGCTCCTCTGTTTCATCATCACGCCCCCGCCCCCCGTGACGTTGGGGGGCCCCAAATGACATCATCACCCCCCAGGCCCCTCCACACTTTTTAATCACCCCCCCCAAAAAGGCACAGAACAAGGAAAACAGCTACTTTAATAATGCCATTTACATATGTAGGCGCCCCCCCGAAAAGGGGAGCTCCGCCAGAAAAATAAAATGGGGGCAGCCCCCCCAAACGGCTGCAGCCCCCCCCGGCCCCCGGCCCGCAAGCCGGCGGCTGCCCCACGCCGCGGGGGGAGCCTGCCGGGGGACGGTGCCGCACCTCTCGCTCAGGCTCTGCTCTGCCGTGCTCCCCCTCCGTTCCCGCGCTGGGACGGGCTCCCCGGGGCAACGAACCTCCCCGCTCCCTCTTGGCCCGGGACTCGCCCCACCACGCAGCCCTCGCTGCCGCACCCGCGGGGCACCCGCCGGAGACAGAGCCGGGAGCCTCCAGGCACGGGGCCGGCCCCTTACCCTCGGGACGCTTCACGACAGGCAGGCCAACCTGGGCCGGGGGGTACCTAGCGAGCACCACGAGACGCTTGCAACAAGACACCTGAAAAACAAAAAGCCCAAGCGATATTTCAGCATGTGAAAAAAATAGCACAGCAGCGAGTACAGGAATTCAGTCAGAGCAAGGGAGAGGAGAGCAGCTGAGCTCAAGGAGGATTCGAGGTAAGCAGGTCAGCTCCAAATACAAGACATCCTTTAAAAGCTAGAGCGACCTGAACGCTTCCCATCAGCATTAAGACTAACCGGTACGATTCCGAACATGTTCTTCGCATACAAGCACACGCTCTTGCCGGCGTTGGAAAACGTCTCACCCCTTCCTTACGGCACGGCTGCAGGGAGACGACCCTGCGAGGCTGCAGGACGAGGGCGTACCGCAATCAGAATCTACGCTTACAGGTCCGCCGCAACAGCTACGGCCCTCGCAGCTGCTGCTGCACATCTTGCTGGCTCGGTCGACAAAGCTGGAAGCGAAGCGTAACGCTTTCGAGGGGAAAAGGAAAAGCAAAGGACAAATCGCAGCAATTCGCTTCATACTAAAAAAGCTGTGCGTGTGTTTATAAACATCCAATAAAAATACTTCTGCTGGAGAAGGACTGGATTTTCCTTTGGCGTTAATTTAACTTGCACAGCTGTGAATCGATACCAGTAGATTATCTGTCTCCAAGATACGCAGTCATCATTTGACCAGGGGTTTTTTGCGCCTTACGTCATTAGGAGCGACATCTGGCCAGCCGCGCCGCCCAAGAGAGATGCTGCTGAACTGCCAGGGAAACGCACCCTTGAAAGCCAGACAGAAAGTACTTCAGAGCACTCCGTCAAAAGAGCGGGGGGGAAAACACCCCGTAACGTTCAGTTGCCTCTCCTGGTCAACGTTCAGAACAAATACCTAACTGCTTAAACACACCTAAGCAATTGTACGCCACAGCTAGTTGGCAGTTACAGCTGAAACAACGCAAGGCAGTTTGTAGATCCAATTTTAACTTTTTTTTCCTAAAGTTACATCTAGGAGAGAAAAATCCATGACAGAAGAGATCCCCCATACGGTTTTACTTTGGGGGCAGAATCCAATCCCCGGGGCTGCAACGCGTAAGGCTACCAAAAAGGACCGGCAGATTTGCTAACGCTTTTGGCTGCGCCGAAGCATGCAGAGGAACGCGTGTTGATGACATCTCGGCTGTTGCAACTGAGAACCAGCGATGCCATCAACTTCTGGAAGACGTGCTGTGCTCGGGTCTTTGGAAGCAAACGGACTTTTTTTTTTTTTTTTTTTTTAAGAGAGTGGAAAGTCTTGCTGCTGCTGACTTCCACTGCCAAGCACATCATCTCTGAAGATCCCCACTCTGATGGGGAGCTCATAAAACACAACTTCTTTGAATGAGAAAGATTTCCATTCTGGAAAATCTCTTTCCAGCTGAAGTAAGAAATCACACGCTGTAGGTTAAGAAAAAAGGATGCTGCCGAAGCAGTAACTCACCGAAACCACGTCAGGACTCGCTGTCGCTACTTACAAGGCTGGCAATGCTTCTCGGGAAAGCGACGCCGATTCCTCCTCTTTTGCCCACGTCTCTCCTTGGACCTTGATCGCTTTTAGTACGGACGCTAGTATCGCAGTAAGCTTTTCGAGACCTACTGTAAGATATTTTAAAAACTTATTGACTGAAAAAGCACACAGCTTTTATGACAAAAACAAAGCCTGTTTCTTCCGAACGCCTGAACTCTCACAAACATTGTCTTTCCTCTTTTAGGATAAAATTGTTTTCCTGATATCCTTTCCTAGTAAGCGCACAGAAACACAAGATTGCGCTTTCGGGAAGGCAAAATAAACGGAGGGAAGCCGATTCTGCACAGGCGTTAACACGCTCCAGCGCAGACCTTCTTTGACTTTTAGTATCTGCGTTAAAACAGTTCCTAGAAAAACTACAGAAGGAAGGAGAGCCGGCACATTCTTGACGTTAACTTTGAAGTCCGTACTACAAGCGCCTTAGGAAAAACGCGGACACGCATCGCGGACGTACCTTGTACTCGCAGACCGCTATGGAGCCTTTCCGTCCATCTTGCACTTTCACGGCAGAAGAAAGGGCGACCACGGTGAAACGGCGGCAGCTGACACTCTGCTGAGAGAGGAAAAAAAAAAAACCCGTAGCATAAAGCTGGGTAGGAGTCCCAAGCTTCCTGGTTTTGTGAAGTTTTGCAAAGACTACAACCGAGGGAAGGAAAAAATAGCCGTTTGGAACATATTGCCAAACAACATTTGGCCGTAAAACTTGGATGCGTTTGACACGCGCCCATTTTTTGGGAACTTGCTATTTGCTTCCTGTTATCGTTGTTCTTCCTTCAGAACCTCTGCTTGTAGCCAACTTGATTTGCTACCGGTTCAAGCGCTTCCCTTCCCGGTATTACTGGCACACGGACCCAGGCAAGTCACTGAACCGCTCTTCTGAACTTCTCCAAACGACAATTACAGCCACGAAAGAGGAGTTCAAGAGAGGAAAAGGAGAGGTCGGGCAGCAAAAGAGCCCTGCAGGCTGCCACCAGTCAACACTGCGCTCTTTTTTTTCTTTTAAATCCACCCCCCCCGCCCCCAAATACAAACAAAACCAACCCCCACGACCTTGTATTTTTTGCCTTTGGGAGCTCATCCCTGTCTCAGCACGAAGCGCAGACGACCCGTATCCCGATTTGCACGTGACGAATCCGTGTTCGGAAGAAATAGGCCAGATCCGTAAGACTGGTGTTATTTTGCGGGTTTTAACAATCGCAACGCAATCGCATCGACCGACGCGTTTGTGACAAAACTCATTAACTTCTAAACGTAGCACCTCCTTGGGTAAAAAAACGTGTTTGAGACTGAAAACAAAATGATGATTCAGAGCTCCCGCTCCTGATGGAGCCGTGGGGGAAGGAAGGAAAGTGAAGACAAACAGCAGCAACATCAAGTGAAATTCGCCTCCAATTCCGAGCACATGCCTAAGAGACTCTGCAAGTCCACACCTCAATCCTAGGAGCGACTAGCCCTTTTCTGGAAGGACAAACTTCCTTACTTCAAAGTCCTAGACCGAAGGCTCCACGGAACAGAACGTGGACCGAGCCACAGGACACCGTGCCATCCACGCCCGAACGGCAGAGAAAAATCACGGAAAACTAAATTTAAGTATCAGTTCCCATCGAGCTTCATTCCTTACGTTTCCACTGGCACCTAGGTGCTCAAAAATGAACTCTACTGACACCGCGTATTACTAACAATTTACTTCTGCGTATCAAAACAAAAGGCTATTTCCAGCTCGCCCATCCAATTAGCACGACCAACCAGAAGTGAAACACCGGACCCTAAAGAAGGGAACAGGCAGCTCTTCATTTCTCCTAGAGCAAAGTCTGTTCTTTTGCCTGGAAGGCAAACATCCGTAACTCCCAAGGGAGCACTGCAGGAACGAGGTGCGCTCTCTTACCTGCAGTTTGTCCTCGGCTTTTCTGCACGGGCAGCAGACTTGCCTTTCCTCTGGCTTTGATGTGGCGCACCCGTGGCGTCCTTGAACCGGCAAGTGTTTCTCCCCGCTCCCGCAGCCCCAGACGCGCCATTACCTGAGCAGCGAGCGGAATCAAGCACGCAGGATTTTCTGCACGGGACGCAGAAGGTGACACACGTGGAAGCCCCGCCGAGCCCCCAGCACGGCTCCGGGCAGCCCCCGCCACCGGCTCCGGCCGGCCTCCCACCACCGGCGCCGACCCGCCGACCCCCGGCCCCGAAGCGGCGCGGTGCCCCCCGCCGCCCGGCCCCGGAGCGGCGCGGCGCAGCGCCTCCCCGCCGCCCGGCCCCAGAGCGGCGCGGCGCGGCTCGGCGCCTCCCCGCCGCCCGGCCCCGGAGCGGCGCGGCTCGGCGCCCGGCCCCGGAGCGGCTCGGCGCGGCGCGGCGCCTCCCCGCCGCCCGGCCCCGGAGCGACGCGGCTCGGCGCCCGGCCCCGGAGCGGCGCGGCCCCCCCCCCCGCCGCCCGGCCCCGGAGCGGCGCGGCTCGGCGCGGCGCCTCCCCGCCGCGCGGCCCCGGAGCGGCGCGGCTCGGCGCCCCCCCGCCGCCCGGCCCCGGAGCGGCGCGGCTCGGCGCCCGGCCCCGGAGCGGCGCGGCGCCTCCCCGCCGCCCGGCCCCGGAGCGGCACGGCTCCCCCCCGTCGCCAGGCCCCGGAGCGGCGCGGCCCCCCCCCCGCCGCCAGGCCCCGGAGCGGCGCGGCTCGGCTCGGCGCCCCCCCGCCGCCCGGCCCCCGAGCGGAGCGGCGCGGCGCCCCCGGCCCCGACCCCGACCGGCTCCAGGAAGCTCCGCCCGCCGGCTCCCACACGGCACCGCACCTTCCCCGCTCCGTGCCTCCCGCCGGCCCGGCCGCTCCCCCGCAGGCACCGCCGTCCTCCTCGGGGCTTTCCCCGCTCACCTCCTCGCTGCCTGCAGCCGCAGCCCAACGACCGCGCCGCTCCGCTCCGCGCGGGGAACCTCCGCCCACCGCCCCATGCCCGCCCCCGGCGCACCGCGCATGCGCCGGTTGGGACCGCCAGTTTAATCTCGAGGCGCTCGGCGACCTTCTGGATCATCCAGGGGACCTCTGGTTTCAGCTCTATGCTCTGGACGACCTTCTCTATCGTCTGGGTCGACTTTCGCTGTCATCTCGATGGTCTGCGGAGCCGCTCTATACTCCGGGAGGACTTCTCCTTGCAGCTCTATGGTCTGAAGGACAGTCTTTCTCATCGGGGAGGACTTTCTGGCTCATCTCTATGCTCTGGAGGACCTTCTCTGTCATCCGGGAGGACTGTGTCGGCTAGTTTGGTGCTTTGGACGAGGTCGTTTTTTGCCGCGCTGGGTTTTGCTTTTTACACTTTTGTGTGCTGTGTACAATTTTGTTTGAATGATTGTGTTTGCATTTCTCGTTGTTTATTGTTTCTTTTGTTTTGTAGGGGGTGCCAGAGAAATGTAACTGCTTTGAATAATTAGTTGATTCAGTTTCATAACAAGATGGTAATTGCCCTTCCATGTGGGAGGAATGAATTGTTATAGGAAGATGTGGTGTTACTAGTTTAATCATTGCTTCCTCCCACCTGGGAGGGTGTATGTATATATTTGTATACATATTTATATAGTACAAAGGAAAAAAAAACCAAATAACAAACACTATAAAAAAAAGAACTAAAAAAAAATTAAAAAATGGTAAGGCTGGTGCAGCAGTAGCAACCAGCTCCTACCCTGGGAGTAATTTTTTTTTTAATTTAAATTAATTATGACTCCCAGGGATAATTGTCATAATTGTCATTTTGTTTTCATTTCTACATGTCTGCAAAGGAAAAATTTCAATTCCACCTGGAACCTGCAAAGAAACAAAGCACCCCCACACCATCATAAAAGGTTAGATACATTCCAAACGCACCGCTCATTCAGCTACCACCCAAACCACGCCTCGGTCTCGGCCGATCCGTTCCACCACCAGCACGCCACAACGGACCGTCGCCCTGCCTCTGCGGCGCTCCCTGGGAACGGTGTTCCCGAGGGCCTCAAAAAAAAAAAAAAAAAAAAAATCGCCCTGCCTGAGAAAACCCCGGCCCGAGCCTGACCTCCGCCCAAACCTTGGCGATGATCATCGCCTCGCAGAGCAGCCGGGACCGGGGGAAAAAAAACGCAGCGGGGGGGAGGGAAATGCCCCAGCTGGGGTTTTTTTATTCTATAGTATATATGAAATAAATTACTCTCAACATTACATACGACCTGCAATAAAATACTTCACACGTACAAGGTTAGGCACATTCAGGAACCGAACAATCCTTCAACCACCGCTCACTCAAACCACTACACTTACACCACCCAGCTGCCACTGCAGCACAGCCCCCCGGTTCCAGAGCTATCCCTGCAACTGCCTCGCCGCGCACCTCTAAACAACCTTGGGCTCCGTACGATTCCCAAGTTTCACCTTCCGCTACGGCAAGGCGAAGAAGACGCTTCGCTACGTGCGCCGGTCCAGCCTCCGGCACCCGCAAAACACAACAGAAGTAACTGCGGCACCTGTCTACAGCTGCTTGCCTCGAGATGGCCCGTACAATCTTTGCCTACAGATACTGTACAAATGGACGTATCACCGTGAGGCTATGCTACCCCCAACTCCAATATCGCAACGCTCCTGGGCAGAGCGGCTCCAACCCCGACACACAGACAGACACTGCACACAGATGCCACAAACGACGTGACCTCGAGACCCGAGAAGATCACGAGCGGGAACGACTCCGGTAGGGAAGACGCCTCCGGCACGGAACCCCTACGGTGCCTGCCGTGGCCCAGGAGATAAAACTACCATCTAAAAAAGATAAATGGATGCATGACAAGCCAGGATTTAAGACCTAAGACCATTAAGGAACCAGGGATGAAACCCCTGAAGACGACCGTAGAAACGTAACTCTCAAAAGCAGACCTGCGGAGACCGCCCGGCCGGCCACCGCAACAGACGATCCCTCGGAAACATCTGGAACGCGACGCTTCCCGGACACGTCCGTGCTTTAAGCTACGACGGCAAGATAAGCAGGGCTCAAGAAACGCTATGCCGATGAGGCGATGCGTTCGAGACGCCCTCGAGGTAAGCCTCCCGAGGGGCCCGATGATCACAAAGAGCTACGGAAACATCGAGACCTGAGAAAGCCATGGTACGAGACACAGAAGACAGACAGACTACGCAAAAGCAAAACGCACAGACACAGGATGGAACTGCCCTGCTCAGCAAACGTCAGCAGCGCGCTAACAACAGTAACCCGCTCCTTTGCCCTTCCCAAAGGAGACTGCTCCTGGACAGGCCTCTCCCCGACACCAACTTTATAACCCCTCCCTGCAATTCCTACCCTTGTTACCTCCTCAGCCCTGATCCCGCAACTGAGCTTTCAGAGGGCCAGGGATCTGAATCCACCCTCAAAAAAAAAAGAAAACCACCACACACCTAACTAGAACATTCCTGCACTCACCCGGTTCCTCTTCGTCATCTAAAACAAAACAAAAAAACCACAAAAACCACACAACAAAAAAAACAAAAAAAACCAAACCAAAACAAAAAACCACAGAAACCACAGAAACCACAGAAACCACAGAAACCACAGAAACCACAGAAACCACAGAAACCACAGAAACCACAGAAACCACAGAAACCACAGAAACCACAGAAACCACAGAAACCACAGAAACCACAGAAACCACAGAAACCACACAACAAAAAAAAAACCAAAAAAAAAAAAACAAAAAACAAACAAAAAAACAAAAAAACCAAAACAAACAAAAAAACCAACACCAAACTCCCAACCCACAAACCCACAACCCACTAACAAACTAAAACACAGCGCTGGTATTCAGCATCGGTCTGGTTACTGCCAACCGCTTCTGCGACACCCTCCTCCTCAAAAGCACCCTACCGCTCCGCTCACCTGCTCCACGCCTATTCTAAAGAAAGATGCTGCGACTGTCACTCGGTGCGCCTAGGATGCCAGGAGACACAAAGTGCCCGTGGCGCTCGGGTGAAATAGCCAGCCCCGGGTGCCTCCCCTCTACAACCCAGCTCACCTCAAATTCTCAGCTGATTCTAAAGGCAGCCAGCACAGCTCCCACAAAACCAAAAGGTAAATGATTAATCAACGTGCCATTTCATACTTTACTATTAAATGATGACCCGGCTGACAACCACCTCGCCTCCTCCAACCGCTCCTCAGCGGGAAGCTACGCCCCCTCCGAGGCTGTTAAAAGGGAGGACCCTAAGGAAAGAGAAGAACTAACTGCAAACTAAAGACAGGGAACGGGATAAAAGCAAAAAAAAATTCAAGAGTGACGGGAATTAGGGCAACAAAGAGAAAAAAATGAAAAACAGGGACAGTGAACTAAAAGAGAGACGTAGGAAGAAAACGGACAAAGCAAAGGTCCTAATAGAGACAAGGAAGAATTAAAAAATGGAAACGGCAGACGGAATACAAGTCGACAGAAGCTTTTGTCGTGGTTTAACCCCAGCCAGCAGCCAAGCACCACGCAGCCGCTACGCGGGAGAAAATTGCAAGGGTG
The DNA here is from genome assembly GCF_965183815.1 of Platalea leucorodia. NCBI lineage: Eukaryota > Metazoa > Chordata > Aves > Pelecaniformes > Threskiornithidae > Platalea > Platalea leucorodia. Next base: position 128,313,674 of record NC_138826.1, on the reverse strand, counting down.
GAAGTCAGAAAACTCGGGGGTTAAGGTAAGAACAGTTTAACAATTGAAGGAAAAGACAACAGAATAGTAGTAACACTAGTAGTAGCAGTAGTAGCAGTAATAAACCAATAAGAGTATACAAAGCAAGCGCTTCACTAGACAGGGGCTCACCACTCGCCGACCGATGCCAAGCACGTCCCCGAGCTGCCATCGCTGACTCCTGGCCAACGCCCCCCCAGTTTCCAGACCGAGCGTGACGTCCCACGGTAGGGAATAGCGCTGCGGCCGGTCTGGGGCAGCTGAGCTGCCTGTGGCGCCTCCCAGCTTCTTGCGCACCGGGCAGAGCACGGGAAGCTGAAAGGTCCTTGAGTGGTGTCAGCGCTACTTAGCGACAAACAAAACGTCAGCGCGTTACCAACATGATGCTCATCCGAAATCCAAACGGCAGCACTGTGCCAGCTACTAGGAAGAACCTTAACTCTCTGCCAGCCGAAAGCAGGACGTTTGAACAGCAAGGGCGACGGAAGAAATAAGGAAAAAACTTAATAAATAGCGACAGGGAGCTCCATCGGGGAAGGAAAATTTAGAAAGCGAGGGCACTGAGGGAACACTAAGGGAAGAGAAGAAACAATTAAACCCAGCTAAACCCCCAGGGGAAAAGTCAACCTAGAACATGGAAAAAGCCACAGGGATTAGGGAAATAAGTGGGAAAATTAAAAAACAGGACAGCGAACTAGAGGGACGGAGAAGGAAGATTCAAAAAACGAGGGCCCTAAGGAAAGACAAGAAAGAATTAAAACAGAAATACAGGGGAATAAAGGCAGCAGCAAAGAGGAGAAAAGGAGTCAGGAAAGTGTTTAAAGGAAGCGGCGATTAAGAACATCGGGAAGTGATTTAAAAACCCGCATGGGTGAACTAAAACGGAGACGGAAAAAAGGGAAAAAGACAGAAAATTATTTTTTAATAATTTATATAATACAGCAGATACAGGTTTGTATTTTGAAATCCTCCTTTTTAAAAACTTATTGACTGAAAAAGCACACAGCTTTTATGACAAAAACAAAGCCTGTTTCTTCTGAACTCTTGCAAACATTGCCTTTCCTCTTTTCGGATAAAATTGTTTTCCCGATATCCTTTCCTAGTAAGCGCACAGAAACACAAGATTGCGCTTTCGGGAAGGCAAAATAAACGGAGGGAAGCCGACTTTGCACAGGCGTTAACACGCTCCAGCGCAGACCTTCTTTGACTTTTAGTATCTGCCTTAAAACAGTTCCTAGAAAAACTACAGAAGGAAGGAGAGCCGGCACATTCTTGACGTTAACTTTGAAGTCCGTACTACAAGCGCCTTAGGAAAAACGCGGACACGCATCGCGGACGTACCTTGTACTCGCAGACCGCTATGGAGCCTTTCCGTCCGTCTTGCACTTTCACGGCAGAAGAAAGGGCGACCACGGTGAAACGGCGGCAGCTGACACTCTGCTGAGAGAGGAAAAAAAAAAACCCGTAGCATAAAGCTGGGTAGGAGTCCCAAGCTTCCTGGTTTTGTGAAGTTTTGCAAAGACTACAACCGAGGGAAGGAAAAAATAGCCGTTTGGAACATATTGCCAAACAACATTTGGCCGTAAAACTCGGATGCGTTTGACACGCGCCCATTTTTTGGGAACTTGCTATTTGCTTCCCGTTATCGTTGTTCTTCCTTCAGAACCTCTGCTTGTAGCCAACTTGATTTGCTACCGGTTCAAGCGCTTCCCTTCCCGGTATTACTGGCACACGGACCCAGGCAAGTCACTGAACCGCTCTTCTGAACTTCTCCAAACGACAATTACAGCCACGAAAGAGGAGTTCAAGAGAGGAAAAGGAGAGGTCGGGCAGCAAAAGAGCTCTGCAGGCTGCCACCAGTCAACACTGCGCTCTTTTTTTTCTTTTAAATCCACCCCCCCCCCCGCCCCCAAATACAAACAAAACCAACCCCCACGACCTTGTATTTTTTGCCTTTGGGAGCTCATCCCTGTCTCAGCACGAAGCGCAGACGACCTGTATCCCGATTTGCACGTGACGAATCCGTGTTCGGAAGAAATAGGCCAGATCCGTAAGACTGGTGTTATTTTGCGGGTTTTAACAATCGCAACGCAATCGCATCGACCGACGCGTTTGTGACAAAACTCATTAACTTCTAAACGTAGCACCTCCTTGGGTAAAAAAACGTGTTTGAGACTGAAAACAAAATGATGATTCAGAGCTCCCGCTCCTGATGGAGCCGTGGGGAAAGGAAGGAAAGTGAAGACAAACAGCAGCAACATCAAGTGAAATTCGCCTCCAATTCCGAGCACGTGCCTAAGAGACTCTGCAAGTCCACACCTCAATCCTAGGAGCGACTAGCCCTTTTCTGGAAGGACAAACTTCCTTACTTCAAAGTCCTAGACCGAAGGCTCCACGGAACAGAACGTGGACCGAGCCACAGGACACTGTGCCATCCACGCCCGAACGGCAGAGAAAAATCACGGAAAACTAAACTTAAGTATCAGTTCCCATCGAGCTTCATTCCTTACGTTTCCACTGGCACCTGGGTGCTCAAAAATGAACTCTACTGACACCGCGTATTACTAACAATTTACTTCTGCGTATCAAAACAAAAGGCTATTTCCAGCTCGCCCATCCAATTAGCACGACCAACCAGAAGTGAAACACCGGACCCTAAAGAAGGGAACAGGCAGCTCTTCATTTCTCCTAGAGCAAAGTCTGTTCTTTTGCCTGGAAGGCAAACATCCATAACTCCCAAGGGAGCACTGCAGGAACGAGGTGCGCTCTCTTACCTGCAGTTTGTCCTCGGCTTTTCTGCACGGGCAGCAGATTTGCCTTTCCTCTGGCTTTGATGTGGCGCACCCGTGGCGTCCTTGAACCGGCAAGTGTTTCTCCCCGCTCCCGCAGCCCCAGACGCGCCATTACCTGAGCAGCGAGCGGAATCAAGCACGCAGGATTTTCTGCACGGGACGCAGAAGGTGACACTGGAAAGGAGGAGGCAAAAGAGAAGCGGTTTGCCCGGCAGCCACGACCATAGAAACTACACCTCCCGGCATGGCCCGGGGAACCAACGTGGCCGACCAAAAGCCCCGGGCTCCAAAATGCCGCGAGACGCAGCCCTCCCTGCTTTTGGACCCTGCGGGGACACCGTTCCCCACGCCACCGCCGCACGTGCAAGCCCCGCCGAGCCCCCAGCGCGGCTCCGGGCAGCCCCCGCCACCGGCTCCGGCCGGCGCCCCCCCACCGGCACCGACCCGGCGCCCCCCCGCCGCGCGGCCCCGGAGCTCAGCGGCTCGGCGCGGCGCCCCCCCCGCCGCGCGGCCCCGGAGCTCAGCGGCTCGGCGCGGCGCCCCCCCCGCCGCGCGGCCCCGGAGCTCAGCGGCTCGGCGCGGCGCCCCCCCGCCGCGCGGCACAAGCGGCGCGGCGCGGCTCGGCGCCCCCCCCGCCGCGCGGCCCCGGAGCGGAGCGGCTCGGCGCGGCGCCCCCCCGCCGCCCGGAGCGGAGCGGCTCGGCGCGGCGCCCCCCCCGCCGCCCGGAGCGGAGCGGCTCGGCGCGGCGCCCCCCCCGCCGCCCGGAGCGGAGCGGCTCGGCGCGGCGCCCCCCCCGCCGCCCGGCCCCGGAGCGGAGCGGCTCGGCGCGGCGCCCCCCCGCCGCCCGGCCCCGGAGCGGAGCGGCTCGGCGCGGCGCCCCCCCGCCGCCCGGCCCCGGAGCGGAGCGGCTCGGCGCGGCGCCCCCCCGCCGCCCGGCCCCGGAGCGGAGCGGCTCGGCGCGGCGCCCCCCCCGCCGCCCGGCCCCGGAGCGGAGCGGCTCGGCGCGGCGCCCCCCCGCCGCCCGGCCCCGGAGCGGAGCGGCTCGGCGCGGCGCCCCCCCCGCCGCCCGGCCCCGGAGCGGAGCGGCTCGGCGCGGCGCCCCCCCCGCCGCCCGTCCCCGGAGCGGAGCGGCTCGGCGCGGCGCCCCCCCCGCCGCCCGGAGCGGAGCGGCTCGGCGCGGCGCCCCCCCCGCCGCCCGGAGCGGAGCGGCTCGGCGCGGCGCCCCCCCCGCCGCCCGGAGCGGAGCGGCTCGGCGCGGCGCCCCCCCGCCGCCCGGCCCCGGAGCGGAGCGGCTCGGCGCGGCGCCCCCCCCGCCGCCCGGCCCCGGAGCGGAGCGGCTCGGCGCGGCGCCCCCCCGCCGCCCGGCCCCGGAGCGGAGCGGCTCGGCGCGGCGCCCCCCCGCCGCCCGGCCCCGGAGCGGAGCGGCTCGGCGCGGCGCCCCCCCGCCGCCCGGCCCCGGAGCGGAGCGGCTCGGCGCGGCGCCCCCCCGCCGCCCGGCCCCGGAGCGGAGCGGCTCGGCGCGGCGCCCCCCCGCCGCCCGGCCCCGGAGCGGAGCGGCTCGGCGCGGCGCCCCCCCGCCGCCCGGCCCCGGAGCGGAGCGGCTCGGCGCGGCGCCCCCCCCGCCGCCCGTCCCCGGAGCGGAGCGGCTCGGCGCGGCGCCCCCCCCGCCGCGCGGCCCCGGAGCGAGGCGGCTCGGCGCGGCGCCCCCCCCGCCGCGCGGCCCCGGAGCTCAGCGGCTCGGCGCGGCGCCCCCCCCGCCGCGCGGCCCCGGAGCTCAGCGGCTCGGCGCGGCGCCCCCCCCGCCGCGCGGCCCCGGAGCTCAGCGGCTCGGCGCGGCGCCCCCCCCGCCGCGCGGCACAAGCGGCGCGGCGCGGCTCGGCGCGGCGCCCCCCCGCCGCCCGGCCCCGGAGCGGCGCGGCGCGGCGCCCCCCCGCCGCCCGGCCCCGGAGCGGCGCGGCGCGGCGCGGCGCCCCCCCGGACCGGCTCCAGGAAGCTCCGCCCGCCCGGCTCCCACACGGCACCGCACCCTCCCCGCTCCGTGCCTCCCGCCGCCCTCCTCGGGGCTTTCCCCGCTCACCTCCTCGCTGCCTGCAGCCGCAGCCCAACGACCGCTCCGCTCCCCTCCGCCCCGGGCTCACCCCGGCCCCTCCGCGCGGGGAACCTCCGCCCACCGCGCGATTCCCGCCCCCGACGCACCGCGCATGCGCTGGCGAAGCTCCGCCCTCCCCGCGGCAAACCCCGCCCTCTGCAGCAAAGCTCCGCCCTGCACACACCACGCATGCGCCAGCGAAGCTCCGCCCTCTCCGCGGCAAGGCTCCGCCCCACGCGGCAAAGCTCCGCCCTGACACATCGCGCATGCGCCCGTGGAGCTCCGCCCTCACACGGTAAAGCTCCGCCTTACCACCGCAACGCTCCGCCCCCCGCGGCTAAGCTCCGCCCCGACACAGCACGCATGCGCCAGCGAAGCTCCGCCCTCCCCGCGGCAAGGCTCCGCCCCACGCCGCAAAGCTCCGCCCCAACACAGCGCGCATGCGCCCGTGGAGCTCCGCCCTCACACGGCAGCGCTCCGCCCCCCGCGGCTAAGCTCCGCCCCTGACACAGCACACATGCTCGGCCAAAGCTCCGCCCTTCAGGGCAAAGCTCCGCCCTCCCACTGCAAAGCTCCGCCCCCCCATGCACTGCGCATGCGCTGCTGAGGCCCCGCCCCCACGCGGCAAAGCTCCGCCTTACCACCGCAAGGCTCCGCCCCCCGCGGCTAAGCCCCGCCCCTGACACAGCGCGCATGCTCGGCCAAAGCTCCGCCCTTCAGGGCAAAGCTCCGCCCTCCCACTGCAAAGCTCCGCCCCCCGTGCACTGCGCATGCGCCGGTGAGGCTCCGCCCTCACGTGGCAAAGCTCCGCCTTACCACCGCAAGGCTCCGCCCCACGCGGCTAAGCTCCGCCCCCGACACAGCGCGCATGCTCGGCCAAAGCTCCGCCCTTCAGGGCAAAGCTCCGCCCCCCCGCGGCAAGGCTCCGCCCCCTACGCACCGCGCATGCGCCGGTGAAGCTCCGCCCTCACATGGCAAAGCTCCGCCTTACCACCGCAAGGCTCCGCCCCCCGCGGCTAAGCTCCGCCCTGACACACCGCACGGGGTGGTCTCCAGGGGCGGGGCCTGTCGCTAGGGGTGGTGCCCTTCCCCTGCCGGGGAGCTCCAGGGGCGGGGCCCGTCCCTAGGGGCGGGGCCGCTCCACACCAGGACGGGGGCGTGGGCCGGGGCGGGGCTGCAGCGGAGGCCGAGGCGGCCGTGCCAGCAGCAGCCAGCACCTCCCGGGCGGCGAGAGCGGCGCTTCCTTACCGGGAGGCAGCAACGGCTGCGGCGGCATCGCCCCGCGGGCGCCGCGCTGTCGCATGCCCGGTACCGGCCACCGGCACCGGGGAGCACGTGCACGCCACCGCCCCTGCGCGGCTCCCGGCCTGCAGTACCCGCTTTTGGACGCCAGGCGGCAGCACCGAGGCACGGCCAAAACGCCCCACCGCCCCCGGGCGCCACCCGAGCTGCAGTACCCGCTTTTGGACGCCAGGCGGCAGCACCACACCGAGCCCCGCGCCCCGAGCGCTCCCCGCGGGGACAAAGGACTCGCACCCCGGCCCGCCTTGGGCCGCCCGCAGCCGCCGCCGCCTGACGGGGGGGGGGGGGGGCCACAAGCCTCGCCCTTCTCTGCCCCTGCTCCCGCTCACAGCCCACGCAGCCAGAGCCATTGCCTCGCCCCCAAAAAGCACCCAAGCGGCTCGAGCATTTCAGTCCTCTGCGCTTGACAGCTCGCAGAGGGCTGCTGGCCCTTTCTCTCCGCGCCCCTCACCCCAGGACCCAGCCGGGGGAAGCAGCGCAGGGAACCTGGTCAATACCTTTGCCTTGGCTCGGCTTTTTTGCCCCCAGAGTAAGCCCCCGGGATTGCTGGATTCATCTGCAGGTGGCATCAGGGGTGGGAGAGTGACACCAGCGAGCCAACAGACCCTGGAGAGATTTTATTAAAAAAAAAGAAAAAAAAAGCGACACTGATGACATCCTGAAGGCACGCGAGGAGATACTGAAAGCTGCTTTGTGTGAGAGGGGCAGCTACGATTATCAGGAAGCGGTGCACGCGAGCAGACCGCCGGCAAGCGCGCGATCTGCGAGCGAGCGATACGCCGGTGACCCTCGGGCTCTGCCGCGGTGCCCTCCGCTCATCCTGCGCCGCCCCGGGCTTCCCGCGCAGGGCTTGCCACTTAAATAAGACCTGCGCGATGTTACTTACCACCCTGCCCTGCGGCACGCAAAGGAATTAGACGTGAAACAGGGAAAGCAAAGAGGCCCGTCGGCTGGCCGCACCAGATGGCCCTAGAGCCCTGCCGGTTCCCTCGCCGCTCTGGACGGCAGCGCAGCTCTGCGCTCCCTGCCGCTCCCGCCAGCGAGCGCGGCGCCTGCGCTTTGACCGCCTGCGGCGCGCCAGACTCGGGAGGCTGGAGGTGCTGGTCCACCAAGGCAGCTGAGCCGCTCGCTTCCTTCGGCTGCCTCATTTGCCGCCTTCAAACAACCACTTCCACGCTCCCTTTCTTTGTTTCAGACCCCTCTCAACATCTCCTGGCCTGCAAGCCATTTGCAGCAAGCAACACGGCTGAAATACCGTGCTGCTAGAGACCTAGCTGTCATCTTGCTCCCACGTCCAAAGGCTTTGGGAACCTGAACCCCCTGCTTGTTTTGGCATCGAGACTGCGAGGCGAGAAACACGCCTGGACTCCAACAAGCCAGACGCCTGCCCCGTCGCTCAGCACAGTGCTACGCGGCTGCCCGACCGACACCTTCTGCCGCTAAAACCAGAGCGCGGTTCCCTTCTGAAGAGCCACCGGCAGCGCGGAGAGTCCCTCGCCTTTCCCTGCGCCAGGTCCCCCGGGAACAGCGTCTCGCTCGGACCGGAGCGTGCGGCAGCCTCCGGTCGTCCCAGCCCCTCGCCCGTCCAGAAAGCGCCTGCCTGTAGCAGCGGCAGAACCGCTGCTGCCCAGGGGGGAAAGGAACGGCTCGGGGTGAAGCTCCCCAGGCTGCCCGTGGCCCGTGCGGAGCTGGGGGTCCAGAAGCAAAGGGGTTAGGGGAGGGGTGGAGCAGGGGAGCGGGGGCGCGAGACTGGAGGGCAGGGGACGCGGGGGGCACGGCCCAGGGGAAAAAAAAAAAAAAAAACGCACGGGGGGAAAAACCTTGTGTGGGGGGACGTTCGGGTGGAGAGCACTCGGGAGGGCGGAGAGACACGCAGAGGAGGACAGGGGGGAGGAGACGGACACGGACGGACGGACGGACGGCGGCTATGTGTGGGTACAAAGGTGCACGGGGGGACACGGGTGGGGATGACCTACACCAGGGGGTCCACCCGGCATAATCCACAGCAGATAACTCACCTGGGATAACCCGCAACGGATATTCCGCTCCGGAGAAGGAATCCACGCCAGATAATCCCCAGCAATGCCCCTCAAACTGTCCGTGGTTCACCCCAGATTTGGCCCAAATTGGCGCCGGTTTTTCGTTTGGGGTTTTTTTGTTTGTTGTTGTTCTTCTTTTTTGTTTTTTCTTTTACGTCATACAAAACTTGGGGGTTTCTGCTTTTCCAAAATATTCAGTTCTGGGGTTCTCCGGCGCTTTTCCACATCATAACAATGGGTCATTTTTGGTTTTCTGCGTTAAAATGCGGGGGGGCGGGGGGGGTGTGAGTGTGTGCGTGTGCGGTGTGGTGTGTTTGTGCTTGCTTTCCAGCTGCACAAATCCAGGCGGATTCAGCTTTCCTGGGAGCCCCAAACTGTGTTGCTCTTGGATATTGGATATTTTGCTCTTGGACTTGCATATTTTGACACTTTGATATCTTCGACTTCTCTCTTTAGACTTCGGTATCTACTTACAATCCTACCTCTTTAGACTTAGTTATCTGTTTACACTTCCATAGAACCTTTACTTCGATTACACGGGATACCTACTTAGGCTTACTCGGTGACACAGGGTAAGCGTAGGTACTTCTACCTATCCAGACTGACTTCTGGTTTAAATTCCTTCACCTACATCATCTCTTTTTGCATTTTAAACTCCTTTATTTCTTAACATAGAGACAAGTTCTTTTTTATTTTAAAACCCTATCTATCTCCATTGAGATTTTTTAATAATTTCTATAACATAGCAGGTACAGGTTTGTATTTTGAAATCCTTTTACATATATATATACACACACATAAAAACGAATATTATTTTTCAATATATATATATAAAGGCGAGAGATTTTTTTCTACTGCAATGCCTCGCACCCGTATTTCCAGTTCTTCACATGGTTAATCACACACACACACACACACACACACGAGTTTTCAGGCATTTTGGGACTGTGACCCCCCTTCTCTGGGGGGAAACCTCCCCGTGACACCTTCATCCCCCACTCACCTGCTCCTCTGTTTCATCATCACGCCCCCGCCCCCCGTGACGTTGGGGGGCCCCAAATGACATCATCACCCCCCAGGCCCCTCCACACTTTTTAATCACCCCCCCCAAAAAGGCACAGAACAAGGAAAACAGCTACTTTAATAATGCCATTTACATATGTAGGCGCCCCCCCGAAAAGGGGAGCTCCGCCAGAAAAATAAAATGGGGGCAGCCCCCCCAAACGGCTGCAGCCCCCCCCGGCCCCCGGCCCGCAAGCCGGCGGCTGCCCCACGCCGCGGGGGGAGCCTGCCGGGGGACGGTGCCGCACCTCTCGCTCAGGCTCTGCTCTGCCGTGCTCCCCCTCCGTTCCCGCGCTGGGACGGGCTCCCCGGGGCAACGAACCTCCCCGCTCCCTCTTGGCCCGGGACTCGCCCCACCACGCAGCCCTCGCTGCCGCACCCGCGGGGCACCCGCCGGAGACAGAGCCGGGAGCCTCCAGGCACGGGGCCGGCCCCTTACCCTCGGGACGCTTCACGACAGGCAGGCCAACCTGGGCCGGGGGGTACCTAGCGAGCACCACGAGACGCTTGCAACAAGACACCTGAAAAACAAAAAGCCCAAGCGATATTTCAGCATGTGAAAAAAATAGCACAGCAGCGAGTACAGGAATTCAGTCAGAGCAAGGGAGAGGAGAGCAGCTGAGCTCAAGGAGGATTCGAGGTAAGCAGGTCAGCTCCAAATACAAGACATCCTTTAAAAGCTAGAGCGACCTGAACGCTTCCCATCAGCATTAAGACTAACCGGTACGATTCCGAACATGTTCTTCGCATACAAGCACACGCTCTTGCCGGCGTTGGAAAACGTCTCACCCCTTCCTTACGGCACGGCTGCAGGGAGACGACCCTGCGAGGCTGCAGGACGAGGGCGTACCGCAATCAGAATCTACGCTTACAGGTCCGCCGCAACAGCTACGGCCCTCGCAGCTGCTGCTGCACATCTTGCTGGCTCGGTCGACAAAGCTGGAAGCGAAGCGTAACGCTTTCGAGGGGAAAAGGAAAAGCAAAGGACAAATCGCAGCAATTCGCTTCATACTAAAAAAGCTGTGCGTGTGTTTATAAACATCCAATAAAAATACTTCTGCTGGAGAAGGACTGGATTTTCCTTTGGCGTTAATTTAACTTGCACAGCTGTGAATCGATACCAGTAGATTATCTGTCTCCAAGATACGCAGTCATCATTTGACCAGGGGTTTTTTGCGCCTTACGTCATTAGGAGCGACATCTGGCCAGCCGCGCCGCCCAAGAGAGATGCTGCTGAACTGCCAGGGAAACGCACCCTTGAAAGCCAGACAGAAAGTACTTCAGAGCACTCCGTCAAAAGAGCGGGGGGGAAAACACCCCGTAACGTTCAGTTGCCTCTCCTGGTCAACGTTCAGAACAAATACCTAACTGCTTAAACACACCTAAGCAATTGTACGCCACAGCTAGTTGGCAGTTACAGCTGAAACAACGCAAGGCAGTTTGTAGATCCAATTTTAACTTTTTTTTCCTAAAGTTACATCTAGGAGAGAAAAATCCATGACAGAAGAGATCCCCCATACGGTTTTACTTTGGGGGCAGAATCCAATCCCCGGGGCTGCAACGCGTAAGGCTACCAAAAAGGACCGGCAGATTTGCTAACGCTTTTGGCTGCGCCGAAGCATGCAGAGGAACGCGTGTTGATGACATCTCGGCTGTTGCAACTGAGAACCAGCGATGCCATCAACTTCTGGAAGACGTGCTGTGCTCGGGTCTTTGGAAGCAAACGGACTTTTTTTTTTTTTTTTTTTTTAAGAGAGTGGAAAGTCTTGCTGCTGCTGACTTCCACTGCCAAGCACATCATCTCTGAAGATCCCCACTCTGATGGGGAGCTCATAAAACACAACTTCTTTGAATGAGAAAGATTTCCATTCTGGAAAATCTCTTTCCAGCTGAAGTAAGAAATCACACGCTGTAGGTTAAGAAAAAAGGATGCTGCCGAAGCAGTAACTCACCGAAACCACGTCAGGACTCGCTGTCGCTACTTACAAGGCTGGCAATGCTTCTCGGGAAAGCGACGCCGATTCCTCCTCTTTTGCCCACGTCTCTCCTTGGACCTTGATCGCTTTTAGTACGGACGCTAGTATCGCAGTAAGCTTTTCGAGACCTACTGTAAGATATTTTAAAAACTTATTGACTGAAAAAGCACACAGCTTTTATGACAAAAACAAAGCCTGTTTCTTCCGAACGCCTGAACTCTCACAAACATTGTCTTTCCTCTTTTAGGATAAAATTGTTTTCCTGATATCCTTTCCTAGTAAGCGCACAGAAACACAAGATTGCGCTTTCGGGAAGGCAAAATAAACGGAGGGAAGCCGATTCTGCACAGGCGTTAACACGCTCCAGCGCAGACCTTCTTTGACTTTTAGTATCTGCGTTAAAACAGTTCCTAGAAAAACTACAGAAGGAAGGAGAGCCGGCACATTCTTGACGTTAACTTTGAAGTCCGTACTACAAGCGCCTTAGGAAAAACGCGGACACGCATCGCGGACGTACCTTGTACTCGCAGACCGCTATGGAGCCTTTCCGTCCATCTTGCACTTTCACGGCAGAAGAAAGGGCGACCACGGTGAAACGGCGGCAGCTGACACTCTGCTGAGAGAGGAAAAAAAAAAAACCCGTAGCATAAAGCTGGGTAGGAGTCCCAAGCTTCCTGGTTTTGTGAAGTTTTGCAAAGACTACAACCGAGGGAAGGAAAAAATAGCCGTTTGGAACATATTGCCAAACAACATTTGGCCGTAAAACTTGGATGCGTTTGACACGCGCCCATTTTTTGGGAACTTGCTATTTGCTTCCTGTTATCGTTGTTCTTCCTTCAGAACCTCTGCTTGTAGCCAACTTGATTTGCTACCGGTTCAAGCGCTTCCCTTCCCGGTATTACTGGCACACGGACCCAGGCAAGTCACTGAACCGCTCTTCTGAACTTCTCCAAACGACAATTACAGCCACGAAAGAGGAGTTCAAGAGAGGAAAAGGAGAGGTCGGGCAGCAAAAGAGCCCTGCAGGCTGCCACCAGTCAACACTGCGCTCTTTTTTTTCTTTTAAATCCACCCCCCCCGCCCCCAAATACAAACAAAACCAACCCCCACGACCTTGTATTTTTTGCCTTTGGGAGCTCATCCCTGTCTCAGCACGAAGCGCAGACGACCCGTATCCCGATTTGCACGTGACGAATCCGTGTTCGGAAGAAATAGGCCAGATCCGTAAGACTGGTGTTATTTTGCGGGTTTTAACAATCGCAACGCAATCGCATCGACCGACGCGTTTGTGACAAAACTCATTAACTTCTAAACGTAGCACCTCCTTGGGTAAAAAAACGTGTTTGAGACTGAAAACAAAATGATGATTCAGAGCTCCCGCTCCTGATGGAGCCGTGGGGGAAGGAAGGAAAGTGAAGACAAACAGCAGCAACATCAAGTGAAATTCGCCTCCAATTCCGAGCACATGCCTAAGAGACTCTGCAAGTCCACACCTCAATCCTAGGAGCGACTAGCCCTTTTCTGGAAGGACAAACTTCCTTACTTCAAAGTCCTAGACCGAAGGCTCCACGGAACAGAACGTGGACCGAGCCACAGGACACCGTGCCATCCACGCCCGAACGGCAGAGAAAAATCACGGAAAACTAAATTTAAGTATCAGTTCCCATCGAGCTTCATTCCTTACGTTTCCACTGGCACCTAGGTGCTCAAAAATGAACTCTACTGACACCGCGTATTACTAACAATTTACTTCTGCGTATCAAAACAAAAGGCTATTTCCAGCTCGCCCATCCAATTAGCACGACCAACCAGAAGTGAAACACCGGACCCTAAAGAAGGGAACAGGCAGCTCTTCATTTCTCCTAGAGCAAAGTCTGTTCTTTTGCCTGGAAGGCAAACATCCGTAACTCCCAAGGGAGCACTGCAGGAACGAGGTGCGCTCTCTTACCTGCAGTTTGTCCTCGGCTTTTCTGCACGGGCAGCAGACTTGCCTTTCCTCTGGCTTTGATGTGGCGCACCCGTGGCGTCCTTGAACCGGCAAGTGTTTCTCCCCGCTCCCGCAGCCCCAGACGCGCCATTACCTGAGCAGCGAGCGGAATCAAGCACGCAGGATTTTCTGCACGGGACGCAGAAGGTGACACACGTGGAAGCCCCGCCGAGCCCCCAGCACGGCTCCGGGCAGCCCCCGCCACCGGCTCCGGCCGGCCTCCCACCACCGGCGCCGACCCGCCGACCCCCGGCCCCGAAGCGGCGCGGTGCCCCCCGCCGCCCGGCCCCGGAGCGGCGCGGCGCAGCGCCTCCCCGCCGCCCGGCCCCAGAGCGGCGCGGCGCGGCTCGGCGCCTCCCCGCCGCCCGGCCCCGGAGCGGCGCGGCTCGGCGCCCGGCCCCGGAGCGGCTCGGCGCGGCGCGGCGCCTCCCCGCCGCCCGGCCCCGGAGCGACGCGGCTCGGCGCCCGGCCCCGGAGCGGCGCGGCCCCCCCCCCCGCCGCCCGGCCCCGGAGCGGCGCGGCTCGGCGCGGCGCCTCCCCGCCGCGCGGCCCCGGAGCGGCGCGGCTCGGCGCCCCCCCGCCGCCCGGCCCCGGAGCGGCGCGGCTCGGCGCCCGGCCCCGGAGCGGCGCGGCGCCTCCCCGCCGCCCGGCCCCGGAGCGGCACGGCTCCCCCCCGTCGCCAGGCCCCGGAGCGGCGCGGCCCCCCCCCCGCCGCCAGGCCCCGGAGCGGCGCGGCTCGGCTCGGCGCCCCCCCCGCCGCCCGGCCCCCGAGCGGAGCGGCGCGGCGCCCCCGGCCCCGACCGGCTCCAGGAAGCTCCGCCCGCCGGCTCCCACACGGCACCGCACCTTCCCCACTCCGTGCCTCCCGCCGGCCCGGCCGCTCCCCCGCAGGCACCGCCGTCCTCCTCGGGGCTTTCCCCGCTCACCTCCTCGCTGCCTGCAGCCGCAGCCCAACGACCGCGCCGCTCCGCTCCGCGCGGGGAACCTCCGCCCACCGCCCCATGCCCGCCCCCGGCGCACCGCGCATGCGCCGGTTGGGACCGCCAGTTTAATCTCGAGGCGCTCGGCGACCTTCTGGATCATCCAGGGGACCTCTGGTTTCATCTCTATGCTCTGGACGACCTTCTCTATCGTCTGGGTCGACTTTCGCTGTCATCTCGATGGTCTGCGGAGCCGCTCTATACTCCGGGAGGACTTCTCCTTGCAGCTCTATGGTCTGAAGGACAGTCTTTCTCATCGGGGAGGACTTTCTGGCTCATCTCTATGCTCTGGAGGACCTTCTCTGTCATCCGGGAGGACTGTGTCGGCTAGTTTGGTGCTTTGGACGAGGTCGTTTTTTGCCGCGCTGGGTTTTGCTTTTTACACTTTTGTGTGCTGTGTACAATTTTGTTTGAATGATTGTGTTTGCATTTCTCGTTGTTTATTGTTTCTTTTGTTTTGTAGGGGGTGCCAGAGAAATGTAACTGCTTTGAATAATTAGTTGATTCAGTTTCATAACAAGATGGTAATTGCCCTTCCATGTGGGAGGAATGAATTGTTATAGGAAGATGTGGTGTTACTAGTTTAATCATTGCTTCCTCCCACCTGGGAGGGTGTATGTATATATTTGTATACATATTTATATAGTACAAAGGAAAAAAAAACCAAATAACAAACACTATAAAAAAAAGAACTAAAAAAAAATTAAAAAATGGTAAGGCTGGTGCAGCAGTAGCAACCAGCTCCTACCCTGGGAGTAATTTTTTTTTTAATTTAAATTAATTATGACTCCCAGGGATAATTGTCATAATTGTCATTTTGTTTTCATTTCTACATGTCTGCAAAGGAAAAATTTCAATTCCACCTGGAACCTGCAAAGAAACAAAGCACCCCCACACCATCATAAAAGGTTAGATACATTCCAAACGCACCGCTCATTCAGCTACCACCCAAACCACGCCTCGGTCTCGGCCGATCCGTTCCACCACCAGCACGCCACAACGGACCGTCGCCCTGCCTCTGCGGCGCTCCCTGGGAACGGTGTTCCCGAGGGCCTCAAAAAAAAAAAAAAAAAAAAAATCGCCCTGCCTGAGAAAACCCCGGCCCGAGCCTGACCTCCGCCCAAACCTTGGCGATGATCATCGCCTCGCAGAGCAGCCGGGACCGGGGGAAAAAAAACGCAGCGGGGGGGAGGGAAATGCCCCAGCTGGGGTTTTTTTATTCTATAGTATATATGAAATAAATTACTCTCAACATTACATACGACCTGCAATAAAATACTTCACACGTACAAGGTTAGGCACATTCAGGAACCGAACAATCCTTCAACCACCGCTCACTCAAACCACTACACTTACACCACCCAGCTGCCACTGCAGCACAGCCCCCCGGTTCCAGAGCTATCCCTGCAACTGCCTCGCCGCGCACCTCTAAACAACCTTGGGCTCCGTACGATTCCCAAGTTTCACCTTCCGCTACGGCAAGGCGAAGAAGACGCTTCGCTACGTGCGCCGGTCCAGCCTCCGGCACCCGCAAAACACAACAGAAGTAACTGCGGCACCTGTCTACAGCTGCTTGCCTCGAGATGGCCTGTACAATCTTTGCCTACAGATACTGTACAAATGGACGTATCACCGTGAGGCTATGCTACCCCCAACTCCAATATCGCAACGCTCCTGGGCAGAGCGGCTCCAACCCCGACACACAGACAGACACTGCACACAGATGCCACAAACGACGTGACCTCGAGACCCGAGAAGATCACGAGCGGGAACGACTCCGGTAGGGAAGACACCTCCGGCACGGAACCCCTACGGTGCCTGCCGTGGCCCAGGAGATAAAACTACCATCTAAAAAAGATAAATGGATGCATGACAAGCCAGGATTTAAGACCTAAGACCATTAAGGAACCAGGGATGAAACCCCTGAAGACGACCGTAGAAACGTAACTCTCAAAAGCAGACCTGCGGAGACCGCCCGGCCGGCCACCGCAACAGACGATCCCTCGGAAACATCTGGAACGCGACGCTTCCCGGACACGTCCGTGCTTTAAGCTACGACGGCAAGATAAGCAGGGCTCAAGAAACGCTATGCCGATGAGGCGATGCGTTCGAGACGCCCTCGAGGTAAGCCTCCCGAGGGGCCCGATGATCACAAAGAGCTACGGAAACATCGAGACCTGAGAAAGCCATGGTACGAGACACAGAAGACAGACAGACTACGCAAAAGCAAAACGCACAGACACAGGATGGAACTGCCCTGCTCAGCAAACGTCAGCAGCGCGCTAACAACAGTAACCCGCTCCTTTGCCCTTCCCAAAGGAGACTGCTCCTGGACAGGCCTCTCCCCGACACCAACTTTATAACCCCTCCCTGCAATTCCTACCCTTGTTACCTCCTCAGCCCTGATCCCGCAACTGAGCTTTCAGAGGGCCAGGGATCTGAATCCACCCTCAAAAAAAAAAGAAAACCACCACACACCTAACTAGAACATTCCTGCACTCACCCGGTTCCTCTTCGTCATCTAAAACAAAACAAAAAAACCACAAAAACCACACAACAAAAAAAACAAAAAAAACCAAACCAAAACAAAAAACCACAGAAACCACAGAAACCACAGAAACCACAGAAACCACAGAAACCACAGAAACCACAGAAACCACAGAAACCACAGAAACCACAGAAACCACAGAAACCACAGAAACCACAGAAACCACAGAAACCACACAACAAAAAAAAACCAAAAAAAAAAAAACAAAAAACAAACAAAAAAACAAAAAAACCAAAACAAACAAAAAAACCAACACCAAACTCCCAACCCACAAACCCACAACCCACTAACAAACTAAAACACAGCGCTGGTATTCAGCATCGGTCTGGTTACTGCCAACCGCTTCTGCGACACCCTCCTCCTCAAAAGCACCCTACCGCTCCGCTCACCTGCTCCACGCCTATTCTAAAGAAAGATGCTGCGACTGTCACTCGGTGCGCCTAGGATGCCAGGAGACACAAAGTGCCCGTGGCGCTCGGGTGAAATAGCCAGCCCCGGGTGCCTCCCCTCTACAACCCAGCTCACCTCAAATTCTCAGCTGATTCTAAAGGCAGCCAGCACAGCTCCCACAAAACCAAAAGGTAAATGATTAATCAACGTGCCATTTCATACTTTACTATTAAATGATGACCCGGCTGACAACCACCTCGCCTCCTCCAACCGCTCCTCAGCGGGAAGCTACGCCCCCTCCGAGGCTGTTAAAAGGGAGGACCCTAAGGAAAGAGAAGAACTAACTGCAAACTAAAGACAGGGAACGGGATAAAAGCAAAAAAAAATTCAAGAGTGACGGGAATTAGGGCAACAAAGAGAAAAAAATGAAAAACAGGGACAGTGAACTAAAAGAGAGACGTAGGAAGAAAACGGACAAAGCAAAGGTCCTAATAGAGACAAGGAAGAATTAAAAAATGGAAACGGCAGACGGAATACAAGTCGACAGAAGCTTTTGTCGTGGTTTAACCCCAGCCAGCAGCCAAGCACCACACAGCCGCTACGCGGGAGAAAATTGCAAGGGTCGAAGTCAGAAAACTCGGGGGTTAAGGTAAGAACAGTTTAACAATTGAAGGAAAAGACAACAGAATAGTAGTAACACTAGTAGTAGCAGTAGTAGCAGTAATAAACCAATAAGAGTATACAAAGCAAGCGCTTCACTAGACAGGGGCTCACCACTCGCCGACCGATGCCAAGCACGTCCCCGAGCTGCCATCGCTGACTCCTGGCCAACGCCCCCCCAGTTTCCATACCGAGCGTGACGTCCCACGGTAGGGAATAGCGCTGCGGCCGGTCTGGGGCAGCTGAGCTGCCTGTGGCGCCTCCCAGCTTCTTGCGCACCGGGCAGAGCACGGGAAGCTGAAAGGTCCTTGAGTGGTGTCAGCGCTACTTAGCGACAAACAAAACGTCAGCGCGTTACCAACATGATGCTCATCCGAAATCCAAACGGCAGCACTGTGCCAGCTACTAGGAAGAACCTTAACTCTCTGCCAGCCGAAAGCAGGACGTTTGAACAGCAAGGGCGACGGAAGAAATAAGGAAAAAACTTAATAAATAGCGACAGGGAGCTCCATCGGGGAAGGAAAATTTAGAAAGCGAGGGCACTGAGGGAACACTAAGGGAAGAGAAGAAACAATTAAACCCAGCTAAACCCCCAGGGGAAAAGTCAACCTAGAACATGGAAAAAGCCACAGGGATTAGGGAAATAAGTGGGAAAATTAAAAAACAGGACAGCGAACTAGAGGGACGGAGAAGGAAGATTCAAAAAACGAGGGCCCTAAGGAAAGACAAGAAAGAATTAAAACAGAAATACAGGGGAATAAAGGCAGCAGCAAAGAGGAGAAAAGGAGTCAGGAAAGTGTTTAAAGGAAGCGGCGATTAAGAACATCGGGAAGTGATTTAAAAACCCGCATGGGTGAACTAAAACGGAGACGGAAAAAAGGGAAAAAGACAGAAAATTATTTTTTAATAATTTATATAATACAGCAGATACAGGTTTGTATTTTGAAATCCTCCTTTTTAAAAACTTATTGACTGAAAAAGCACACAGCTTTTATGACAAAAACAAAGCCTGTTTCTTCTGAACTCTTGCAAACATTGCCTTTCCTCTTTTCGGATAAAATTGTTTTCCCGATATCCTTTCCTAGTAAGCGCACAGAAACACAAGATTGCGCTTTCGGGAAGGCAAAATAAACGGAGGGAAGCCGACTTTGCACAGGCGTTAACACGCTCCAGCGCAGACCTTCTTTGACTTTTAGTATCTGCCTTAAAACAGTTCCTAGAAAAACTACAGAAGGAAGGAGAGCCGGCACATTCTTGACGTTAACTTTGAAGTCCGTACTACAAGCGCCTTAGGAAAAACGCGGACACGCATCGCGGACGTACCTTGTACTCGCAGACCGCTATGGAGCCTTTCCGTCCGTCTTGCACTTTCACGGCAGAAGAAAGGGCGACCACGGTGAAACGGCGGCAGCTGACACTCTGCTGAGAGAGGAAAAAAAAAAACCCGTAGCATAAAGCTGGGTAGGAGTCCCAAGCTTCCTGGTTTTGTGAAGTTTTGCAAAGACTACAACCGAGGGAAGGAAAAAATAGCCGTTTGGAACATATTGCCAAACAACATTTGGCCGTAAAACTCGGATGCGTTTGACACGCGCCCATTTTTTGGGAACTTGCTATTTGCTTCCCGTTATCGTTGTTCTTCCTTCAGAACCTCTGCTTGTAGCCAACTTGATTTGCTACCGGTTCAAGCGCTTCCCTTCCCGGTATTACTGGCACACGGACCCAGGCAAGTCACTGAACCGCTCTTCTGAACTTCTCCAAACGACAATTACAGCCACGAAAGAGGAGTTCAAGAGAGGAAAAGGAGAGGTCGGGCAGCAAAAGAGCTCTGCAGGCTGCCACCAGTCAACACTGCGCTCTTTTTTTTCTTTTAAATCCACCCCCCCCCCCGCCCCCAAATACAAACAAAACCAACCCCCACGACCTTGTATTTTTTGCCTTTGGGAGCTCATCCCTGTCTCAGCACGAAGCGCAGACGACCTGTATCCCGATTTGCACGTGACGAATCCGTGTTCGGAAGAAATAGGCCAGATCCGTAAGACTGGTGTTATTTTGCGGGTTTTAACAATCGCAACGCAATCGCATCGACCGACGCGTTTGTGACAAAACTCATTAACTTCTAAACGTAGCACCTCCTTGGGTAAAAAAACGTGTTTGAGACTGAAAACAAAATGATGATTCAGAGCTCCCGCTCCTGATGGAGCCGTGGGGGAAGGAAGGAAAGTGAAGACAAACAGCAGCAACATCAAGTGAAATTCGCCTCCAATTCCGAGCACGTGCCTAAGAGACTCTGCAAGTCCACACCTCAATCCTAGGAGCGACTAGCCCTTTTCTGGAAGGACAAACTTCCTTACTTCAAAGTCCTAGACCGAAGGCTCCACGGAACAGAACGTGGACCGAGCCACAGGACACTGTGCCATCCACGCCCGAACGGCAGAGAAAAATCACGGAAAACTAAACTTAAGTATCAGTTCCCATCGAGCTTCATTCCTTACGTTTCCACTGGCACCTGGGTGCTCAAAAATGAACTCTACTGACACCGCGTATTACTAACAATTTACTTCTGCGTATCAAAACAAAAGGCTATTTCCAGCTCGCCCATCCAATTAGCACGACCAACCAGAAGTGAAACACCGGACCCTAAAGAAGGGAACAGGCAGCTCTTCATTTCTCCTAGAGCAAAGTCTGTTCTTTTGCCTGGAAGGCAAACATCCATAACTCCCAAGGGAGCACTGCAGGAACGAGGTGCGCTCTCTTACCTGCAGTTTGTCCTCGGCTTTTCTGCACGGGCAGCAGATTTGCCTTTCCTCTGGCTTTGATGTGGCGCACCTGTGGCGTCCTTGAACCGGCAAGTGTTTCTCCCCGCTCCCGCAGCCCCAGACGCGCCATTACCTGAGCAGCGAGCGGAATCAAGCACGCAGGATTTTCTGCACGGGACGCAGAAGGTGACACTGGAAAGGAGGAGGCAAAAGAGAAGCGGTTTGCCCGGCAGCCACGACCATAGAAACTATACCTGCCGGCACGGCCCGGGGAACCAACGTGGCCGACCAAAAGCCCCGGGCTCCAAAATGCCGCGAGACGCAGCCCTCCCTGCTTTTGGACCCTGCGGGGACACCGTTCCCCACGCCACCGCCGCACGTGCAAGCCCCGCCGAGCCCCCAGCGCGGCTCCGGGCAGCCCCCGCCACCGGCTCCGGCCGGCGCCCCCCCACCGGCACCGACCCGGCGCCCCCCCGCCGCGCGGCCCCGGAGCTCAGCGGCTCGGCGCGGCGCCCCCCCCGCCGCGCGGCCCCGGAGCTCAGCGGCTCGGCGCGGCGCCCCCCCCGCCGCGCGGCCCCGGAGCGGAGCGGCTCGGCGCGGCGCCCCCCCCGCCGCGCGGCACAAGCGGCGCGGCGCGGCTCGGCGCCCCCCCGCCGCGCGGCCCCGGAGCTCAGCGGCTCGGCGCGGCGCCCCCCCCGCCGCCCGGCCCCGGAGCGGAGCGGCTCGGCGCGGCGCCCCCCCCGCCGCCCGGCCCCGGAGCGGAGCGGCTCGGCGCGGCGCCCCCCCGCCGCCCGGCCCCGGAGCGGAGCGGCTCGGCGCGGCGCCCCCCCGCCGCCCGGCCCCGGAGCGGAGCGGCTCGGCGCGGCGCCCCCCCCGCCGCCCGGCCCCGGAGCGGAGCGGCTCGGCGCGGCGCCCCCCCGCCGCCCGGCCCCGGAGCGGAGCGGCTCGGCGCGGCGCCCCCCCCGCCGCCCGGCCCCGGAGCGGAGCGGCTCGGCGCGGCGCCCCCCCCGCCGCCCGGCACAAGCGGCGCGGCGCGGCTCGGCGCCCCCCCGCCGCGCGGCCCCGGAGCGGAGCGGCTCGACGCGGCGCGGCGCCCCCCCCGCCGCCCGGCCCCGGAGCGGAGCGGCTCGGCGCGGCGCCCCCCCCGCCGCCCGGCCCCGGAGCGGAGCGGCTCGGCGCGGCGCCCCCCCGCCGCCCGGCCCCGGAGCGGAGCGGCTCGGCGCGGCGCCCCCCCCGCCGCCCGGCCCCGGAGCGGAGCGGCTCGGCGCGGCGCCCCCCCCGCCGCCCGGCCCCGGAGCGGAGCGGCTCGGCGCGGCGCCCCCCCCGCCGCCCGGCCCCGGAGCGGAGCGGCTCGGCGCGGCGCCCCCCCCGCCGCGCGGCCCCGGAGCTCAGCGGCTCGGCGCGGCGCCCCCCCCGCCGCGCGGCCCCGGAGCTCAGCGGCTCGGCGCGGCGCCCCCCCCGCCGCGCGGCCCCGGAGCGAGGCGGCTCGGCGCGGCGCCCCCCCGCCGCGCGGCCCCGGAGCGAGGCGGCTCGGCGCGGCGCCCCCCCGCCGCGCGGCCCCGGAGCGAGGCGGCTCGGCGCGGCGCCCCCCCCGCCGCGCGGCACAAGCGGCGCGGCGCGGCTCGGCGCGGCGCCCCCCCGCCGCCCGGCCCCGGAGCGGCGCGGCGCCCCCCCCGCCGCCCGGCCCCGGAGCGGCGCGGCGCGGCGCCCCCCCCGCCGCCCGGCCCCGGAGCGGCGCGGCGCGGCGCGGCGCCCCCCCGGACCGGCTCCAGGAAGCTCCGCCCGCCCGGCTCCCACACGGCACCGCACCCTCCCCGCTCCGTGCCTCCCGCCGCCCTCCTCGGGGCTTTCCCCGCTCACCTCCTCGCTGCCTGCAGCCGCAGCCCAACGACCGCTCCGCTCCCCTCCGCCCCGGGCTCACCCCGGCCCCTCCGCGCGGGGAACCTCCGCCCACCGCGCGATTCCCGCCCCCGACGCACCGCGCATGCGCTGGCGAAGCTCCGCCCTCCCCGCGGCAAACCCCGCCCTCTGCAGCAAAGCTCCGCCCTGCACACACCACGCATGCGCCAGCGAAGCTCCGCCCTCTCCGCGGCAAGGCTCCGCCCCACGCGGCAAAGCTCCGCCCTGACACATCGCGCATGCGCCCGTGGAGCTCCGCCCTCACACGGTAAAGCTCCGCCTTACCACCGCAACGCTCCGCCCCCCGCGGCTAAGCTCCGCCCCGACACAGCACGCATGCGCCAGCGAAGCTCCGCCCTCCCCGCGGCAAGGCTCCGCCCCACGCCGCAAAGCTCCGCCCCAACACAGCGCGCATGCGCCCGTGGAGCTCCGCCCTCACACGGCAGCGCTCCGCCCCCCGCGGCTAAGCTCCGCCCCTGACACAGCACACATGCTCGGCCAAAGCTCCGCCCTTCAGGGCAAAGCTCCGCCCTCCCACTGCAAAGCTCCGCCCCCCATGCACTGCGCATGCGCTGCTGAGGCCCCGCCCCCACGCGGCAAAGCTCCGCCTTACCACCGCAAGGCTCCGCCCCCCGCGGCTAAGCCCCGCCCCTGACACAGCGCGCATGCTCGGCCAAAGCTCCGCCCTTCAGGGCAAAGCTCCGCCCTCCCACTGCAAAGCTCCGCCCCCCGTGCACTGCGCATGCGCCGGTGAGGCTCCGCCCTCACGCGGCAAAGCTCCGCCTTACCACCGCAAGGCTCCGCCCCACGCGGCTAAGCTCCGCCCCCGACACAGCGCGCATGCTCGGCCAAAGCTCCGCCCTTCAGGGCAAAGCTCCGCCCCCCCGCGGCAAGGCTCCGCCCCCTACGCACCGCGCATGCGCCGGTGAAGCTCCGCCCTCACATGGCAAAGCTCCGCCTTACCACCGCAAGGCTCCGCCCCCCGCGGCTAAGCTCCGCCCTGACACACCGCACGGGGTGGTCTCCAGGGGCGGGGCCTGTCGCTAGGGGTGGTGCCCTTCCCCTGCCGGGGAGCTCCAGGGGCGGGGCCCGTCCCTAGGGGCGGGGCCGCTCCACACCAGGACGGGGGCGTGGGCCGGGGCGGGGCTGCAGCGGAGGCCGAGGCGGCCGTGCCAGCAGCAGCCAGCACCTCCCGGGCGGCGAGAGCGGCGCTTCCTTACCGGGAGGCAGCAACGGCTGCGGCGGCATCGCCCCGCGGGCGCCGCGCTGTCGCATGCCCGGTACCGGCCACCGGCACCGGGGAGCACGTGCACGCCACCGCCCCTGCGCGGCTCCCGGCCTGCAGTACCCGCTTTTGGACGCCAGGCGGCAGCACCGAGGCACGGCCAAAACGCCCCACCGCCCCCGGGCGCCACCCGAGCTGCAGTACCCGCTTTTGGACGCCAGGCGGCAGCACCACACCGAGCCCCGCGCCCCGAGCGCTCCCCGCGGGGACAAAGGACTCGCACCCCGGCCCGCCTTGGGCCGCCCGCAGCCGCCGCCGCCTGACGGGGGGGGGGGGGGCCACAAGCCTCGCCCTTCTCTGCCCCTGCTCCCGCTCACAGCCCACGCAGCCAGAGCCATTGCCTCGCCCCCAAAAAGCACCCAAGCGGCTCGAGCATTTCAGTCCTCTGCGCTTGACAGCTCGCAGAGGGCTGCTGGCCCTTTCTCTCCGCGCCCCTCACCCCAGGACCCAGCCGGGGGAAGCAGCGCAGGGAACCTGGTCAATACCTTTGCCTTGGCTCGGCTTTTTTGCCCCCAGAGTAAGCCCCCGGGATTGCTGGATTCATCTGCAGGTGGCATCAGGGGTGGGAGAGTGACACCAGCGAGCCAACAGACCCTGGAGAGATTTTATTAAAAAAAAAGAAAAAAAAAGCGACACTGATGACATCCTGAAGGCACGCGAGGAGATACTGAAAGCTGCTTTGTGTGAGAGGGGCAGCTACGATTATCAGGAAGCGGTGCACGCGAGCAGACCGCCGGCAAGCGCGCGATCTGCGAGCGAGCGATACGCCGGTGACCCTCGGGCTCTGCCGCGGTGCCCTCCGCTCATCCTGCGCCGCCCCGGGCTTCCCGCGCAGGGCTTGCCACTTAAATAAGACCTGCGCGATGTTACTTACCACCCTGCCCTGCGGCACGCAAAGGAATTAGACGTGAAACAGGGAAAGCAAAGAGGCCCGTCGGCTGGCCGCACCAGATGGCCCTAGAGCCCTGCCGGTTCCCTCGCCGCTCTGGACGGCAGCGCAGCTCTGCGCTCCCTGCCGCTCCCGCCAGCGAGCGCGGCGCCTGCGCTTTGACCGCCTGCGGCGCGCCAGACTCGGGAGGCTGGAGGTGCTGGTCCACCAAGGCAGCTGAGCCGCTCGCTTCCTTCGGCTGCCTCATTTGCCGCCTTCAAACAACCACTTCCACGCTCCCTTTCTTTGTTTCAGACCCCTCTCAACATCTCCTGGCCTGCAAGCCATTTGCAGCAAGCAACACGGCTGAAATACCGTGCTGCTAGAGACCTAGCTGTCATCTTGCTCCCACGTCCAAAGGCTTTGGGAACCTGAACCCCCTGCTTGTTTTGGCATCGAGACTGCGAGGCGAGAAACACGCCTGGACTCCAACAAGCCAGACGCCTGCCCCGTCGCTCAGCACAGTGCTACGCGGCTGCCCGACCGACACCTTCTGCCGCTAAAACCAGAGCGCGGTTCCCTTCTGAAGAGCCACCGGCAGCGCGGAGAGTCCCTCGCCTTTCCCTGCGCCAGGTCCCCCGGGAACAGCGTCTCGCTCGGACCGGAGCGTGCGGCAGCCTCCGGTCGTCCCAGCCCCTCGCCCGTCCAGAAAGCGCCTGCCTGTAGCAGCGGCAGAACCGCTGCTGCCCAGGGGGGAAAGGAACGGCTCGGGGTGAAGCTCCCCAGGCTGCCCGTGGCCCGTGCGGAGCTGGGGGTCCAGAAGCAAAGGGGTTAGGGGAGGGGTGGAGCAGGGGAGCGGGGGCGCGAGACTGGAGGGCAGGGGACGCGGGGGGCACGGCCCAGGGGAAAAAAAAAAAAAAAACACGCACGGGGGGAAAAACCTTGTGTGGGGGGACGTTCGGGTGGAGAGCACTCGGGAGGGCGGAGAGACACGCAGAGGAGGACAGGGGGGAGGAGACGGACACGGACGGACGGACGGACGGCGGCTATGTGTGGGTACAAAGGTGCACGGGGGGACACGGGTGGGGATGACCTACACCAGGGGGTCCACCCGGCATAATCCACAGCAGATAACTCACCTGGGATAACCCGCAACGGATATTCCGCTCCGGAGAAGGAATCCACGCCAGATAATCCCCAGCAATGCCCCTCAAACTGTCCGCGGTTCACCCCAGATTTGGCCCAAATTGGCGCCGGTTTTTCGTTTGGGGTTTTTTTGTTTGTTGTTGTTCTTCTTTTTTGTTTTTTCTTTTACGTCATACAAAACTTGGGGGTTTCTGCTTTTCCAAAATATTCAGTTCTGGGGTTCTCCGGCGCTTTTCCACATCATAACAATGGGTCATTTTTGGTTTTCTGCGTTAAAATGCGGGGGGGCGGGGGGGGTGTGAGTGTGTGCGTGTGCGGTGTGGTGTGTTTGTGCTTGCTTTCCAGCTGCACAAATCCAGGCGGATTCAGCTTTCCTGGGAGCCCCAAACTGTGTTGCTCTTGGATATTGGATATTTTGCTCTTGGACTTGCATATTTTGACACTTTGATATCTTCGACTTCTCTCTTTAGACTTCGGTATCTACTTACAATCCTACCTCTTTAGACTTAGTTATCTGTTTACACTTCCATAGAACCTTTACTTCGATTACACGGGATACCTACTTAGGCTTACTCGGTGACACAGGGTAAGCGTAGGTACTTCTACCTATCCAGACTGACTTCTGGTTTAAATTCCTTCACCTACATCATCTCTTTTTGCATTTTAAACTCCTTTATTTCTTAACATAGAGACAAGTTCTTTTTTATTTTAAAACCCTATCTATCTCCATTGAGATTTTTTAATAATTTCTATAACATAGCAGGTACAGGTTTGTATTTTGAAATCCTTTTACATATATATATACACACACATAAAAACGAATATTATTTTTCAATATATATATATAAAGGCGAGAGATTTTTTTCTACTGCAATGCCTCGCACCCGT
The DNA here is from genome assembly GCF_965183815.1 of Platalea leucorodia. Lineage (NCBI taxonomy): Eukaryota > Metazoa > Chordata > Aves > Pelecaniformes > Threskiornithidae > Platalea > Platalea leucorodia. The sequence goes on along the minus strand of NC_138826.1, from coordinate 128,286,989 downwards.
ATTTCCAGTTCTTCACATGGTTAATCACACACACACACACACACACACGAGTTTTCAGGCATTTTGGGACTGTGACCCCCCTTCTCTGGGGGGAAACCTCCCCGTGACACCTTCATCCCCCACTCACCTGCTCCTCTGTTTCATCATCACGCCCCCGCCCCCCGTGACGTTGGGGGGCCCCAAATGACATCATCACCCCCCAGGCCCCTCCACACTTTTTAATCACCCCCCCCAAAAAGGCACAGAACAAGGAAAACAGCTACTTTAATAATGCCATTTACATATGTAGGCGCCCCCCCGAAAAGGGGAGCTCCGCCAGAAAAATAAAATGGGGGCAGCCCCCCCAAACGGCTGCAGCCCCCCCCGGCCCCCGGCCCGCAAGCCGGCGGCTGCCCCACGCCGCGGGGGGAGCCTGCCGGGGGACGGTGCCGCACCTCTCGCTCAGGCTCTGCTCTGCCGTGCTCCCCCTCCGTTCCCGCGCTGGGACGGGCTCCCCGGGGCAACGAACCTCCCCGCTCCCTCTTGGCCCGGGACTCGCCCCACCACGCAGCCCTCGCTGCCGCACCCGCGGGGCACCCGCCGGAGACAGAGCCGGGAGCCTCCAGGCACGGGGCCGGCCCCTTACCCTCGGGACGCTTCACGACAGGCAGGCCAACCTGGGCCGGGGGGTACCTAGCGAGCACCACGAGACGCTTGCAACAAGACACCTGAAAAACAAAAAGCCCAAGCGATATTTCAGCATGTGAAAAAAATAGCACAGCAGCGAGTACAGGAATTCAGTCAGAGCAAGGGAGAGGAGAGCAGCTGAGCTCAAGGAGGATTCGAGGTAAGCAGGTCAGCTCCAAATACAAGACATCCTTTAAAAGCTAGAGCGACCTGAACGCTTCCCATCAGCATTAAGACTAACCGGTACGATTCCGAACATGTTCTTCGCATACAAGCACACGCTCTTGCCGGCGTTGGAAAACGTCTCACCCCTTCCTTACGGCACGGCTGCAGGGAGACGACCCTGCGAGGCTGCAGGACGAGGGCGTACCGCAATCAGAATCTACGCTTACAGGTCCGCCGCAACAGCTACGGCCCTCGCAGCTGCTGCTGCACATCTTGCTGGCTCGGTCGACAAAGCTGGAAGCGAAGCGTAACGCTTTCGAGGGGAAAAGGAAAAGCAAAGGACAAATCGCAGCAATTCGCTTCATACTAAAAAAGCTGTGCGTGTGTTTATAAACATCCAATAAAAATACTTCTGCTGGAGAAGGACTGGATTTTCCTTTGGCGTTAATTTAACTTGCACAGCTGTGAATCGATACCAGTAGATTATCTGTCTCCAAGATACGCAGTCATCATTTGACCAGGGGTTTTTTGCGCCTTACGTCATTAGGAGCGACATCTGGCCAGCCGCGCCGCCCAAGAGAGATGCTGCTGAACTGCCAGGGAAACGCACCCTTGAAAGCCAGACAGAAAGTACTTCAGAGCACTCCGTCAAAAGAGCGGGGGGGAAAACACCCCGTAACGTTCAGTTGCCTCTCCTGGTCAACGTTCAGAACAAATACCTAACTGCTTAAACACACCTAAGCAATTGTACGCCACAGCTAGTTGGCAGTTACAGCTGAAACAACGCAAGGCAGTTTGTAGATCCAATTTTAACTTTTTTTTCCTAAAGTTACATCTAGGAGAGAAAAATCCATGACAGAAGAGATCCCCCATACGGTTTTACTTTGGGGGCAGAATCCAATCCCCGGGGCTGCAACGCGTAAGGCTACCAAAAAGGACCGGCAGATTTGCTAACGCTTTTGGCTGCGCCGAAGCATGCAGAGGAACGCGTGTTGATGACATCTCGGCTGTTGCAACTGAGAACCAGCGATGCCATCAACTTCTGGAAGACGTGCTGTGCTCGGGTCTTTGGAAGCAAACGGACTTTTTTTTTTTTTTTTTTTTTTAAGAGAGTGGAAAGTCTTGCTGCTGCTGACTTCCACTGCCAAGCACATCATCTCTGAAGATCCCCACTCTGATGGGGAGCTCATAAAACACAACTTCTTTGAATGAGAAAGATTTCCATTCTGGAAAATCTCTTTCCAGCTGAAGTAAGAAATCACACGCTGTAGGTTAAGAAAAAAGGATGCTGCCGAAGCAGTAACTCACCGAAACCACGTCAGGACTCGCTGTCGCTACTTACAAGGCTGGCAATGCTTCTCGGGAAAGCGACGCCGATTCCTCCTCTTTTGCCCACGTCTCTCCTTGGACCTTGATCGCTTTTAGTACGGACGCTAGTATCGCAGTAAGCTTTTCGAGACCTACTGTAAGATATTTTAAAAACTTATTGACTGAAAAAGCACACAGCTTTTATGACAAAAACAAAGCCTGTTTCTTCCGAACGCCTGAACTCTCACAAACATTGTCTTTCCTCTTTTAGGATAAAATTGTTTTCCTGATATCCTTTCCTAGTAAGCGCACAGAAACACAAGATTGCGCTTTCGGGAAGGCAAAATAAACGGAGGGAAGCCGATTCTGCACAGGCGTTAACACGCTCCAGCGCAGACCTTCTTTGACTTTTAGTATCTGCCTTAAAACAGTTCCTAGAAAAACTACAGAAGGAAGGAGAGCCGGCACATTCTTGACGTTAACTTTGAAGTCCGTACTACAAGCGCCTTAGGAAAAACGCGGACATGCATCGCGGACGTACCTTGTACTCGCAGACCGCTATGGAGCCTTTCCGTCCATCTTGCACTTTCACGGCAGAAGAAAGGGCGACCACGGTGAAACGGCGGCAGCTGACACTCTGCTGAGAGAGGAAAAAAAAAAAACCCGTAGCATAAAGCTGGGTAGGAGTCCCAAGCTTCCTGGTTTTGTGAAGTTTTGCAAAGACTACAACCGAGGGAAGGAAAAAATAGCCGTTTGGAACATATTGCCAAACAACATTTGGCCGTAAAACTTGGATGCGTTTGACACGCGCCCATTTTTTGGGAACTTGCTATTTGCTTCCCGTTATCGTTGTTCTTCCTTCAGAACCTCTGCTTGTAGCCAACTTGATTTGCTACCGGTTCAAGCGCTTCCCTTCCCGGTATTACTGGCACACGGACCCAGGCAAGTCACTGAACCGCTCTTCTGAACTTCTCCAAACGACAATTACAGCCACGAAAGAGGAGTTCAAGAGAGGAAAAGGAGAGGTCGGGCAGCAAAAGAGCCCTGCAGGCTGCCACCAGTCAACACTGCGCTCTTTTTTTTCTTTTAAATCCACCCCCCCCGCCCCCAAATACAAACAAAACCAACCCCCACGACCTTGTATTTTTTGCCTTTGGGAGCTCATCCCTGTCTCAGCACGAAGCGCAGACGACCCGTATCCCGATTTGCACGTGACGAATCCGTGTTCGGAAGAAATAGGCCAGATCCGTAAGACTGGTGTTATTTTGCGGGTTTTAACAATCGCAACGCAATCGCATCGACCGACGCGTTTGTGACAAAACTCATTAACTTCTAAATGTAGCACCTCCTTGGGTAAAAAAACGTGTTTGAGACTGAAAACAAAATGATGATTCAGAGCTCCCGCTCCTGATGGAGCCGTGGGGAAAGGAAGGAAAGTGAAGACAAACAGCAGCAACATCAAGTGAAATTCGCCTCCAATTCCGAGCACATGCCTAAGAGACTCTGCAAGTCCACACCTCAATCCTAGGAGCGACTAGCCCTTTTCTGGAAGGACAAACTTCCTTACTTCAAAGTCCTAGACCGAAGGCTCCACGGAACAGAACGTGGACCGAGCCACAGGACACCGTGCCATCCACGCCCGAACGGCAGAGAAAAATCACGGAAAACTAAATTTAAGTATCAGTTCCCATCGAGCTTCATTCCTTACGTTTCCACTGGCACCTAGGTGCTCAAAAATGAACTCTACTGACACCGCGTATTACTAACAATTTACTTCTGCGTATCAAAACAAAAGGCTATTTCCAGCTCGCCCATCCAATTAGCACGACCAACCAGAAGTGAAACACCGGACCCTAAAGAAGGGAACAGGCAGCTCTTCATTTCTCCTAAGGCAAAGTCTGTTCTTTTGCCTGGAAGGCAAACATCCGTAACTCCCAAGGGAGCACTGCAGGAACGAGGTGCGCTCTCTTACCTGCAGTTTGTCCTCGGCTTTTCTGCACGGGCAGCAGACTTGCCTTTCCTCTGGCTTTGATGTGGCGCACCCGTGGCGTCCTTGAACCGGCAAGTGTTTCTCCCCGCTCCCGCAGCCCCAGACGCGCCATTACCTGAGCAGCGAGCGGAATCAAGCACGCAGGATTTTCTGCACGGGACGCAGAAGGTGACACACGTGGAAGCCCCGCCGAGCCCCCAGCACGGCTCCGGGCAGCCCCCGCCACCGGCTCCGGCCGGCCTCCCACCACCGGCGCCGACCCGCCGACCCCCGGCCCCGAAGCGGCGCGGTGCCCCCCGCCGCCCGGCCCCGGAGCGGCGCGGCGCAGCGCCTCCCCGCCGCCCGGCCCCAGAGCGGCGCGGCGCGGCTCGGCGCCTCCCCGCCGCCCGGCCCCGGAGCGGCGCGGCTCGGCGCCCGGCCCCGGAGCGGCTCGGCGCGGCGCGGCGCCTCCCCGCCGCCCGGCCCCGGAGCGACGCGGCTCGGCGCCCGGCCCCGGAGCGGCGCGGCCCCCCCCCCCGCCGCCCGGCCCCGGAGCGGCGCGGCTCGGCGCGGCGCCTCCCCGCCGCGCGGCCCCGGAGCGGCGCGGCTCGGCGCCCCCCCGCCGCCCGGCCCCGGAGCGGCGCGGCTCGGCGCCCGGCCCCGGAGCGGCGCGGCGCCTCCCCGCCGCCCGGCCCCGGAGCGGCACGGCTCCCCCCCGTCGCCAGGCCCCGGAGCGGCGCGGCCCCCCCCCGCCGCCAGGCCCCGGAGCGGCGCGGCTCGGCGCCCCCCCGCCGCCCGGCCCCCGAGCGGAGCGGCGCGGCGCCCCCGGCCCCGACCGGCTCCAGGAAGCTCCGCCCGCCGGCTCCCACACGGCACCGCACCTTCCCCGCTCCGTGCCTCCCGCCGGCCCGGCCGCTCCCCCGCAGGCACCGCCGTCCTCCTCGGGGCTTTCCCCGCTCACCTCCTCGCTGCCTGCAGCCGCAGCCCAACGACCGCGCCGCTCCGCTCCGCGCGGGGAACCTCCGCCCACCGCCCCATGCCCGCCCCCGGCGCACCGCGCATGCGCCGGTTGGGACCGCCAGTTTAATCTCGAGGCGCTCGGCGACCTTCTGGATCATCCAGGGGACCTCTGGTTTCATCTCTATGCTCTGGACGACCTTCTCTATCGTCTGGGTCGACTTTCGCTGTCATCTCGATGGTCTGCGGAGCCGCTCTATACTCCGGGAGGACTTCTCCTTGCAGCTCTATGGTCTGAAGGACAGTCTTTCTCATCGGGGAGGACTTTCTGGCTCATCTCTATGCTCTGGAGGACCTTCTCTGTCATCCGGGAGGACTGTGTCGGCTAGTTTGGTGCTTTGGACGAGGTCGTTTTTTGCCGCGCTGGGTTTTGCTTTTTACACTTTTGTGTGCTGTGTACAATTTTGTTTGAATGATTGTGTTTGCATTTCTCGTTGTTTATTGTTTCTTTTGTTTTGTAGGGGGTGCCAGAGAAATGTAACTGCTTTGAATAATTAGTTGATTCAGTTTCATAACAAGATGGTAATTGCCCTTCCATGTGGGAGGAATGAATTGTTATAGGAAGATGTGGTGTTACTAGTTTAATCATTGCTTCCTCCCACCTGGGAGGGTGTATGTATATATTTGTATACATATTTATATAGTACAAAGGAAAAAAAAACCAAATAACAAACACTATAAAAAAAAGAACTAAAAAAAAATTAAAAAATGGTAAGGCTGGTGCAGCAGTAGCAACCAGCTCCTACCCTGGGAGTAATTTTTTTTTTAATTTAAATTAATTATGACTCCCAGGGATAATTGTCATAATTGTCATTTTGTTTTCATTTCTACATGTCTGCAAAGGAAAAATTTCAATTCCACCTGGAACCTGCAAAGAAACAAAGCACCCCCACACCATCATAAAAGGTTAGATACATTCCAAACGCACCGCTCATTCAGCTACCACCCAAACCACGCCTCGGTCTCGGCCGATCCGTTCCACCACCAGCACGCCACAACGGACCGTCGCCCTGCCTCTGCGGCGCTCCCTGGGAACGGTGTTCCCGAGGGCCTCAAAAAAAAAAAAAAAAAAAAAAATCGCCCTGCCTGAGAAAACCCCGGCCCGAGCCTGACCTCCGCCCAAACCTTGGCGATGATCATCGCCTCGCAGAGCAGCCGGGACCGGGGGAAAAAAAACGCAGCGGGGGGGAGGGAAATGCCCCAGCTGGGGTTTTTTTATTCTATAGTATATATGAAATAAATTACTCTCAACATTACATACGACCTGCAATAAAATACTTCACACGTACAAGGTTAGGCACATTCAGGAACCGAACAATCCTTCAACCACCGCTCACTCAAACCACTACACTTACACCACCCAGCTGCCACTGCAGCACAGCCCCCCGGTTCCAGAGCTATCCCTGCAACTGCCTCGCCGCGCACCTCTAAACAACCTTGGGCTCCGTACGATTCCCAAGTTTCACCTTCCGCTACGGCAAGGCGAAGAAGACGCTTCGCTACGTGCGCCGGTCCAGCCTCCGGCACCCGCAAAACACAACAGAAGTAACTGCGGCACCTGTCTACAGCTGCTTGCCTCGAGATGGCCTGTACAATCTTTGCCTACAGATACTGTACAAATGGACGTATCACCGTGAGGCTATGCTACCCCCAACTCCAATATCGCAACGCTCCTGGGCAGAGCGGCTCCAACCCCGACACACAGACAGACACTGCACACAGATGCCACAAACGACGTGACCTCGAGACCCGAGAAGATCACGAGCGGGAACGACTCCGGTAGGGAAGACACCTCCGGCACGGAACCCCTACGGTGCCTGCCGTGGCCCAGGAGATAAAACTACCATCTAAAAAAGATAAATGGATGCATGACAAGCCAGGATTTAAGACCTAAGACCATTAAGGAACCAGGGATGAAACCCCTGAAGACGACCGTAGAAACGTAACTCTCAAAAGCAGACCTGCGGAGACCGCCCGGCCGGCCACCGCAACAGACGATCCCTCGGAAACATCTGGAACGCGACGCTTCCCGGACACGTCCGTGCTTTAAGCTACGACGGCAAGATAAGCAGGGCTCAAGAAACGCTATGCCGATGAGGCGATGCGTTCGAGACGCCCTCGAGGTAAGCCTCCCGAGGGGCCCGATGATCACAAAGAGCTACGGAAACATCGAGACCTGAGAAAGCCATGGTACGAGACACAGAAGACAGACAGACTACGCAAAAGCAAAACGCACAGACACAGGATGGAACTGCCCTGCTCAGCAAACGTCAGCAGCGCGCTAACAACAGTAACCCGCTCCTTTGCCCTTCCCAAAGGAGACTGCTCCTGGACAGGCCTCTCCCCGACACCAACTTTATAACCCCTCCCTGCAATTCCTACCCTTGTTACCTCCTCAGCCCTGATCCCGCAACTGAGCTTTCAGAGGGCCAGGGATCTGAATCCACCCTCAAAAAAAAAAGAAAACCACCACACACCTAACTAGAACATTCCTGCACTCACCCGGTTCCTCTTCGTCATCTAAAACAAAACAAAAAAACCACAAAAACCACACAACAAAAAAAACAAAAAAAACCAAACCAAAACAAAAAACCACAGAAACCACAGAAACCACAGAAACCACAGAAACCACAGAAACCACAGAAACCACAGAAACCACAGAAACCACAGAAACCACACAACAAAAAAAAAACCAAAAAAAAAAAACAAAAAACAAACAAAAAAACAAAAAAACCAAAACAAACAAAAAAACCAACACCAAACTCCCAACCCACAAACCCACAACCCACTAACAAACTAAAACACAGCGCTGGTATTCAGCATCGGTCTGGTTACTGCCAACCGCTTCTGCGACACCCTCCTCCTCAAAAGCACCCTACCGCTCCGCTCACCTGCTCCACGCCTATTCTAAAGAAAGATGCTGCGACTGTCACTCGGTGCGCCTAGGATGCCAGGAGACACAAAGTGCCCGTGGCGCTCGGGTGAAATAGCCAGCCCCGGGTGCCTCCCCTCTACAACCCAGCTCACCTCAAATTCTCAGCTGATTCTAAAGGCAGCCAGCACAGCTCCCACAAAACCAAAAGGTAAATGATTAATCAACGTGCCATTTCATACTTTACTATTAAATGATGACCCGGCTGACAACCACCTCGCCTCCTCCAACCGCTCCTCAGCGGGAAGCTACGCCCCCTCCGAGGCTGTTAAAAGGGAGGACCCTAAGGAAAGAGAAGAACTAACTGCAAACTAAAGACAGGGAACGGGATAAAAGCAAAAAAAAATTCAAGAGTGACGGGAATTAGGGCAACAAAGAGAAAAAAATGAAAAACAGGGACAGTGAACTAAAAGAGAGACGTAGGAAGAAAACGGACAAAGCAAAGGTCCTAATAGAGACAAGGAAGAATTAAAAAATGGAAACGGCAGACGGAATACAAGTCGACAGAAGCTTTTGTCGTGGTTTAACCCCAGCCAGCAGCCAAGCACCACACAGCCGCTACGCGGGAGAAAATTGCAAGGGTCGAAGTCAGAAAACTCGGGGGTTAAGGTAAGAACAGTTTAACAATTGAAGGAAAAGACAACAGAATAGTAGTAACACTAGTAGTAGCAGTAGTAGCAGTAATAAACCAATAAGAGTATACAAAGCAAGCGCTTCACTAGACAGGGGCTCACCACTCGCCGACCGATGCCAAGCACGTCCCCGAGCTGCCATCGCTGACTCCTGGCCAACGCCCCCCCAGTTTCCATACCGAGCGTGACGTCCCACGGTAGGGAATAGCGCTGCGGCCGGTCTGGGGCAGCTGAGCTGCCTGTGGCGCCTCCCAGCTTCTTGCGCACCGGGCAGAGCACGGGAAGCTGAAAGGTCCTTGAGTGGTGTCAGCGCTACTTAGCGACAAACAAAACGTCAGCGCGTTACCAACATGATGCTCATCCGAAATCCAAACGGCAGCACTGTGCCAGCTACTAGGAAGAACCTTAACTCTCTGCCAGCCGAAAGCAGGACGTTTGAACAGCAAGGGCGACGGAAGAAATAAGGAAAAAACTTAATAAATAGCGACAGGGAGCTCCATCGGGGAAGGAAAATTTAGAAAGCGAGGGCACTGAGGGAACACTAAGGGAAGAGAAGAAACAATTAAACCCAGCTAAACCCCCAGGGGAAAAGTCAACCTAGAACATGGAAAAAGCCACAGGGATTAGGGAAATAAGTGGGAAAATTAAAAAACAGGACAGCGAACTAGAGGGACGGAGAAGGAAGATTCAAAAAACGAGGGCCCTAAGGAAAGACAAGAAAGAATTAAAACAGAAATACAGGGGAATAAAGGCAGCAGCAAAGAGGAGAAAAGGAGTCAGGAAAGTGTTTAAAGGAAGCGGCGATTAAGAACATCGGGAAGTGATTTAAAAACCCGCATGGGTGAACTAAAACGGAGACGGAAAAAAGGGAAAAAGACAGAAAATTATTTTTTAATAATTTATATAATACAGCAGATACAGGTTTGTATTTTGAAATCCTCCTTTTTAAAAACTTATTGACTGAAAAAGCACACAGCTTTTATGACAAAAACAAAGCCTGTTTCTTCTGAACTCTTGCAAACATTGCCTTTCCTCTTTTCGGATAAAATTGTTTTCCCGATATCCTTTCCTAGTAAGCGCACAGAAACACAAGATTGCGCTTTCGGGAAGGCAAAATAAACGGAGGGAAGCCGACTTTGCACAGGCGTTAACACGCTCCAGCGCAGACCTTCTTTGACTTTTAGTATCTGCCTTAAAACAGTTCCTAGAAAAACTACAGAAGGAAGGAGAGCCGGCACATTCTTGACGTTAACTTTGAAGTCCGTACTACAAGCGCCTTAGGAAAAACGCGGACACGCATCGCGGACGTACCTTGTACTCGCAGACCGCTATGGAGCCTTTCCGTCCGTCTTGCACTTTCACGGCAGAAGAAAGGGCGACCACGGTGAAACGGCGGCAGCTGACACTCTGCTGAGAGAGGAAAAAAAAAAACCCGTAGCATAAAGCTGGGTAGGAGTCCCAAGCTTCCTGGTTTTGTGAAGTTTTGCAAAGACTACAACCGAGGGAAGGAAAAAATAGCCGTTTGGAACATATTGCCAAACAACATTTGGCCGTAAAACTCGGATGCGTTTGACACGCGCCCATTTTTTGGGAACTTGCTATTTGCTTCCCGTTATCGTTGTTCTTCCTTCAGAACCTCTGCTTGTAGCCAACTTGATTTGCTACCGGTTCAAGCGCTTCCCTTCCCGGTATTACTGGCACACGGACCCAGGCAAGTCACTGAACCGCTCTTCTGAACTTCTCCAAACGACAATTACAGCCACGAAAGAGGAGTTCAAGAGAGGAAAAGGAGAGGTCGGGCAGCAAAAGAGCTCTGCAGGCTGCCACCAGTCAACACTGCGCTCTTTTTTTTCTTTTAAATCCACCCCCCCCCCCGCCCCCAAATACAAACAAAACCAACCCCCACGACCTTGTATTTTTTGCCTTTGGGAGCTCATCCCTGTCTCAGCACGAAGCGCAGACGACCTGTATCCCGATTTGCACGTGACGAATCCGTGTTCGGAAGAAATAGGCCAGATCCGTAAGACTGGTGTTATTTTGCGGGTTTTAACAATCGCAACGCAATCGCATCGACCGACGCGTTTGTGACAAAACTCATTAACTTCTAAATGTAGCACCTCCTTGGGTAAAAAAACGTGTTTGAGACTGAAAACAAAATGATGATTCAGAGCTCCCGCTCCTGATGGAGCCGTGGGGAAAGGAAGGAAAGTGAAGACAAACAGCAGCAACATCAAGTGAAATTCGCCTCCAATTCCGAGCACATGCCTAAGAGACTCTGCAAGTCCACACCTCAATCCTAGGAGCGACTAGCCCTTTTCTGGAAGGACAAACTTCCTTACTTCAAAGTCCTAGACCGAAGGCTCCACGGAACAGAACGTGGACCGAGCCACAGGACACCGTGCCATCCACGCCCGAACGGCAGAGAAAAATCACGGAAAACTAAATTTAAGTATCAGTTCCCATCGAGCTTCATTCCTTACGTTTCCACTGGCACCTAGGTGCTCAAAAATGAACTCTACTGACACCGCGTATTACTAACAATTTACTTCTGCGTATCAAAACAAAAGGCTATTTCCAGCTCGCCCATCCAATTAGCACGACCAACCAGAAGTGAAACACCGGACCCTAAAGAAGGGAACAGGCAGCTCTTCATTTCTCCTAAGGCAAAGTCTGTTCTTTTGCCTGGAAGGCAAACATCCGTAACTCCCAAGGGAGCACTGCAGGAACGAGGTGCGCTCTCTTACCTGCAGTTTGTCCTCGGCTTTTCTGCACGGGCAGCAGACTTGCCTTTCCTCTGGCTTTGATGTGGCGCACCCGTGGCGTCCTTGAACCGGCAAGTGTTTCTCCCCGCTCCCGCAGCCCCAGACGCGCCATTACCTGAGCAGCGAGCGGAATCAAGCACGCAGGATTTTCTGCACGGGACGCAGAAGGTGACACACGTGGAAGCCCCGCCGAGCCCCCAGCACGGCTCCGGGCAGCCCCCGCCACCGGCTCCGGCCGGCCTCCCACCACCGGCGCCGACCCGCCGACCCCCGGCCCCGAAGCGGCGCGGTGCCCCCCGCCGCCCGGCCCCGGAGCGGCGCGGCGCAGCGCCTCCCCGCCGCCCGGCCCCAGAGCGGCGCGGCGCGGCTCGGCGCCTCCCCGCCGCCCGGCCCCGGAGCGGCGCGGCTCGGCGCCCGGCCCCGGAGCGGCTCGGCGCGGCGCGGCGCCTCCCCGCCGCCCGGCCCCGGAGCGACGCGGCTCGGCGCCCGGCCCCGGAGCGGCGCGGCCCCCCCCCCGCCGCCCGGCCCCGGAGCGGCGCGGCTCGGCGCGGCGCCTCCCCGCCGCGCGGCCCCGGAGCGGCGCGGCTCGGCGCCCCCCCCGCCGCCCGGCCCCGGAGCGGCGCGGCTCGGCGCCCGGCCCCGGAGCGGCGCGGCGCCTCCCCGCCGCCCGGCCCCGGAGCGGCACGGCTCCCCCCCGTCGCCAGGCCCCGGAGCGGCGCGGCCCCCCCCCCGCCGCCAGGCCCCGGAGCGGCGCGGCTCGGCGCCCCCCCCGCCGCCCGGCCCCCGAGCGGAGCGGCGCGGCGCCCCCGGCCCCGACCGGCTCCAGGAAGCTCCGCCCGCCGGCTCCCACACGGCACCGCACCTTCCCCGCTCCGTGCCTCCCGCCGGCCCGGCCGCTCCCCCGCAGGCACCGCCGTCCTCCTCGGGGCTTTCCCCGCTCACCTCCTCGCTGCCTGCAGCCGCAGCCCAACGACCGCGCCGCTCCGCTCCGCGCGGGGAACCTCCGCCCACCGCCCCATGCCCGCCCCCGGCGCACCGCGCATGCGCCGGTTGGGACCGCCAGTTTAATCTCGAGGCGCTCGGCGACCTTCTGGATCATCCAGGGGACCTCTGGTTTCATCTCTATGCTCTGGACGACCTTCTCTATCGTCTGGGTCGACTTTCGCTGTCATCTCGATGGTCTGCGGAGCCGCTCTATACTCCGGGAGGACTTCTCCTTGCAGCTCTATGGTCTGAAGGACAGTCTTTCTCATCGGGGAGGACTTTCTGGCTCATCTCTATGCTCTGGAGGACCTTCTCTGTCATCCGGGAGGACTGTGTCGGCTAGTTTGGTGCTTTGGACGAGGTCGTTTTTTGCCGCGCTGGGTTTTGCTTTTTACACTTTTGTGTGCTGTGTACAATTTTGTTTGAATGATTGTGTTTGCATTTCTCGTTGTTTATTGTTTCTTTTGTTTTGTAGGGGGTGCCAGAGAAATGTAACTGCTTTGAATAATTAGTTGATTCAGTTTCATAACAAGATGGTAATTGCCCTTCCATGTGGGAGGAATGAATTGTTATAGGAAGGTGTGGTGTTACTAGTTTAATCATTGCTTCCTCCCACCTGGGAGGGTGTATGTATATATTTGTATACATATTTATATAGTACAAAGGAAAAAAAAACCAAATAACAAACACTATAAAAAAAAGAACTAAAAAAAAATTAAAAAATGGTAAGGCTGGTGCAGCAGTAGCAACCAGCTCCTACCCTGGGAGTAATTTTTTTTTTAATTTAAATTAATTATGACTCCCAGGGATAATTGTCATAATTGTCATTTTGTTTTCATTTCTACATGTCTGCAAAGGAAAAATTTCAATTCCACCTGGAACCTGCAAAGAAACAAAGCACCCCCACACCATCATAAAAGGTTAGATACATTCCAAACGCACCGCTCATTCAGCTACCACCCAAACCACGCCTCGGTCTCGGCCGATCCGTTCCACCACCAGCACGCCACAACGGACCGTCGCCCTGCCTCTGCGGCGCTCCCTGGGAACGGTGTTCCCGAGGGCCTCAAAAAAAAAAAAAAAAAAAAAATCGCCCTGCCTGAGAAAACCCCGGCCCGAGCCTGACCTCCGCCCAAACCTTGGCGATGATCATCGCCTCGCAGAGCAGCCGGGACCGGGGGAAAAAAAACGCAGCGGGGGGGAGGGAAATGCCCCAGCTGGGGTTTTTTTATTCTATAGTATATATGAAATAAATTACTCTCAACATTACATACGACCTGCAATAAAATACTTCACACGTACAAGGTTAGGCACATTCAGGAACCGAACAATCCTTCAACCACCGCTCACTCAAACCACTACACTTACACCACCCAGCTGCCACTGCAGCACAGCCCCCCGGTTCCAGAGCTATCCCTGCAACTGCCTCGCCGCGCACCTCTAAACAACCTTGGGCTCCGTACGATTCCCAAGTTTCACCTTCCGCTACGGCAAGGCGAAGAAGACGCTTCGCTACGTGCGCCGGTCCAGCCTCCGGCACCCGCAAAACACAACAGAAGTAACTGCGGCACCTGTCTACAGCTGCTTGCCTCGAGATGGCCTGTACAATCTTTGCCTACAGATACTGTACAAATGGACGTATCACCGTGAGGCTATGCTACCCCCAACTCCAATATCGCAACGCTCCTGGGCAGAGCGGCTCCAACCCCGACACACAGACAGACACTGCACACAGATGCCACAAACGACGTGACCTCGAGACCCGAGAAGATCACGAGCGGGAACGACTCCGGTAGGGAAGACACCTCCGGCACGGAACCCCTACGGTGCCTGCCGTGGCCCAGGAGATAAAACTACCATCTAAAAAAGATAAATGGATGCATGACAAGCCAGGATTTAAGACCTAAGACCATTAAGGAACCAGGGATGAAACCCCTGAAGACGACCGTAGAAACGTAACTCTCAAAAGCAGACCTGCGGAGACCGCCCGGCCGGCCACCGCAACAGACGATCCCTCGGAAACATCTGGAACGCGACGCTTCCCGGACACGTCCGTGCTTTAAGCTACGACGGCAAGATAAGCAGGGCTCAAGAAACGCTATGCCGATGAGGCGATGCGTTCGAGACGCCCTCGAGGTAAGCCTCCCGAGGGGCCCGATGATCACAAAGAGCTACGGAAACATCGAGACCTGAGAAAGCCATGGTACGAGACACAGAAGACAGACAGACTACGCAAAAGCAAAACGCACAGACACAGGATGGAACTGCCCTGCTCAGCAAACGTCAGCAGCGCGCTAACAACAGTAACCCGCTCCTTTGCCCTTCCCAAAGGAGACTGCTCCTGGACAGGCCTCTCCCCGACACCAACTTTATAACCCCTCCCTGCAATTCCTACCCTTGTTACCTCCTCAGCCCTGATCCCGCAACTGAGCTTTCAGAGGGCCAGGGATCTGAATCCACCCTCAAAAAAAAAAGAAAACCACCACACACCTAACTAGAACATTCCTGCACTCACCCGGTTCCTCTTCGTCATCTAAAACAAAACAAAAAAACCACAAAAACCACACAACAAAAAAAACAAAAAAAACCAAACCAAAACAAAAAACCACAGAAACCACAGAAACCACAGAAACCACAGAAACCACAGAAACCACAGAAACCACAGAAACCACAGAAACCACAGAAACCACAGAAACCACAGAAACCACAGAAACCACAGAAACCACAGAAACCACAGAAACCACAGAAACCACAGAAACCACAGAAACCACACAACAAAAAAAAAACCAAAAAAAAAAAACAAAAAACAAACAAAAAAACAAAAAAACCAAAACAAACAAAAAAACCAACACCAAACTCCCAACCCACAAACCCACAACCCACTAACAAACTAAAACACAGCGCTGGTATTCAGCATCGGTCTGGTTACTGCCAACCGCTTCTGCGACACCCTCCTCCTCAAAAGCACCCTACCGCTCCGCTCACCTGCTCCACGCCTATTCTAAAGAAAGATGCTGCGACTGTCACTCGGTGCGCCTAGGATGCCAGGAGACACAAAGTGCCCGTGGCGCTCGGGTGAAATAGCCAGCCCCGGGTGCCTCCCCTCTACAACCCAGCTCACCTCAAATTCTCAGCTGATTCTAAAGGCAGCCAGCACAGCTCCCACAAAACCAAAAGGTAAATGATTAATCAACGTGCCATTTCATACTTTACTATTAAATGATGACCCGGCTGACAACCACCTCGCCTCCTCCAACCGCTCCTCAGCGGGAAGCTACGCCCCCTCCGAGGCTGTTAAAAGGGAGGACCCTAAGGAAAGAGAAGAACTAACTGCAAACTAAAGACAGGGAACGGGATAAAAGCAAAAAAAAATTCAAGAGTGACGGGAATTAGGGCAACAAAGAGAAAAAAATGAAAAACAGGGACAGTGAACTAAAAGAGAGACGTAGGAAGAAAACGGACAAAGCAAAGGTCCTAATAGAGACAAGGAAGAATTAAAAAATGGAAACGGCAGACGGAATACAAGTCGACAGAAGCTTTTGTCGTGGTTTAACCCCAGCCAGCAGCCAAGCACCACACAGCCGCTACGCGGGAGAAAATTGCAAGGGTCGAAGTCAGAAAACTCGGGGGTTAAGGTAAGAACAGTTTAACAATTGAAGGAAAAGACAACAGAATAGTAGTAACACTAGTAGTAGCAGTAGTAGCAGTAATAAACCAATAAGAGTATACAAAGCAAGCGCTTCACTAGACAGGGGCTCACCACTCGCCGACCGATGCCAAGCACGTCCCCGAGCTGCCATCGCTGACTCCTGGCCAACGCCCCCCCAGTTTCCATACCGAGCGTGACGTCCCACGGTAGGGAATAGCGCTGCGGCCGGTCTGGGGCAGCTGAGCTGCCTGTGGCGCCTCCCAGCTTCTTGCGCACCGGGCAGAGCACGGGAAGCTGAAAGGTCCTTGAGTGGTGTCAGCGCTACTTAGCGACAAACAAAACGTCAGCGCGTTACCAACATGATGCTCATCCGAAATCCAAACGGCAGCACTGTGCCAGCTACTAGGAAGAACCTTAACTCTCTGCCAGCCGAAAGCAGGACGTTTGAACAGCAAGGGCGACGGAAGAAATAAGGAAAAAACTTAATAAATAGCGACAGGGAGCTCCATCGGGGAAGGAAAATTTAGAAAGCGAGGGCACTGAGGGAACACTAAGGGAAGAGAAGAAACAATTAAACCCAGCTAAACCCCCAGGGGAAAAGTCAACCTAGAACATGGAAAAAGCCACAGGGATTAGGGAAATAAGTGGGAAAATTAAAAAACAGGACAGCGAACTAGAGGGACGGAGAAGGAAGATTCAAAAAACGAGGGCCCTAAGGAAAGACAAGAAAGAATTAAAACAGAAATACAGGGGAATAAAGGCAGCAGCAAAGAGGAGAAAAGGAGTCAGGAAAGTGTTTAAAGGAAGCGGCGATTAAGAACATCGGGAAGTGATTTAAAAACCCGCATGGGTGAACTAAAACGGAGACGGAAAAAAGGGAAAAAGACAGAAAATTATTTTTTAATAATTTATATAATACAGCAGATACAGGTTTGTATTTTGAAATCCTCCTTTTTAAAAACTTATTGACTGAAAAAGCACACAGCTTTTATGACAAAAACAAAGCCTGTTTCTTCTGAACTCTTGCAAACATTGCCTTTCCTCTTTTCGGATAAAATTGTTTTCCCGATATCCTTTCCTAGTAAGCGCACAGAAACACAAGATTGCGCTTTCGGGAAGGCAAAATAAACGGAGGGAAGCCGACTTTGCACAGGCGTTAACACGCTCCAGCGCAGACCTTCTTTGACTTTTAGTATCTGCCTTAAAACAGTTCCTAGAAAAACTACAGAAGGAAGGAGAGCCGGCACATTCTTGACGTTAACTTTGAAGTCCGTACTACAAGCGCCTTAGGAAAAACGCGGACACGCATCGCGGACGTACCTTGTACTCGCAGACCGCTATGGAGCCTTTCCGTCCGTCTTGCACTTTCACGGCAGAAGAAAGGGCGACCACGGTGAAACGGCGGCAGCTGACACTCTGCTGAGAGAGGAAAAAAAAAAACCCGTAGCATAAAGCTGGGTAGGAGTCCCAAGCTTCCTGGTTTTGTGAAGTTTTGCAAAGACTACAACCGAGGGAAGGAAAAAATAGCCGTTTGGAACATATTGCCAAACAACATTTGGCCGTAAAACTCGGATGCGTTTGACACGCGCCCATTTTTTGGGAACTTGCTATTTGCTTCCCGTTATCGTTGTTCTTCCTTCAGAACCTCTGCTTGTAGCCAACTTGATTTGCTACCGGTTCAAGCGCTTCCCTTCCCGGTATTACTGGCACACGGACCCAGGCAAGTCACTGAACCGCTCTTCTGAACTTCTCCAAACGACAATTACAGCCACGAAAGAGGAGTTCAAGAGAGGAAAAGGAGAGGTCGGGCAGCAAAAGAGCTCTGCAGGCTGCCACCAGTCAACACTGCGCTCTTTTTTTTCTTTTAAATCCACCCCCCCCCCCGCCCCCAAATACAAACAAAACCAACCCCCACGACCTTGTATTTTTTGCCTTTGGGAGCTCATCCCTGTCTCAGCACGAAGCGCAGACGACCTGTATCCCGATTTGCACGTGACGAATCCGTGTTCGGAAGAAATAGGCCAGATCCGTAAGACTGGTGTTATTTTGCGGGTTTTAACAATCGCAACGCAATCGCATCGACCGACGCGTTTGTGACAAAACTCATTAACTTCTAAACGTAGCACCTCCTTGGGTAAAAAAACGTGTTTGAGACTGAAAACAAAATGATGATTCAGAGCTCCCGCTCCTGATGGAGCCGTGGGGGAAGGAAGGAAAGTGAAGACAAACAGCAGCAACATCAAGTGAAATTCGCCTCCAATTCCGAGCACGTGCCTAAGAGACTCTGCAAGTCCACACCTCAATCCTAGGAGCGACTAGCCCTTTTCTGGAAGGACAAACTTCCTTACTTCAAAGTCCTAGACCGAAGGCTCCACGGAACAGAACGTGGACCGAGCCACAGGACACTGTGCCATCCACGCCCGAACGGCAGAGAAAAATCACGGAAAACTAAACTTAAGTATCAGTTCCCATCGAGCTTCATTCCTTACGTTTCCACTGGCACCTGGGTGCTCAAAAATGAACTCTACTGACACCGCGTATTACTAACAATTTACTTCTGCGTATCAAAACAAAAGGCTATTTCCAGCTCGCCCATCCAATTAGCACGACCAACCAGAAGTGAAACACCGGACCCTAAAGAAGGGAACAGGCAGCTCTTCATTTCTCCTAGAGCAAAGTCTGTTCTTTTGCCTGGAAGGCAAACATCCATAACTCCCAAGGGAGCACTGCAGGAACGAGGTGCGCTCTCTTACCTGCAGTTTGTCCTCGGCTTTTCTGCACGGGCAGCAGATTTGCCTTTCCTCTGGCTTTGATGTGGCGCACCCGTGGCGTCCTTGAACCGGCAAGTGTTTCTCCCCGCTCCCGCAGCCCCAGACGCGCCATTACCTGAGCAGCGAGCGGAATCAAGCACGCAGGATTTTCTGCACGGGACGCAGAAGGTGACACTGGAAAGGAGGAGGCAAAAAGAGAAGCGGTTTGCCCGGCAGCCACGACCATAGAAACTACACCTCCCGGCATGGCCCGGGGAACCAACGTGGCCGACCAAAAGCCCCGGGCTCCAAAATGCCGCGAGACGCAGCCCTCCCTGCTTTTGGACCCTGCGGGGACACCGTTCCCCACGCCACCGCCGCACATGCAAGCCCCGCCGAGCCCCCAGCGCGGCTCCAGGCAGCCCCCGCCACCGGCTCCGGCCGGCGCCCCCCCACCGGCACCGACCCGGCGCCCCCCCCGCCGCGCGGCCCCGGAGCTCAGCGGCTCGGCGCGGCGCCCCCCCCGCCGCGCGGCCCCGGAGCTCAGCGGCTCGGCGCGGCGCCCCCCCCGCCGCGCGGCCCCGGAGCTCAGCGGCTCGGCGCGGCGCCCCCCCGCCGCGCGGCACAAGCGGCGCGGCGCGGCTCGGCGCCCCCCCGCCGCGCGGCCCCGGAGCGGAGCGGCTCGGCGCGGCGCCCCCCCGCCGCCCGGCCCCGGAGCGGAGCGGCTCGGCGCGGCGCCCCCCCGCCGCCCGGCCCCGGAGCGGAGCGGCTCGGCGCGGCGCCCCCCCCGCCGCCCGGCCCCGGAGCGGAGCGGCTCGGCGCGGCGCCCCCCCCGCCGCCCGGCCCCGGAGCGGAGCGGCTCGGCGCGGCGCCCCCCCCGCCGCCCGGCCCCGGAGCGGAGCGGCTCGGCGCGGCGCCCCCCCCGCCGCCCGGCCCCGGAGCGGAGCGGCTCGGCGCGGCGCCCCCCCGCCGCCCGGCCCCGGAGCGGAGCGGCTCGGCGCGGCGCCCCCCCGCCGCCCGGCCCCGGAGCGGAGCGGCTCGGCGCGGCGCCCCCCCCGCCGCCCGGCCCCGGAGCGGAGCGGCTCGGCGCGGCGCCCCCCCCGCCGCCCGGCCCCGGAGCGGAGCGGCTCGGCGCGGCGCCCCCCCCGCCGCCCGGCCCCGGAGCGGAGCGGCTCGGCGCGGCGCCCCCCCCGCCGCCCGGCCCCGGAGCGGAGCGGCTCGGCGCGGCGCCCCCCCGCCGCCCGGCCCCGGAGCGGAGCGGCTCGGCGCGGCGCCCCCCCCGCCGCCCGGCCCCGGAGCGGAGCGGCTCGGCGCGGCGCCCCCCCGCCGCCCGGCCCCGGAGCGAGGCGGCTCGGCGCGGCGCCCCCCCGCCGCCCGGCCCCGGAGCGAGGCGGCTCGGCGCGGCGCCCCCCCGCCGCCCGGCACAAGCGGCGCGGCGCGGCGCGGCTCGGCGCCCCCCCCGCCGCGCGGCCCCGGAGCGGAGCGGCTCGACGCGGCGCGGCGCCCCCCCCGCCGCCCGGCCCCGGAGCGGAGCGGCTCGGCGCGGCGCCCCCCCCGCCGCGCGGCCCCGGAGCGAGGCGGCTCGGCGCGGCGCCCCCCCCGCCGCGCGGCACAAGCGGCGCGGCGCGGCTCGGCGCGGCGCCCCCCCCGCCGCCCGGCCCCGGAGCGGCGCGGCGCGGCGCCCCCCCCGCCGCCCGGCCCCGGAGCGGCGCGGCGCGGCGCGGCGCCCCCCCGGACCGGCTCCAGGAAGCTCCGCCCGCCCGGCTCCCACACGGCACCGCACCCTCCCCGCTCCGTGCCTCCCGCCGCCCTCCTCGGGGCTTTCCCCGCTCACCTCCTCGCTGCCTGCAGCCGCAGCCCAACGACCGCTCCGCTCCCCTCCGCCCCGGGCTCACCCCGGCCCCTCCGCGCGGGGAACCTCCGCCCACCGCGCGATTCCCGCCCCCGACGCACCGCGCATGCGCTGGCGAAGCTCCGCCCTCCCCGCGGCAAACCCCGCCCTCTGCAGCAAAGCTCCGCCCTGCACACACCACGCATGCGCCAGCGAAGCTCCGCCCTCTCCGCGGCAAGGCTCCGCCCCACGCGGCAAAGCTCCGCCCTGACACATCGCGCATGCGCCCGTGGAGCTCCGCCCTCACACGGTAAAGCTCCGCCTTACCACCGCAACGCTCCGCCCCCCGCGGCTAAGCTCCGCCCCGACACAGCACGCATGCGCCAGCGAAGCTCCGCCCTCCCCGCGGCAAGGCTCCGCCCCACGCCGCAAAGCTCCGCCCCAACACAGCGCGCATGCGCCCGTGGAGCTCCGCCCTCACACGGCAGCGCTCCGCCCCCCGCGGCTAAGCTCCGCCCCTGACACAGCACACATGCTCGGCCAAAGCTCCGCCCTTCAGGGCAAAGCTCCGCCCTCCCACTGCAAAGCTCCGCCCCCCATGCACTGCGCATGCGCTGCTGAGGCCCCGCCCCCACGCGGCAAAGCTCCGCCTTACCACCGCAAGGCTCCGCCCCCCGCGGCTAAGCCCCGCCCCTGACACAGCGCGCATGCTCGGCCAAAGCTCCGCCCTTCAGGGCAAAGCTCCGCCCTCCCACTGCAAAGCTCCGCCCCCCGTGCACTGCGCATGCGCCGGTGAGGCTCCGCCCTCACGCGGCAAAGCTCCGCCTTACCACCGCAAGGCTCCGCCCCACGCGGCTAAGCTCCGCCCCCGACACAGCGCGCATGCTCGGCCAAAGCTCCGCCCTTCAGGGCAAAGCTCCGCCCCCCCGCGGCAAGGCTCCGCCCCCTACGCACCGCGCATGCGCCGGTGAAGCTCCGCCCTCACATGGCAAAGCTCCGCCTTACCACCGCAAGGCTCCGCCCCCCGCGGCTAAGCTCCGCCCTGACACACCGCACGGGGTGGTCTCCAGGGGCGGGGCCTGTCGCTAGGGGTGGTGCCCTTCCCCTGCCGGGGAGCTCCAGGGGCGGGGCCCGTCCCTAGGGGCGGGGCCGCTCCACACCAGGACGGGGGCGTGGGCCGGGGCGGGGCTGCAGCGGAGGCCGAGGCGGCCGTGCCAGCAGCAGCCAGCACCTCCCGGGCGGCGAGAGCGGCGCTTCCTTACCGGGAGGCAGCAACGGCTGCGGCGGCATCGCCCCGCGGGCGCCGCGCTGTCGCATGCCCGGTACCGGCCACCGGCACCGGGGAGCACGTGCACGCCACCGCCCCTGCGCGGCTCCCGGCCTGCAGTACCCGCTTTTGGACGCCAGGCGGCAGCACCGAGGCACGGCCAAAACGCCCCACCGCCCCCGGGCGCCACCCGAGCTGCAGTACCCGCTTTTGGACGCCAGGCGGCAGCACCACACCGAGCCCCGCGCCCCGAGCGCTCCCCGCGGGGACAAAGGACTCGCACCCCGGCCCGCCTTGGGCCGCCCGCAGCCGCCGCCGCCTGACGGGGGGGGGGGGGGCCACAAGCCTCGCCCTTCTCTGCCCCTGCTCCCGCTCACAGCCCACGCAGCCAGAGCCATTGCCTCGCCCCCAAAAAGCACCCAAGCGGCTCGAGCATTTCAGTCCTCTGCGCTTGACAGCTCGCAGAGGGCTGCTGGCCCTTTCTCTCCGCGCCCCTCACCCCAGGACCCAGCCGGGGGAAGCAGCGCAGGGAACCTGGTCAATACCTTTGCCTTGGCTCGGCTTTTTTGCCCCCAGAGTAAGCCCCCGGGATTGCTGGATTCATCTGCAGGTGGCATCAGGGGTGGGAGAGTGACACCAGCGAGCCAACAGACCCTGGAGAGATTTTATTAAAAAAAAAGAAAAAAAAAGCGACACTGATGACATCCTGAAGGCACGCGAGGAGATACTGAAAGCTGCTTTGTGTGAGAGGGGCAGCTACGATTATCAGGAAGCGGTGCACGCGAGCAGACCGCCGGCAAGCGCGCGATCTGCGAGCGAGCGATACGCCGGTGACCCTCGGGCTCTGCCGCGGTGCCCTCCGCTCATCCTGCGCCGCCCCGGGCTTCCCGCGCAGGGCTTGCCACTTAAATAAGACCTGCGCGATGTTACTTACCACCCTGCCCTGCGGCACGCAAAGGAATTAGACGTGAAACAGGGAAAGCAAAGAGGCCCGTCGGCTGGCCGCACCAGATGGCCCTAGAGCCCTGCCGGTTCCCTCGCCGCTCTGGACGGCAGCGCAGCTCTGCGCTCCCTGCCGCTCCCGCCAGCGAGCGCGGCGCCTGCGCTTTGACCGCCTGCGGCGCGCCAGACTCGGGAGGCTGGAGGGGCTGGTCCACCAAGGCAGCTGAGCCGCTCGCTTCCTTCGGCTGCCTCATTTGCCGCCTTCAAACAACCACTTCCACGCTCCCTTTCTTTGTTTCAGACCCCTCTCAACATCTCCTGGCCTGCAAGCCATTTGCAGCAAGCAACACGGCTGAAATACCGTGCTGCTAGAGACCTAGCTGTCATCTTGCTCCCACGTCCAAAGGCTTTGGGAACCTGAACCCCCTGCTTGTTTTGGCATCGAGACTGCGAGGCGAGAAACACGCCTGGACTCCAACAAGCCAGACGCCTGCCCCGTCGCTCAGCACAGTGCTACGCGGCTGCCCGACCGACACCTTCTGCCGCTAAAACCAGAGCGCGGTTCCCTTCTGAAGAGCCACCGGCAGCGCGGAGAGTCCCTCGCCTTTCCCTGCGCCAGGTCCCCCGGGAACAGCGTCTCGCTCGGACCGGAGCGTGCGGCAGCCTCCGGTCGTCCCAGCCCCTCGCCCGTCCAGAAAGCGCCTGCCTGTAGCAGCGGCAGAACCGCTGCTGCCCAGGGGGGAAAGGAACGGCTCGGGGTGAAGCTCCCCAGGCTGCCCGTGGCCCGTGCGGAGCTGGGGGTCCAGAAGCAAAGGGGTTAGGGGAGGGGTGGAGCAGGGGAGCGGGGGCGCGAGACTGGAGGGCAGGGGACGCGGGGGGCACGGCCCAGGGGAAAAAAAAAAAAAAAAACGCACGGGGGGAAAAACCTTGTGTGGGGGGACGTTCGGGTGGAGAGCACTCGGGAGGGCGGAGAGACACGCAGAGGAGGACAGGGGGGAGGAGACGGACACGGACGGACGGACGGACGGCGGCTATGTGTGGGTACAAAGGTGCACGGGGGGACACGGGTGGGGATGACCTACACCAGGGGGTCCACCCGGCATAATCCACAGCAGATAACTCACCTGGGATAACCCGCAACGGATATTCCGCTCCGGAGAAGGAATCCACGCCAGATAATCCCCAGCAATGCCCCTCAAACTGTCCGCGGTTCACCCCAGATTTGGCCCAAATTGGCGCCGGTTTTTCGTTTGGGGTTTTTTTGTTTGTTGTTGTTCTTCTTTTTTGTTTTTTCTTTTACGTCATACAAAACTTGGGGGTTTCTGCTTTTCCAAAATATTCAGTTCTGGGGTTCTCCGGCGCTTTTCCACATCATAACAATGGGTCATTTTTGGTTTTCTGCGTTAAAATGCGGGGGGGCGGGGGGGGTGTGAGTGTGTGCGTGTGCGGTGTGGTGTGTTTGTGCTTGCTTTCCAGCTGCACAAATCCAGGCGGATTCAGCTTTCCTGGGAGCCCCAAACTGTGTTGCTCTTGGATATTGGATATTTTGCTCTTGGACTTGCATATTTTGACACTTTGATATCTTCGACTTCTCTCTTTAGACTTCGGTATCTACTTACAATCCTACCTCTTTAGACTTAGTTATCTGTTTACACTTCCATAGAACCTTTACTTCGATTACACGGGATACCTACTTAGGCTTACTCGGTGACACAGGGTAAGCGTAGGTACTTCTACCTATCCAGACTGACTTCTGGTTTAAATTCCTTCACCTACATCATCTCTTTTTGCATTTTAAACTCCTTTATTTCTTAACATAGAGACAAGTTCTTTTTTATTTTAAAACCCTATCTATCTCCATTGAGATTTTTTAATAATTTCTATAACATAGCAGGTACAGGTTTGTATTTTGAAATCCTTTTACATATATATATACACACACATAAAAACGAATATTATTTTTCAATATATATATATAAAGGCGAGAGATTTTTTTCTACTGCAATGCCTCGCACCCGTATTTCCAGTTCTTCACATGGTTAATCACACACACACACACACACACACGAGTTTTCAGGCATTTTGGGACTGTGACCCCCCTTCTCTGGGGGGAAACCTCCCCGTGACACCTTCATCCCCCACTCACCTGCTCCTCTGTTTCATCATCACGCCCCCGCCCCCCGTGACGTTGGGGGGCCCCAAATGACATCATCACCCCCCAGGCCCCTCCACACTTTTTAATCACCCCCCCCAAAAAGGCACAGAACAAGGAAAACAGCTACTTTAATAATGCCATTTACATATGTAGGCGCCCCCCCGAAAAGGGGAGCTCCGCCAGAAAAATAAAATGGGGGCAGCCCCCCCAAACGGCTGCAGCCCCCCCCGGCCCCCGGCCCGCAAGCCGGCGGCTGCCCCACGCCGCGGGGGGAGCCTGCCGGGGGACGGTGCCGCACCTCTCGCTCAGGCTCTGCTCTGCCGTGCTCCCCCTCCGTTCCCGCGCTGGGACGGGCTCCCCGGGGCAACGAACCTCCCCGCTCCCTCTTGGCCCGGGACTCGCCCCACCACGCAGCCCTCGCTGCCGCACCCGCGGGGCACCCGCCGGAGACAGAGCCGGGAGCCTCCAGGCACGGGGCCGGCCCCTTACCCTCGGGACGCTTCACGACAGGCAGGCCAACCTGGGCCGGGGGGTACCTAGCGAGCACCACGAGACGCTTGCAACAAGACACCTGAAAAACAAAAAGCCCAAGCGATATTTCAGCATGTGAAAAAAATAGCACAGCAGCGAGTAGAGGAATTCAGTCAGAGCAAGGGAGAGGAGAGCAGCTGAGCTCAAGGAGGATTCGAGGTAAGCAGGTCAGCTCCAAATACAAGACATCCTTTAAAAGCTAGAGCGACCTGAACGCTTCCCATCAGCATTAAGACTAACCGGTACGATTCCGAACATGTTCTTCGCATACAAGCACACGCTCTTGCCGGCGTTGGAAAACGTCTCACCCCTTCCTTACGGCACGGCTGCAGGGAGACGACCCTGCGAGGCTGCAGGACGAGGGCGTACCGCAATCAGAATCTACGCTTACAGGTCCGCCGCAACAGCTACGGCCCTCGCAGCTGCTGCTGCACATCTTGCTGGCTCGGTCGACAAAGCTGGAAGCGAAGCGTAACGCTTTCGAGGGGAAAAGGAAAAGCAAAGGACAAATCGCAGCAATTCGCTTCATACTAAAAAAGCTGTGCGTGTGTTTATAAACATCCAATAAAAATACTTCTGCTGGAGAAGGACTGGATTTTCCTTTGGCGTTAATTTAACTTGCACAGCTGTGAATCGATACCAGTAGATTATCTGTCTCCAAGATACGCAGTCATCATTTGACCAGGGGTTTTTTGCGCCTTACGTCATTAGGAGCGACATCTGGCCAGCCGCGCCGCCCAAGAGAGATGCTGCTGAACTGCCAGGGAAACGCACCCTTGAAAGCCAGACAGAAAGTACTTCAGAGCACTCCGTCAAAAGAGCGGGGGGGAAAACACCCCGTAACGTTCAGTTGCCTCTCCTGGTCAACGTTCAGAACAAATACCTAACTGCTTAAACACACCTAAGCAATTGTACGCCACAGCTAGTTGGCAGTTACAGCTGAAACAACGCAAGGCAGTTTGTAGATCCAATTTTAACTTTTTTTTCCTAAAGTTACATCTAGGAGAGAAAAATCCATGACAGAAGAGATCCCCCATACGGTTTTACTTTGGGGGCAGAATCCAATCCCCGGGGCTGCAACGCGTAAGGCTACCAAAAAGGACCGGCAGATTTGCTAACGCTTTTGGCTGCGCCGAAGCATGCAGAGGAACGCGTGTTGATGACATCTCGGCTGTTGCAACTGAGAACCAGCGATGCCATCAACTTCTGGAAGACGTGCTGTGCTCGGGTCTTTGGAAGCAAACGGACTTTTTTTTTTTTTTTTTTTTTTAAGAGAGTGGAAAGTCTTGCTGCTGCTGACTTCCACTGCCAAGCACATCATCTCTGAAGATCCCCACTCTGATGGGGAGCTCATAAAACACAACTTCTTTGAATGAGAAAGATTTCCATTCTGGAAAATCTCTTTCCAGCTGAAGTAAGAAATCACACGCTGTAGGTTAAGAAAAAAGGATGCTGCCGAAGCAGTAACTCACCGAAACCACGTCAGGACTCGCTGTCGCTACTTACAAGGCTGGCAATGCTTCTCGGGAAAGCGACGCCGATTCCTCCTCTTTTGCCCACGTCTCTCCTTGGACCTTGATCGCTTTTAGTACGGACGCTAGTATCGCAGTAAGCTTTTCGAGACCTACTGTAAGATATTTTAAAAACTTATTGACTGAAAAAGCACACAGCTTTTATGACAAAAACAAAGCCTGTTTCTTCCGAACGCCTGAACTCTCACAAACATTGTCTTTCCTCTTTTAGGATAAAATTGTTTTCCTGATATCCTTTCCTAGTAAGCGCACAGAAACACAAGATTGCGCTTTCGGGAAGGCAAAATAAACGGAGGGAAGCCGATTCTGCACAGGCGTTAACACGCTCCAGCGCAGACCTTCTTTGACTTTTAGTATCTGCGTTAAAACAGTTCCTAGAAAAACTACAGAAGGAAGGAGAGCCGGCACATTCTTGACGTTAACTTTGAAGTCCGTACTACAAGCGCCTTAGGAAAAACGCGGACACGCATCGCGGACGTACCTTGTACTCGCAGACCGCTATGGAGCCTTTCCGTCCATCTTGCACTTTCACGGCAGAAGAAAGGGCGACCACGGTGAAACGGCGGCAGCTGACACTCTGCTGAGAGAGGAAAAAAAAAAAACCCGTAGCATAAAGCTGGGTAGGAGTCCCAAGCTTCCTGGTTTTGTGAAGTTTTGCAAAGACTACAACCGAGGGAAGGAAAAAATAGCCGTTTGGAACATATTGCCAAACAACATTTGGCCGTAAAACTTGGATGCGTTTGACACGCGCCCATTTTTTGGGAACTTGCTATTTGCTTCCTGTTATCGTTGTTCTTCCTTCAGAACCTCTGCTTGTAGCCAACTTGATTTGCTACCGGTTCAAGCGCTTCCCTTCCCGGTATTACTGGCACACGGACCCAGGCAAGTCACTGAACCGCTCTTCTGAACTTCTCCAAACGACAATTACAGCCACGAAAGAGGAGTTCAAGAGAGGAAAAGGAGAGGTCGGGCAGCAAAAGAGCCCTGCAGGCTGCCACCAGTCAACACTGCGCTCTTTTTTTTCTTTTAAATCCACCCCCCCCGCCCCCAAATACAAACAAAACCAACCCCCACGACCTTGTATTTTTTGCCTTTGGGAGCTCATCCCTGTCTCAGCACGAAGCGCAGACGACCCGTATCCCGATTTGCACGTGACGAATCCGTGTTCGGAAGAAATAGGCCAGATCCGTAAGACTGGTGTTATTTTGCGGGTTTTAACAATCGCAACGCAATCGCATCGACCGACGCGTTTGTGACAAAACTCATTAACTTCTAAATGTAGCACCTCCTTGGGTAAAAAAACGTGTTTGAGACTGAAAACAAAATGATGATTCAGAGCTCCCGCTCCTGATGGAGCCGTGGGGAAAGGAAGGAAAGTGAAGACAAACAGCAGCAACATCAAGTGAAATTCGCCTCCAATTCCGAGCACGTGCCTAAGAGACTCTGCAAGTCCACACCTCAATCCTAGGAGCGACTAGCCCTTTTCTGGAAGGACAAACTTCCTTACTTCAAAGTCCTAGACCGAAGGCTCCACGGAACAGAACGTGGACCGAGCCACAGGACACCGTGCCATCCACGCCCGAACGGCAGAGAAAAATCACGGAAAACTAAATTTAAGTATCAGTTCCCATTGAGCTTCATTCCTTACGTTTCCACTGGCACCTAGGTGCTCAAAAATGAACTCTACTGACACCGCGTATTACTAACAATTTACTTCTGCGTATCAAAACAAAAGGCTATTTCCAGCTCGCCCATCCAATTAGCACGACCAACCAGAAGTGAAACACCGGACCCTAAAGAAGGGAACAGGCAGCTCTTCATTTCTCCTAGAGCAAAGTCTGTTCTTTTGCCTGGAAGGCAAACATCCGTAACTCCCAAGGGAGCACTGCAGGAACGAGGTGCGCTCTCTTACCTGCAGTTTGTCCTCGGCTTTTCTGCACGGGCAGCAGACTTGCCTTTCCTCTGGCTTTGATGTGGCGCACCCGTGGCGTCCTTGAACCGGCAAGTGTTTCTCCCCGCTCCCGCAGCCCCAGACGCGCCATTACCTGAGCAGCGAGCGGAATCAAGCACGCAGGATTTTCTGCACGGGACGCAGAAGGTGACACACGTGGAAGCCCCGCCGAGCCCCCAGCACGGCTCCGGGCAGCCCCCGCCACCGGCTCCGGCCGGCCTCCCACCACCGGCGCCGACCCGCCGACCCCCGGCCCCGAAGCGGCGCGGTGCCCCCCGCCGCCCGGCCCCGGAGCGGCGCGGCGCAGCGCCTCCCCGCCGCCCGGCCCCAGAGCGGCGCGGCGCGGCTCGGCGCCTCCCCGCCGCCCGGCCCCGGAGCGGCGCGGCTCGGCGCCCGGCCCCGGAGCGGCTCGGCGCGGCGCGGCGCCTCCCCGCCGCCCGGCCCCGGAGCGACGCGGCTCGGCGCCCGGCCCCGGAGCGGCGCGGCCCCCCCCCCGCCGCCCGGCCCCGGAGCGGCGCGGCTCGGCGCGGCGCCTCCCCGCCGCCCGGCCCCGGAGCGGCGCGGCTCGGCGCCCGGCCCCGGAGCGGCGCGGCGCCTCCCCGCCGCCCGGCCCCGGAGCGGCACGGCTCCCCCCCGTCGCCAGGCCCCGGAGCGGCGCGGCCCCCCCCCGCCGCCAGGCCCCGGAGCGGCGCGGCTCGGCGCCCCCCCGCCGCCCGGCCCCCGAGCGGAGCGGCGCGGCGCCCCCCCGCCGCCCGGCCCCCGAGCGGAGCGGCGCGGCGCCCCCGGCCCCGACCGGCTCCAGGAAGCTCCGCCCGCCGGCTCCCACACGGCACCGCACCTTCCCCGCTCCGTGCCTCCCGCCGGCCCGGCCGCTCCCCCGCAGGCACCGCCGTCCTCCTCGGGGCTTTCCCCGCTCACCTCCTCGCTGCCTGCAGCCGCAGCCCAACGACCGCGCCGCTCCGCTCCGCGCGGGGAACCTCCGCCCACCGCCCCATGCCCGCCCCCGGCGCACCGCGCATGCGCCGGTTGGGACCGCCAGTTTAATCTCGAGGCGCTCGGCGACCTTCTGGATCATCCAGGGGACCTCTGGTTTCATCTCTATGCTCTGGACGACCTTCTCTATCGTCTGGGTCGACTTTCGCTGTCATCTCGATGGTCTGCGGAGCCGCTCTATACTCCGGGAGGACTTCTCCTTGCAGCTCTATGGTCTGAAGGACAGTCTTTCTCATCGGGGAGGACTTTCTGGCTCATCTCTATGCTCTGGAGGACCTTCTCTGTCATCCGGGAGGACTGTGTCGGCTAGTTTGGTGCTTTGGACGAGGTCGTTTTTTGCCGCGCTGGGTTTTGCTTTTTACACTTTTGTGTGCTGTGTACAATTTTGTTTGAATGATTGTGTTTGCATTTCTCGTTGTTTATTGTTTCTTTTGTTTTGTAGGGGGTGCCAGAGAAATGTAACTGCTTTGAATAATTAGTTGATTCAGTTTCATAACAAGATGGTAATTGCCCTTCCATGTGGGAGGAATGAATTGTTATAGGAAGATGTGGTGTTACTAGTTTAATCATTGCTTCCTCCCACCTGGGAGGGTGTATGTATATATTTGTATACATATTTATATAGTACAAAGGAAAAAAAAACCAAATAACAAACACTATAAAAAAAAGAACTAAAAAAAAATTAAAAAATGGTAAGGCTGGTGCAGCAGTAGCAACCAGCTCCTACCCTGGGAGTAATTTTTTTTTTAATTTAAATTAATTATGACTCCCAGGGATAATTGTCATAATTGTCATTTTGTTTTCATTTCTACATGTCTGCAAAGGAAAAATTTCAATTCCACCTGGAACCTGCAAAGAAACAAAGCACCCCCACACCATCATAAAAGGTTAGATACATTCCAAACGCACCGCTCATTCAGCTACCACCCAAACCACGCCTCGGTCTCGGCCGATCCGTTCCACCACCAGCACGCCACAACGGACCGTCGCCCTGCCTCTGCGGCGCTCCCTGGGAACGGTGTTCCCGAGGGCCTCAAAAAAAAAAAAAAAAAAAATCGCCCTGCCTGAGAAAACCCCGGCCCGAGCCTGACCTCCGCCCAAACCTTGGCGATGATCATCGCCTCGCAGAGCAGCCGGGACCGGGGGAAAAAAAACGCAGCGGGGGGGAGGGAAATGCCCCAGCTGGGGTTTTTTTATTCTATAGTATATATGAAATAAATTACTCTCAACATTACATACGACCTGCAATAAAATACTTCACACGTACAAGGTTAGGCACATTCAGGAACCGAACAATCCTTCAACCACCGCTCACTCAAACCACTACACTTACACCACCCAGCTGCCACTGCAGCACAGCCCCCCGGTTCCAGAGCTATCCCTGCAACTGCCTCGCCGCGCACCTCTAAACAACCTTGGGCTCCGTACGATTCCCAAGTTTCACCTTCCGCTACGGCAAGGCGAAGAAGACGCTTCGCTACGTGCGCCGGTCCAGCCTCCGGCACCCGCAAAACACAACAGAAGTAACTGCGGCACCTGTCTACAGCTGCTTGCCTCGAGATGGCCCGTACAATCTTTGCCTACAGATACTGTACAAATGGACGTATCACCGTGAGGCTATGCTACCCCCAACTCCAATATCGCAACGCTCCTGGGCAGAGCGGCTCCAACCCCGACACACAGACAGACACTGCACACAGATGCCACAAACGACGTGACCTCGAGACCCGAGAAGATCACGAGCGGGAACGACTCCGGTAGGGAAGACGCCTCCGGCACGGAACCCCTACGGTGCCTGCCGTGGCCCAGGAGATAAAACTACCATCTAAAAAAGATAAATGGATGCATGACAAGCCAGGATTTAAGACCTAAGACCATTAAGGAACCAGGGATGAAACCCCTGAAGACGACCGTAGAAACGTAACTCTCAAAAGCAGACCTGCGGAGACCGCCCGGCCGGCCACCGCAACAGACGATCCCTCGGAAACATCTGGAACGCGACGCTTCCCGGACACGTCCGTGCTTTAAGCTACGACGGCAAGATAAGCAGGGCTCAAGAAACGCTATGCCGATGAGGCGATGCGTTCGAGACGCCCTCGAGGTAAGCCTCCCGAGGGGCCCGATGATCACAAAGAGCTACGGAAACATCGAGACCTGAGAAAGCCATGGTACGAGACACAGAAGACAGACAGACTACGCAAAAGCAAAACGCACAGACACAGGATGGAACTGCCCTGCTCAGCAAACGTCAGCAGCGCGCTAACAACAGTAACCCGCTCCTTTGCCCTTCCCAAAGGAGACTGCTCCTGGACAGGCCTCTCCCCGACACCAACTTTATAACCCCTCCCTGCAATTCCTACCCTTGTTACCTCCTCAGCCCTGATCCCGCAACTGAGCTTTCAGAGGGCCAGGGATCTGAATCCACCCTCAAAAAAAAAAGAAAACCACCACACACCTAACTAGAACATTCCTGCACTCACCCGGTTCCTCTTCGTCATCTAAAACAAAACAAAAAAACCACAAAAACCACACAACAAAAAAAACAAAAAAAACCAAACCAAAACAAAAAACCACAGAAACCACAGAAACCACAGAAACCACAGAAACCACAGAAACCACAGAAACCACAGAAACCACAGAAACCACAGAAACCACAGAAACCACAGAAACCACAGAAACCACAGAAACCACAGAAACCACAGAAACCACAGAAACCACAGAAACCACACAACAAAAAAAACAACAAAAAAACCCAAAACAAACAAAAAAACCAACACCAAACTCCCAACCCACAAACCCACAACCCACTAACAAACTAAAACACAGCGCTGGTATTCAGCATCGGTCTGGTTACTGCCAACCGCTTCTGCGACACCCTCCTCCTCAAAAGCACCCTACCGCTCCGCTCACCTGCTCCACGCCTATTCTAAAGAAAGATGCTGCGACTGTCACTCGGTGCGCCTAGGATGCCAGGAGACACAAAGTGCCCGTGGCGCTCGGGTGAAATAGCCAGCCCCGGGTGCCTCCCCTCTACAACCCAGCTCACCTCAAATTCTCAGCTGATTCTAAAGGCAGCCAGCACAGCTCCCACAAAACCAAAAGGTAAATGATTAATCAACGTGCCATTTCATACTTTACTATTAAATGATGACCCGGCTGACAACCACCTCGCCTCCTCCAACCGCTCCTCAGCGGGAAGCTACGCCCCCTCCGAGGCTGTTAAAAGGGAGGACCCTAAGGAAAGAGAAGAACTAACTGCAAACTAAAGACAGGGAACGGGATAAAAGCAAAAAAAAATTCAAGAGTGACGGGAATTAGGGCAACAAAGAGAAAAAAATGAAAAACAGGGACAGTGAACTAAAAGAGAGACGTAGGAAGAAAACGGACAAAGCAAAGGTCCTAATAGAGACAAGGAAGAATTAAAAAATGGAAACGGCAGACGGAATACAAGTCGACAGAAGCTTTTGTCGTGGTTTAACCCCAGCCAGCAGCCAAGCACCACACAGCCGCTACGCGGGAGAAAATTGCAAGGGTGGAAGTCAGAAAACTCGGGGGTTAAGGTAAGAACAGTTTAACAATTGAAGGAAAAGACAACAGAATAGTAGTAACACTAGTAGTAGCAGTAGTAGCAGTAATAAACCAATAAGAGTATACAAAGCAAGCGCTTCACTAGACAGGGGCTCACCACTCGCCGACCGATGCCAAGCACGTCCCCGAGCTGCCATCGCTGACTCCTGGCCAACGCCCCCCCAGTTTCCATACCGAGCGTGACGTCCCACGGTAGGGAATAGCGCTGCGGCCGGTCTGGGGCAGCTGAGCTGCCTGTGGCGCCTCCGAGCTTCTTGCGCACCGGGCAGAGCACGGGAAGCTGAAAGGTCCTTGAGTGGTGTCAGCGCTACTTAGCGACAAACAAAACGTCAGCGCGTTACCAACATGATGCTCATCCGAAATCCAAACGGCAGCACTGTGCCAGCTACTAGGAAGAACCTTAACTCTCTGCCAGCCGAAAGCAGGACGTTTGAACAGCAAGGGCGACGGAAGAAATAAGGAAAAAACTTAATAAATAGCGACAGGGAGCTCCATCGGGGAAGGAAAATTTAGAAAGCGAGGGCACTGAGGGAACACTAAGGGAAGAGAAGAAACAATTAAACCCAGCTAAACCCCCAGGGGAAAAGTCAACCTAGAACATGGAAAAAGCCACAGGGATTAGGGAAATAAGTGGGAAAATTAAAAAACAGGACAGCGAACTAGAGGGACGGAGAAGGAAGATTCAAAAAACGAGGGCCCTAAGGAAAGACAAGAAAGAATTAAAACAGAAATACAGGGGAATAAAGGCAGCAGCAAAGAGGAGAAAAGGAGTCAGGAAAGTGTTTAAAGGAAGCGGCGATTAAGAACATCGGGAAGTGATTTAAAAACCCGCATGGGTGAACTAAAACGGAGACGGAAAAAAGGGAAAAAGACAGAAAATTATTTTTTAATAATTTATATAATACAGCAGATACAGGTTTGTATTTTGAAATCCTCCTTTTTAAAAACTTATTGACTGAAAAAGCACACAGCTTTTATGACAAAAACAAAGCCTGTTTCTTCTGAACTCTTGCAAACATTGCCTTTCCTCTTTTCGGATAAAATTGTTTTCCCGATATCCTTTCCTAGTAAGCGCACAGAAACACAAGATTGCGCTTTCGGGAAGGCAAAATAAACGGAGGGAAGCCGACTTTGCACAGGCGTTAACACGCTCCAGCGCAGACCTTCTTTGACTTTTAGTATCTGCCTTAAAACAGTTCCTAGAAAAACTACAGAAGGAAGGAGAGCCGGCACATTCTTGACGTTAACTTTGAAGTCCGTACTACAAGCGCCTTAGGAAAAACGCGGACACGCATTGCGGACGTACCTTGTACTCGCAGACCGCTATGGAGCCTTTCCGTCCGTCTTGCACTTTCACGGCAGAAGAAAGGGCGACCACGGTGAAACGGCGGCAGCTGACACTCTGCTGAGAGAGGAAAAAAAAAAACCCGTAGCATAAAGCTGGGTAGGAGTCCCAAGCTTCCTGGTTTTGTGAAGTTTTGCAAAGACTACAACCGAGGGAAGGAAAAAATAGCCGTTTGGAACATATTGCCAAACAACATTTGGCCGTAAAACTCGGATGCGTTTGACACGCGCCCATTTTTTGGGAACTTGCTATTTGCTTCCCGTTATCGTTGTTCTTCCTTCAGAACCTCTGCTTGTAGCCAACTTGATTTGCTACCGGTTCAAGCGCTTCCCTTCCCGGTATTACTGGCACACGGACCCAGGCAAGTCACTGAACCGCTCTTCTGAACTTCTCCAAACGACAATTACAGCCACGAAAGAGGAGTTCAAGAGAGGAAAAGGAGAGGTCGGGCAGCAAAAGAGCTCTGCAGGCTGCCACCAGTCAACACTGCGCTCTTTTTTTTCTTTTAAACCCACCCCCCCCCCCCCCGCCCCCAAATACAAACAAAACCAACCCCCACGACCTTGTATTTTTTGCCTTTGGGAGCTCATCCCTGTCTCAGCACGAAGCGCAGACGACCCGTATCCCGATTTGCACGTGACGAATCCGTGTTCGGAAGAAATAGGCCAGATCCGTAAGACTGGTGTTATTTTGCGGGTTTTAACAATCGCAACGCAATCGCATCGACCGACGCGTTTGTGACAAAACTCATTAACTTCTAAACGTAGCACCTCCTTGGGTAAAAAAAACGTGTTTGAGACTGAAAACAAAATGATGATTCAGAGCTCCCGCTCCTGATGGAGCCGTGGGGGAAGGAAGGAAAGTGAAGACAAACAGCAGCAACATCAAGTGAAATTCGCCTCCAATTCCGAGCACGTGCCTAAGAGACTCTGCAAGTCCACACCTCAATCCTAGGAGCGACTAGCCCTTTTCTGGAAGGACAAACTTCCTTACTTCAAAGTCCTAGACCGAAGGCTCCACGGAACAGAACGTGGACCGAGCCACAGGACACTGTGCCATCCACGCCCGAACGGCAGAGAAAAATCACGGAAAACTAAACTTAAGTATCAGTTCCCATCGAGCTTCATTCCTTACGTTTCCACTGGCACCTGGGTGCTCAAAAATGAACTCTACTGACACCGCGTATTACTAACAATTTACTTCTGCGTATCAAAACAAAAGGCTATTTCCAGCTCGCCCATCCAATTAGCACGACCAACCAGAAGTGAAACACCGGACCCTAAAGAAGGGAACAGGCAGCTCTTCATTTCTCCTAGAGCAAAGTCTGTTCTTTTGCCTGGAAGGCAAACATCCATAACTCCCAAGGGAGCACTGCAGGAACGAGGTGCGCTCTCTTACCTGCAGTTTGTCCTCGGCTTTTCTGCACGGGCAGCAGATTTGCCTTTCCTCTGGCTTTGATGTGGCGCACCCGTGGCGTCCTTGAACCGGCAAGTGTTTCTCCCCGCTCCCGCAGCCCCAGACGCGCCATTACCTGAGCAGCGAGCGGAATCAAGCACGCAGGATTTTCTGCACGGGACGCAGAAGGTGACACTGGAAAGGAGGAGGCAAAAAGAGAAGCGGTTTGCCCGGCAGCCACGACCATAGAAACTACACCTCCCGGCATGGCCCGGGGAACCAACGTGGCCGACCAAAAGCCCCGGGCTCCAAAATGCCGCGAGACGCAGCCCTCCCTGCTTTTGGACCCTGCGGGGACACCGTTCCCCACGCCACCGCCGCACATGCAAGCCCCGCCGAGCCCCCAGCGCGGCTCCAGGCAGCCCCCGCCACCGGCTCCGGCCGGCGCCCCCCCACCGGCACCGACCCGGCGCCCCCCCGCCGCGCGGCCCCGGAGCTCAGCGGCTCGGCGCGGCGCCCCCCCGCCGCGCGGCCCCGGAGCTCAGCGGCTCGGCGCGGCGCCCCCCCCGCCGCGCGGCCCCGGAGCTCAGCGGCTCGGCGCGGCGCCCCCCCGCCGCGCGGCACAAGCGGCGCGGCGCGGCTCGGCGCCCCCCCCGCCGCGCGGCCCCGGAGCGGAGCGGCTCGGCGCGGCGCCCCCCCGCCGCCCGGCCCCGGAGCGGAGCGGCTCGGCGCGGCGCCCCCCCCGCCGCCCGGCCCCGGAGCGGAGCGGCTCGGCGCGGCGCCCCCCCCGCCGCCCGGCCCCGGAGCGGAGCGGCTCGGCGCGGCGCCCCCCCGCCGCCCGGCCCCGGAGCGGAGCGGCTCGGCGCGGCGCCCCCCCGCCGCCCGGCCCCGGAGCGGAGCGGCTCGGCGCGGCGCCCCCCCGCCGCCCGGCCCCGGAGCGGAGCGGCTCGGCGCGGCGCCCCCCCGCCGCCCGGCCCCGGAGCGGAGCGGCTCGGCGCGGCGCCCCCCCCGCCGCCCGGCCCCGGAGCGGAGCGGCTCGGCGCGGCGCCCCCCCCGCCGCCCGGCCCCGGAGCGAGGCGGCTCGGCGCGGCGCCCCCCCGCCGCCCGGCCCCGGAGCGAGGCGGCTCGGCGCGGCGCCCCCCCCGCCGCCCGGCCCCGGAGCGAGGCGGCTCGGCGCGGCGCCCCCCCGCCGCCCGGCACAAGCGGCGCGGCGCGGCGCGGCTCGGCGCCCCCCCCGCCGCGCGGCCCCGGAGCGGAGCGGCTCGACGCGGCGCGGCGCCCCCCCGCCGCCCGGCCCCGGAGCGGAGCGGCTCGGCGCGGCGCCCCCCCCGCCGCGCGGCCCCGGAGCGAGGCGGCTCGGCGCGGCGCCCCCCCCGCCGCGCGGCACAAGCGGCGCGGCGCGGCTCGGCGCGGCGCCCCCCCGCCGCCCGGCCCCGGAGCGGCGCGGCGCGGCTCGGCGCGGCGCCCCCCCGCCGCCCGGCCCCGGAGCGGCGCGGCGCGGCGCCCCCCCGCCGCCCGGCCCCGGCGCGGCGCGGCGCGGCGCCCCCCCGGACCGGCTCCAGGAAGCTCCGCCCGCCCGGCTCCCACACGGCACCGCACCCTCCCCGCTCCGTGCCTCCCGCCGCCCTCCTCGGGGCTTTCCCCGCTCACCTCCTCGCTGCCTGCAGCCGCAGCCCAACGACCGCTCCGCTCCCCTCCGCCCCGGGCTCACCCCGGCCCCTCCGCGCGGGGAACCTCCGCCCACCGCGCGATTCCCGCCCCCGACGCACCGCGCATGCGCTGGCGAAGCTCCGCCCTCCCCGCGGCAAACCCCGCCCTCTGCAGCAAAGCTCCGCCCTGCACACACCACGCATGCGCCAGCGAAGCTCCGCCCTCTCCGCGGCAAGGCTCCGCCCCACGCGGCAAAGCTCCGCCCTGACACATCGCGCATGCGCCCGTGGAGCTCCGCCCTCACACGGTAAAGCTCCGCCTTACCACCGCAACGCTCCGCCCCCCGCGGCTAAGCTCCGCCCCGACACAGCACGCATGCGCCAGCGAAGCTCCGCCCTCCCCGCGGCAAGGCTCCGCCCCACGCCGCAAAGCTCCGCCCCAACACAGCGCGCATGCGCCCGTGGAGCTCCGCCCTCACACGGCAGCGCTCCGCCCCCCGCGGCTAAGCTCCGCCCCTGACACAGCACACATGCTCGGCCAAAGCTCCGCCCTTCAGGGCAAAGCTCCGCCCTCCCACTGCAAAGCTCCGCCCCCCATGCACTGCGCATGCGCTGCTGAGGCCCCGCCCCCACGCGGCAAAGCTCCGCCTTACCACCGCAAGGCTCCGCCCCCCGCGGCTAAGCCCCGCCCCTGACACAGCGCGCATGCTCGGCCAAAGCTCCGCCCTTCAGGGCAAAGCTCCGCCCTCCCACTGCAAAGCTCCGCCCCCCGTGCACTGCGCATGCGCCGGTGAGGCTCCGCCCTCACGCGGCAAAGCTCCGCCTTACCACCGCAAGGCTCCGCCCCACGCGGCTAAGCTCCGCCCCCGACACAGCGCGCATGCTCGGCCAAAGCTCCGCCCTTCAGGGCAAAGCTCCGCCCCCCCGCGGCAAGGCTCCGCCCCCTACGCACCGCGCATGCGCCGGTGAAGCTCCGCCCTCACATGGCAAAGCTCCGCCTTACCACCGCAAGGCTCCGCCCCCCGCGGCTAAGCTCCGCCCTGACACACCGCACGGGGTGGTCTCCAGGGGCGGGGCCTGTCGCTAGGGGTGGTGCCCTTCCCCTGCCGGGGAGCTCCAGGGGCGGGGCCCGTCCCTAGGGGCGGGGCCGCTCCACACCAGGACGGGGGCGTGGGCCGGGGCGGGGCTGCAGCGGAGGCCGAGGCGGCCGTGCCAGCAGCAGCCAGCACCTCCCGGGCGGCGAGAGCGGCGCTTCCTTACCGGGAGGCAGCAACGGCTGCGGCGGCATCGCCCCGCGGGCGCCGCGCTGTCGCATGCCCGGTACCGGCCACCGGCACCGGGGAGCACGTGCACGCCACCGCCCCTGCGCGGCTCCCGGCCTGCAGTACCCGCTTTTGGACGCCAGGCGGCAGCACCGAGGCACGGCCAAAACGCCCCACCGCCCCCGGGCGCCACCCGAGCTGCAGTACCCGCTTTTGGACGCCAGGCGGCAGCACCACACCGAGCCCCGCGCCCCGAGCGCTCCCCGCGGGGACAAAGGACTCGCACCCCGGCCCGCCTTGGGCCGCCCGCAGCCGCCGCCGCCTGACGGGGGGGGGGGGGCCACAAGCCTCGCCCTTCTCTGCCCCTGCTCCCGCTCACAGCCCACGCAGCCAGAGCCATTGCCTCGCCCCCAAAAAGCACCCAAGCGGCTCGAGCATTTCAGTCCTCTGCGCTTGACAGCTCGCAGAGGGCTGCTGGCCCTTTCTCTCCGCGCCCCTCACCCCAGGACCCAGCCGGGGGAAGCAGCGCAGGGAACCTGGTCAATACCTTTGCCTTGGCTCGGCTTTTTTGCCCCCAGAGTAAGCCCCCGGGATTGCTGGATTCATCTGCAGGTGGCATCAGGGGTGGGAGAGTGACACCAGCGAGCCAACAGACCCTGGAGAGATTTTATTAAAAAAAAAGAAAAAAAAAGCGACACTGATGACATCCTGAAGGCACGCGAGGAGATACTGAAAGCTGCTTTGTGTGAGAGGGGCAGCTACGATTATCAGGAAGCGGTGCACGCGAGCAGACCGCCGGCAAGCGCGCGATCTGCGAGCGAGCGATACGCCGGTGACCCTCGGGCTCTGCCGCGGTGCCCTCCGCTCATCCTGCGCCGCCCCGGGCTTCCCGCGCAGGGCTTGCCACTTAAATAAGACCTGCGCGATGTTACTTACCACCCTGCCCTGCGGCACGCAAAGGAATTAGACGTGAAACAGGGAAAGCAAAGAGGCCCGTCGGCTGGCCGCACCAGATGGCCCTAGAGCCCTGCCGGTTCCCTCGCCGCTCTGGACGGCAGCGCAGCTCTGCGCTCCCTGCCGCTCCCGCCAGCGAGCGCGGCGCCTGCGCTTTGACCGCCTGCGGCGCGCCAGACTCGGGAGGCTGGAGGGGCTGGTCCACCAAGGCAGCTGAGCCGCTCGCTTCCTTCGGCTGCCTCATTTGCCGCCTTCAAACAACCACTTCCACGCTCCCTTTCTTTGTTTCAGACCCCTCTCAACATCTCCTGGCCTGCAAGCCATTTGCAGCAAGCAACACGGCTGAAATACCGTGCTGCTAGAGACCTAGCTGTCATCTTGCTCCCACGTCCAAAGGCTTTGGGAACCTGAACCCCCTGCTTGTTTTGGCATCGAGACTGCGAGGCGAGAAACACGCCTGGACTCCAACAAGCCAGACGCCTGCCCCGTCGCTCAGCACAGTGCTACGCGGCTGCCCGACCGACACCTTCTGCCGCTAAAACCAGAGCGCGGTTCCCTTCTGAAGAGCCACCGGCAGCGCGGAGAGTCCCTCGCCTTTCCCTGCGCCAGGTCCCCCGGGAACAGCGTCTCGCTCGGACCGGAGCGTGCGGCAGCCTCCGGTCGTCCCAGCCCCTCGCCCGTCCAGAAAGCGCCTGCCTGTAGCAGCGGCAGAACCGCTGCTGCCCAGGGGGGAAAGGAACGGCTCGGGGTGAAGCTCCCCAGGCTGCCCGTGGCCCGTGCGGAGCTGGGGGTCCAGAAGCAAAGGGGTTAGGGGAGGGGTGGAGCAGGGGAGCGGGGGCGCGAGACTGGAGGGCAGGGGACGCGGGGGGCACGGCCCAGGGGAAAAAAAAAAAAAAAAACGCACGGGGGGAAAAACCTTGTGTGGGGGGACGTTCGGGTGGAGAGCACTCGGGAGGGCGGAGAGACACGCAGAGGAGGACAGGGGGGAGGAGACGGACACGGACGGACGGACGGACGGCGGCTATGTGTGGGTACAAAGGTGCACGGGGGGACACGGGTGGGGATGACCTACACCAGGGGGTCCACCCGGCATAATCCACAGCAGATAACTCACCTGGGATAACCCGCAACGGATATTCCGCTCCGGAGAAGGAATCCACGCCAGATAATCCCCAGCAATGCCCCTCAAACTGTCCGCGGTTCACCCCAGATTTGGCCCAAATTGGCGCCGGTTTTTCGTTTGGGGTTTTTTTGTTTGTTGTTGTTCTTCTTTTTTGTTTTTTCTTTTACGTCATACAAAACTTGGGGGTTTCTGCTTTTCCAAAATATTCAGTTCTGGGGTTCTCCGGCGCTTTTCCACATCATAACAATGGGTCATTTTTGGTTTTCTGCGTTAAAATGCGGGGGGGCGGGGGGGGTGTGAGTGTGTGCGTGTGCGGTGTGGTGTGTTTGTGCTTGCTTTCCAGCTGCACAAATCCAGGCGGATTCAGCTTTCCTGGGAGCCCCAAACTGTGTTGCTCTTGGATATTGGATATTTTGCTCTTGGACTTGCATATTTTGACACTTTGATATCTTCGACTTCTCTCTTTAGACTTCGGTATCTACTTACAATCCTACCTCTTTAGACTTAGTTATCTGTTTACACTTCCATAGAACCTTTACTTCGATTACACGGGATACCTACTTAGGCTTACTCGGTGACACAGGGTAAGCGTAGGTACTTCTACCTATCCAGACTGACTTCTGGTTTAAATTCCTTCACCTACATCATCTCTTTTTGCATTTTAAACTCCTTTATTTCTTAACATAGAGACAAGTTCTTTTTTATTTTAAAACCCTATCTATCTCCATTGAGATTTTTTAATAATTTCTATAACATAGCAGGTACAGGTTTGTATTTTGAAATCCTTTTACATATATATATACACACACATAAAAACGAATATTATTTTTCAATATATATATATAAAGGCGAGAGATTTTTTTCTACTGCAATGCCTCGCACCCGTATTTCCAGTTCTTCACATGGTTAATCACACACACACACACACACACACGAGTTTTCAGGCATTTTGGGACTGTGACCCCCCTTCTCTGGGGGGAAACCTCCCCGTGACACCTTCATCCCCCACTCACCTGCTCCTCTGTTTCATCATCACGCCCCCGCCCCCCGTGACGTTGGGGGGCCCCAAATGACATCATCACCCCCCAGGCCCCTCCACACTTTTTAATCACCCCCCCCAAAAAGGCACAGAACAAGGAAAACAGCTACTTTAATAATGCCATTTACATATGTAGGCGCCCCCCCGAAAAGGGGAGCTCCGCCAGAAAAATAAAATGGGGGCAGCCCCCCCAAACGGCTGCAGCCCCCCCCGGCCCCCGGCCCGCAAGCCGGCGGCTGCCCCACGCCGCGGGGGGAGCCTGCCGGGGGACGGTGCCGCACCTCTCGCTCAGGCTCTGCTCTGCCGTGCTCCCCCTCCGTTCCCGCGCTGGGACGGGCTCCCCGGGGCAACGAACCTCCCCGCTCCCTCTTGGCCCGGGACTCG
Organism: Platalea leucorodia; assembly: GCF_965183815.1. NCBI lineage: Eukaryota > Metazoa > Chordata > Aves > Pelecaniformes > Threskiornithidae > Platalea > Platalea leucorodia. The sequence goes on along the minus strand of NC_138826.1, from coordinate 128,244,214 downwards.
CCCCACCACGCAGCCCTCGCTGCCGCACCCGCGGGGCACCCGCCGGAGACAGAGCCGGGAGCCTCCAGGCACGGGGCCGGCCCCTTACCCTCGGGACGCTTCACGACAGGCAGGCCAACCTGGGCCGGGGGGTACCTAGCGAGCACCACGAGACGCTTGCAACAAGACACCTGAAAAACAAAAAGCCCAAGCGATATTTCAGCATGTGAAAAAAATAGCACAGCAGCGAGTAGAGGAATTCAGTCAGAGCAAGGGAGAGGAGAGCAGCTGAGCTCAAGGAGGATTCGAGGTAAGCAGGTCAGCTCCAAATACAAGACATCCTTTAAAAGCTAGAGCGACCTGAACGCTTCCCATCAGCATTAAGACTAACCGGTACGATTCCGAACATGTTCTTCGCATACAAGCACACGCTCTTGCCGGCGTTGGAAAACGTCTCACCCCTTCCTTACGGCACGGCTGCAGGGAGACGACCCTGCGAGGCTGCAGGACGAGGGCGTACCGCAATCAGAATCTACGCTTACAGGTCCGCCGCAACAGCTACGGCCCTCGCAGCTGCTGCTGCACATCTTGCTGGCTCGGTCGACAAAGCTGGAAGCGAAGCGTAACGCTTTCGAGGGGAAAAGGAAAAGCAAAGGACAAATCGCAGCAATTCGCTTCATACTAAAAAAGCTGTGCGTGTGTTTATAAACATCCAATAAAAATACTTCTGCTGGAGAAGGACTGGATTTTCCTTTGGCGTTAATTTAACTTGCACAGCTGTGAATCGATACCAGTAGATTATCTGTCTCCAAGATACGCAGTCATCATTTGACCAGGGGTTTTTTGCGCCTTACGTCATTAGGAGCGACATCTGGCCAGCCGCGCCGCCCAAGAGAGATGCTGCTGAACTGCCAGGGAAACGCACCCTTGAAAGCCAGACAGAAAGTACTTCAGAGCACTCCGTCAAAAGAGCGGGGGGGAAAACACCCCGTAACGTTCAGTTGCCTCTCCTGGTCAACGTTCAGAACAAATACCTAACTGCTTAAACACACCTAAGCAATTGTACGCCACAGCTAGTTGGCAGTTACAGCTGAAACAACGCAAGGCAGTTTGTAGATCCAATTTTAACTTTTTTTTCCTAAAGTTACATCTAGGAGAGAAAAATCCATGACAGAAGAGATCCCCCATACGGTTTTACTTTGGGGGCAGAATCCAATCCCCGGGGCTGCAACGCGTAAGGCTACCAAAAAGGACCGGCAGATTTGCTAACGCTTTTGGCTGCGCCGAAGCATGCAGAGGAACGCGTGTTGATGACATCTCGGCTGTTGCAACTGAGAACCAGCGATGCCATCAACTTCTGGAAGACGTGCTGTGCTCGGGTCTTTGGAAGCAAACGGACTTTTTTTTTTTTTTTTTTTTTTAAGAGAGTGGAAAGTCTTGCTGCTGCTGACTTCCACTGCCAAGCACATCATCTCTGAAGATCCCCACTCTGATGGGGAGCTCATAAAACACAACTTCTTTGAATGAGAAAGATTTCCATTCTGGAAAATCTCTTTCCAGCTGAAGTAAGAAATCACACGCTGTAGGTTAAGAAAAAAGGATGCTGCCGAAGCAGTAACTCACCGAAACCACGTCAGGACTCGCTGTCGCTACTTACAAGGCTGGCAATGCTTCTCGGGAAAGCGACGCCGATTCCTCCTCTTTTGCCCACGTCTCTCCTTGGACCTTGATCGCTTTTAGTACGGACGCTAGTATCGCAGTAAGCTTTTCGAGACCTACTGTAAGATATTTTAAAAACTTATTGACTGAAAAAGCACACAGCTTTTATGACAAAAACAAAGCCTGTTTCTTCCGAACGCCTGAACTCTCACAAACATTGTCTTTCCTCTTTTAGGATAAAATTGTTTTCCTGATATCCTTTCCTAGTAAGCGCACAGAAACACAAGATTGCGCTTTCGGGAAGGCAAAATAAACGGAGGGAAGCCGATTCTGCACAGGCGTTAACACGCTCCAGCGCAGACCTTCTTTGACTTTTAGTATCTGCGTTAAAACAGTTCCTAGAAAAACTACAGAAGGAAGGAGAGCCGGCACATTCTTGACGTTAACTTTGAAGTCCGTACTACAAGCGCCTTAGGAAAAACGCGGACACGCATCGCGGACGTACCTTGTACTCGCAGACCGCTATGGAGCCTTTCCGTCCATCTTGCACTTTCACGGCAGAAGAAAGGGCGACCACGGTGAAACGGCGGCAGCTGACACTCTGCTGAGAGAGGAAAAAAAAAAAACCCGTAGCATAAAGCTGGGTAGGAGTCCCAAGCTTCCTGGTTTTGTGAAGTTTTGCAAAGACTACAACCGAGGGAAGGAAAAAATAGCCGTTTGGAACATATTGCCAAACAACATTTGGCCGTAAAACTTGGATGCGTTTGACACGCGCCCATTTTTTGGGAACTTGCTATTTGCTTCCTGTTATCGTTGTTCTTCCTTCAGAACCTCTGCTTGTAGCCAACTTGATTTGCTACCGGTTCAAGCGCTTCCCTTCCCGGTATTACTGGCACACGGACCCAGGCAAGTCACTGAACCGCTCTTCTGAACTTCTCCAAACGACAATTACAGCCACGAAAGAGGAGTTCAAGAGAGGAAAAGGAGAGGTCGGGCAGCAAAAGAGCCCTGCAGGCTGCCACCAGTCAACACTGCGCTCTTTTTTTTCTTTTAAATCCACCCCCCCCGCCCCCAAATACAAACAAAACCAACCCCCACGACCTTGTATTTTTTGCCTTTGGGAGCTCATCCCTGTCTCAGCACGAAGCGCAGACGACCCGTATCCCGATTTGCACGTGACGAATCCGTGTTCGGAAGAAATAGGCCAGATCCGTAAGACTGGTGTTATTTTGCGGGTTTTAACAATCGCAACGCAATCGCATCGACCGACGCGTTTGTGACAAAACTCATTAACTTCTAAATGTAGCACCTCCTTGGGTAAAAAAACGTGTTTGAGACTGAAAACAAAATGATGATTCAGAGCTCCCGCTCCTGATGGAGCCGTGGGGAAAGGAAGGAAAGTGAAGACAAACAGCAGCAACATCAAGTGAAATTCGCCTCCAATTCCGAGCACGTGCCTAAGAGACTCTGCAAGTCCACACCTCAATCCTAGGAGCGACTAGCCCTTTTCTGGAAGGACAAACTTCCTTACTTCAAAGTCCTAGACCGAAGGCTCCACGGAACAGAACGTGGACCGAGCCACAGGACACCGTGCCATCCACGCCCGAACGGCAGAGAAAAATCACGGAAAACTAAATTTAAGTATCAGTTCCCATTGAGCTTCATTCCTTACGTTTCCACTGGCACCTAGGTGCTCAAAAATGAACTCTACTGACACCGCGTATTACTAACAATTTACTTCTGCGTATCAAAACAAAAGGCTATTTCCAGCTCGCCCATCCAATTAGCACGACCAACCAGAAGTGAAACACCGGACCCTAAAGAAGGGAACAGGCAGCTCTTCATTTCTCCTAGAGCAAAGTCTGTTCTTTTGCCTGGAAGGCAAACATCCGTAACTCCCAAGGGAGCACTGCAGGAACGAGGTGCGCTCTCTTACCTGCAGTTTGTCCTCGGCTTTTCTGCACGGGCAGCAGACTTGCCTTTCCTCTGGCTTTGATGTGGCGCACCCGTGGCGTCCTTGAACCGGCAAGTGTTTCTCCCCGCTCCCGCAGCCCCAGACGCGCCATTACCTGAGCAGCGAGCGGAATCAAGCACGCAGGATTTTCTGCACGGGACGCAGAAGGTGACACACGTGGAAGCCCCGCCGAGCCCCCAGCACGGCTCCGGGCAGCCCCCGCCACCGGCTCCGGCCGGCCTCCCACCACCGGCGCCGACCCGCCGACCCCCGGCCCCGAAGCGGCGCGGTGCCCCCCGCCGCCCGGCCCCGGAGCGGCGCGGCGCAGCGCCTCCCCGCCGCCCGGCCCCAGAGCGGCGCGGCGCGGCTCGGCGCCTCCCCGCCGCCCGGCCCCGGAGCGGCGCGGCTCGGCGCCCGGCCCCGGAGCGGCTCGGCGCGGCGCGGCGCCTCCCCGCCGCCCGGCCCCGGAGCGACGCGGCTCGGCGCCCGGCCCCGGAGCGGCGCGGCCCCCCCCCCCGCCGCCCGGCCCCGGAGCGGCGCGGCTCGGCGCGGCGCCTCCCCGCCGCCCGGCCCCGGAGCGGCGCGGCTCGGCGCCCCCCCGCCGCCCGGCCCCGGAGCGGCGCGGCTCGGCGCCCGGCCCCGGAGCGGCGCGGCGCCTCCCCGCCGCCCGGCCCCGGAGCGGCACGGCTCCCCCCCGTCGCCAGGCCCCGGAGCGGCGCGGCCCCCCCCCGCCGCCAGGCCCCGGAGCGGCGCGGCTCGGCGCCCCCCCGCCGCCCGGCCCCCGAGCGGAGCGGCGCGGCGCCCCCGGCCCCGACCGGCTCCAGGAAGCTCCGCCCGCCGGCTCCCACACGGCACCGCACCTTCCCCGCTCCGTGCCTCCCGCCGGCCCGGCCGCTCCCCCGCAGGCACCGCCGTCCTCCTCGGGGCTTTCCCCGCTCACCTCCTCGCTGCCTGCAGCCGCAGCCCAACGACCGCGCCGCTCCGCTCCGCGCGGGGAACCTCCGCCCACCGCCCCATGCCCGCCCCCGGCGCACCGCGCATGCGCCGGTTGGGACCGCCAGTTTAATCTCGAGGCGCTCGGCGACCTTCTGGATCATCCAGGGGACCTCTGGTTTCATCTCTATGCTCTGGACGACCTTCTCTATCGTCTGGGTCGACTTTCGCTGTCATCTCGATGGTCTGCGGAGCCGCTCTATACTCCGGGAGGACTTCTCCTTGCAGCTCTATGGTCTGAAGGACAGTCTTTCTCATCGGGGAGGACTTTCTGGCTCATCTCTATGCTCTGGAGGACCTTCTCTGTCATCCGGGAGGACTGTGTCGGCTAGTTTGGTGCTTTGGACGAGGTCGTTTTTTGCCGCGCTGGGTTTTGCTTTTTACACTTTTGTGTGCTGTGTACAATTTTGTTTGAATGATTGTGTTTGCATTTCTCGTTGTTTATTGTTTCTTTTGTTTTGTAGGGGGTGCCAGAGAAATGTAACTGCTTTGAATAATTAGTTGATTCAGTTTCATAACAAGATGGTAATTGCCCTTCCATGTGGGAGGAATGAATTGTTATAGGAAGATGTGGTGTTACTAGTTTAATCATTGCTTCCTCCCACCTGGGAGGGTGTATGTATATATTTGTATACATATTTATATAGTACAAAGGAAAAAAAAACCAAATAACAAACACTATAAAAAAAAGAACTAAAAAAAAATTAAAAAATGGTAAGGCTGGTGCAGCAGTAGCAACCAGCTCCTACCCTGGGAGTAATTTTTTTTTTAATTTAAATTAATTATGACTCCCAGGGATAATTGTCATAATTGTCATTTTGTTTTCATTTCTACATGTCTGCAAAGGAAAAATTTCAATTCCACCTGGAACCTGCAAAGAAACAAAGCACCCCCACACCATCATAAAAGGTTAGATACATTCCAAACGCACCGCTCATTCAGCTACCACCCAAACCACGCCTCGGTCTCGGCCGATCCGTTCCACCACCAGCACGCCACAACGGACCGTCGCCCTGCCTCTGCGGCGCTCCCTGGGAACGGTGTTCCCGAGGGCCTCAAAAAAAAAAAAAAAAAAAATCGCCCTGCCTGAGAAAACCCCGGCCCGAGCCTGACCTCCGCCCAAACCTTGGCGATGATCATCGCCTCGCAGAGCAGCCGGGACCGGGGGAAAAAAAACGCAGCGGGGGGGAGGGAAATGCCCCAGCTGGGGTTTTTTTATTCTATAGTATATATGAAATAAATTACTCTCAACATTACATACGACCTGCAATAAAATACTTCACACGTACAAGGTTAGGCACATTCAGGAACCGAACAATCCTTCAACCACCGCTCACTCAAACCACTACACTTACACCACCCAGCTGCCACTGCAGCACAGCCCCCCGGTTCCAGAGCTATCCCTGCAACTGCCTCGCCGCGCACCTCTAAACAACCTTGGGCTCCGTACGATTCCCAAGTTTCACCTTCCGCTACGGCAAGGCGAAGAAGACGCTTCGCTACGTGCGCCGGTCCAGCCTCCGGCACCCGCAAAACACAACAGAAGTAACTGCGGCACCTGTCTACAGCTGCTTGCCTCGAGATGGCCCGTACAATCTTTGCCTACAGATACTGTACAAATGGACGTATCACCGTGAGGCTATGCTACCCCCAACTCCAATATCGCAACGCTCCTGGGCAGAGCGGCTCCAACCCCGACACACAGACAGACACTGCACACAGATGCCACAAACGACGTGACCTCGAGACCCGAGAAGATCACGAGCGGGAACGACTCCGGTAGGGAAGACGCCTCCGGCACGGAACCCCTACGGTGCCTGCCGTGGCCCAGGAGATAAAACTACCATCTAAAAAAGATAAATGGATGCATGACAAGCCAGGATTTAAGACCTAAGACCATTAAGGAACCAGGGATGAAACCCCTGAAGACGACCGTAGAAACGTAACTCTCAAAAGCAGACCTGCGGAGACCGCCCGGCCGGCCACCGCAACAGACGATCCCTCGGAAACATCTGGAACGCGACGCTTCCCGGACACGTCCGTGCTTTAAGCTACGACGGCAAGATAAGCAGGGCTCAAGAAACGCTATGCCGATGAGGCGATGCGTTCGAGACGCCCTCGAGGTAAGCCTCCCGAGGGGCCCGATGATCACAAAGAGCTACGGAAACATCGAGACCTGAGAAAGCCATGGTACGAGACACAGAAGACAGACAGACTACGCAAAAGCAAAACGCACAGACACAGGATGGAACTGCCCTGCTCAGCAAACGTCAGCAGCGCGCTAACAACAGTAACCCGCTCCTTTGCCCTTCCCAAAGGAGACTGCTCCTGGACAGGCCTCTCCCCGACACCAACTTTATAACCCCTCCCTGCAATTCCTACCCTTGTTACCTCCTCAGCCCTGATCCCGCAACTGAGCTTTCAGAGGGCCAGGGATCTGAATCCACCCTCAAAAAAAAAAGAAAACCACCACACACCTAACTAGAACATTCCTGCACTCACCCGGTTCCTCTTCGTCATCTAAAACAAAACAAAAAAACCACAAAAACCACACAACAAAAAAAACAAAAAAAACCAAACCAAAACAAAAAACCACAGAAACCACAGAAACCACAGAAACCACAGAAACCACAGAAACCACAGAAACCACAGAAACCACAGAAACCACAGAAACCACAGAAACCACAGAAACCACAGAAACCACAGAAACCACAGAAACCACAGAAACCACAGAAACCACACAACAAAAAAAAAACCAAAAAAAAAAAAACAAAAAACAAACAAAAAAACAAAAAAACCAAAACAAACAAAAAAACCAACACCAAACTCCCAACCCACAAACCCACAACCCACTAACAAACTAAAACACAGCGCTGGTATTCAGCATCGGTCTGGTTACTGCCAACCGCTTCTGCGACACCCTCCTCCTCAAAAGCACCCTACCGCTCCGCTCACCTGCTCCACGCCTATTCTAAAGAAAGATGCTGCGACTGTCACTCGGTGCGCCTAGGATGCCAGGAGACACAAAGTGCCCGTGGCGCTCGGGTGAAATAGCCAGCCCCGGGTGCCTCCCCTCTACAACCCAGCTCACCTCAAATTCTCAGCTGATTCTAAAGGCAGCCAGCACAGCTCCCACAAAACCAAAAGGTAAATGATTAATCAACGTGCCATTTCATACTTTACTATTAAATGATGACCCGGCTGACAACCACCTCGCCTCCTCCAACCGCTCCTCAGCGGGAAGCTACGCCCCCTCCGAGGCTGTTAAAAGGGAGGACCCTAAGGAAAGAGAAGAACTAACTGCAAACTAAAGACAGGGAACGGGATAAAAGCAAAAAAAAATTCAAGAGTGACGGGAATTAGGGCAACAAAGAGAAAAAAATGAAAAACAGGGACAGTGAACTAAAAGAGAGACGTAGGAAGAAAACGGACAAAGCAAAGGTCCTAATAGAGACAAGGAAGAATTAAAAAATGGAAACGGCAGACGGAATACAAGTCGACAGAAGCTTTTGTCGTGGTTTAACCCCAGCCAGCAGCCAAGCACCACACAGCCGCTACGCGGGAGAAAATTGCAAGGGTGGAAGTCAGAAAACTCGGGGGTTAAGGTAAGAACAGTTTAACAATTGAAGGAAAAGACAACAGAATAGTAGTAACACTAGTAGTAGCAGTAGTAGCAGTAATAAACCAATAAGAGTATACAAAGCAAGCGCTTCACTAGACAGGGGCTCACCACTCGCCGACCGATGCCAAGCACGTCCCCGAGCTGCCATCGCTGACTCCTGGCCAACGCCCCCCCAGTTTCCATACCGAGCGTGACGTCCCACGGTAGGGAATAGCGCTGCGGCCGGTCTGGGGCAGCTGAGCTGCCTGTGGCGCCTCCGAGCTTCTTGCGCACCGGGCAGAGCACGGGAAGCTGAAAGGTCCTTGAGTGGTGTCAGCGCTACTTAGCGACAAACAAAACGTCAGCGCGTTACCAACATGATGCTCATCCGAAATCCAAACGGCAGCACTGTGCCAGCTACTAGGAAGAACCTTAACTCTCTGCCAGCCGAAAGCAGGACGTTTGAACAGCAAGGGCGACGGAAGAAATAAGGAAAAAACTTAATAAATAGCGACAGGGAGCTCCATCGGGGAAGGAAAATTTAGAAAGCGAGGGCACTGAGGGAACACTAAGGGAAGAGAAGAAACAATTAAACCCAGCTAAACCCCCAGGGGAAAAGTCAACCTAGAACATGGAAAAAGCCACAGGGATTAGGGAAATAAGTGGGAAAATTAAAAAACAGGACAGCGAACTAGAGGGACGGAGAAGGAAGATTCAAAAAACGAGGGCCCTAAGGAAAGACAAGAAAGAATTAAAACAGAAATACAGGGGAATAAAGGCAGCAGCAAAGAGGAGAAAAGGAGTCAGGAAAGTGTTTAAAGGAAGCGGCGATTAAGAACATCGGGAAGTGATTTAAAAACCCGCATGGGTGAACTAAAACGGAGACGGAAAAAAGGGAAAAAGACAGAAAATTATTTTTTAATAATTTATATAATACAGCAGATACAGGTTTGTATTTTGAAATCCTCCTTTTTAAAAACTTATTGACTGAAAAAGCACACAGCTTTTATGACAAAAACAAAGCCTGTTTCTTCTGAACTCTTGCAAACATTGCCTTTCCTCTTTTCGGATAAAATTGTTTTCCCGATATCCTTTCCTAGTAAGCGCACAGAAACACAAGATTGCGCTTTCGGGAAGGCAAAATAAACGGAGGGAAGCCGACTTTGCACAGGCGTTAACACGCTCCAGCGCAGACCTTCTTTGACTTTTAGTATCTGCCTTAAAACAGTTCCTAGAAAAACTACAGAAGGAAGGAGAGCCGGCACATTCTTGACGTTAACTTTGAAGTCCGTACTACAAGCGCCTTAGGAAAAACGCGGACACGCATCGCGGACATACCTTGTACTCGCAGACCGCTATGGAGCCTTTCCGTCCGTCTTGCACTTTCACGGCAGAAGAAAGGGCGACCACGGTGAAACGGCGGCAGCTGACACTCTGCTGAGAGAGGAAAAAAAAAAACCCGTAGCATAAAGCTGGGTAGGAGTCCCAAGCTTCCTGGTTTTGTGAAGTTTTGCAAAGACTACAACCGAGGGAAGGAAAAAATAGCCGTTTGGAACATATTGCCAAACAACATTTGGCCGTAAAACTCGGATGCGTTTGACACGCGCCCATTTTTTGGGAACTTGCTATTTGCTTCCCGTTATCGTTGTTCTTCCTTCAGAACCTCTGCTTGTAGCCAACTTGATTTGCTACCGGTTCAAGCGCTTCCCTTCCCGGTATTACTGGCACACGGACCCAGGCAAGTCACTGAACCGCTCTCCTGAACTTCTCCAAACGACAATTACAGCCACGAAAGAGGAGTTCAAGAGAGGAAAAGGAGAGGTCGGGCAGCAAAAGAGCCCTGCAGGCTGCCACCAATTTAAGTATCAGTTCCCATCGAGCTTCATTCCTTACGTTTCCACTGGCACCTGGGTGCTCAAAAATGAACTCTACTGACACCGCGTATTACTAACAATTTACTTCTGCGTATCAAAACAAAAGGCTATTTCCAGCTCGCCCATCCAATTAGCACGACCAACCAGAAGTGAAACACTGGACCCTAAAGAAGGGAACAGGCAGCTCTTCATTTCTCCTAGAGCAAAGTCTGTTCTTTTGCCTGGAAGGCAAACATCCGTAACTCCCAAGGGAGCACTGCAGGAACGAGGTGCGCTCTCTTACCTGCAGTTTGTCCTCGGCTTTTCTGCACGGGCAGCAGATTTGCCTTTCCTCTGGCTTTGATGTGGCGCACCCGTGGCGTCCTTGAACCGGCAAGTATTTCTCCCCGCTCCCGCAGCCCCAGACGCGCCATTACCTGAGCAGCGAGCGGAATCAAGCACGCAGGATTTTCTGCACGGGACGCAGAAGGTGACACTGGAAAGGAGGAGGCAAAAGAGAAGCGGTTTGCCCGGCAGCCACGACCATAGAAACTACACCTGCCGGCACGGCCCGGGGAACCAACGTGGCCGACCAAAAGCCCCGGGCTCCAAAATGCCGCGAGACGCAGCCCTCCCTGCTTTTGGACCCTGCGGGGACACCGTTCCCCACGCCACCGCCGCACGTGGAAGCCCCGCCGAGCCCCCAGCGCGGCTCCGGGCAGCCCCCGCCACCGGCTCCGGCCGGCGCCCCCCCACCGGCACCGACCCGGCGCCCCCCCGCCGCCCGTCCCCGGAGCGGAGCGGCTCGGCGCGGCGCCCCCCCCGCCGCGCGGCCCCGGAGCGGAGCGGCTCGGCGCGGCGCCCCCCCCGCCGCGCGGCCCCGGAGCGGAGCGGCTCGGCGCGGCGCCCCCCCCGCCGCGCGGCCCCGGAGCGGAGCGGCTCGGCGCGGCGCCCCCCCCGCCGCGCGGCCCCGGAGCGGAGCGGCTCGGCGCGGCGCCCCCCCGCCGCCCGGCCCCGGAGCGGAGCGGCTCGGCGCGGCGCCCCCCCCGCCGCCCGGCACAAGCGGCGCGGCGCGGCTCGGCGCCCCCCCCGCCGCCCGGCCCCGGAGCGGAGCGGCTCGGCGCGGCGCCCCCCCCGCCGCCCGGCCCCGGAGCGAGGCGGCTCGGCTCGGCGCCCCCCCCGCCGCGCGGCCCCGGAGCGAGGCGGCTCGGCGCGGCGCCCCCCCCGCCGCGCGGCCCCGGAGCGAGGCGGCTCGGCGCGGCGCCCCCCCCGCCGCCCGGCCCCGGAGCTCAGCGGCTCGGCGCGGCGCCCCCCCCGCCGCCCGGCCCCGGAGCTCAGCGGCTCGGCGCGGCGCCCCCCCCGCCGCCCGGCCCCGGAGCTCAGCGGCGCAGCGCGGCGCCCCCCCCGGACCGGCTCCAGGAAGCTCCGCCCGCCCGGCTCCCACACGGCACCGCACCCTCCCCGCTCCGTGCCTCCCGCCGCCCTCCTCGGGGCTTTCCCCGCTCACCTCCTCGCTGCCTGCAGCCGCAGCCCAACGACCGCTCCGCTCCCCTCCGCCCCGGGCTCACCCCGGCCCCTCCGCGCGGGGAACCTCCGCCCACCGCGCGATTCCCGCCCCCGACGCACCGCGCATGCGCTGGCGAAGCTCCGCCCTCCCCGCGGCAAACCCAGCCCTCTGCAGCAAAGCTCCGCCCTGCGCACACCACGCATGCGCCAGCGAAGCTCCGCCCTCCCCGCGGCAAGGCTCCGCCCCACGCGGCAAAGCTCCGCCCTGACACATCGCGCATGCGCCCGTGGAGCTCCGCCCTCACACGGCAAAGCTCCGCCTTACCACCGCAACGCTCCGCCCCCCGCGGCTAAGCCCCGCCCCGACACAGCACGCATGCTCGGCCAAAGCTCCGCCCTTCAGGGCAAAGCTCCGCCCTCCCACTGCAAAGCTCCGCCCCCCATGCACCGCGCATGCGCTGGTGAGGCCCCGCCCCCACGCGGCAAAGCTCCGCCTTACCACCGCAACGCTCCGCCCCCCGCGGCTAAGCCCCGCCCCTGACACAGCGCGCATGCGCCAGCGAAGCTCCGCCCTCCCCGCGGCAAGGCTCCGCCCCACGCCGCAAAGCTCCGCCCCAACACAGCACGCATGCGCCCGTGGAGCTCCGCCCTCACACGGCAAAGCTCCGCCCCCCGCGGCTAAGCTCCGCCCCTGACACAGCACGCATGCTCGGCCAAAGCTCCGCCCTTCAGGGCAAAGCTCCGCCCTCCCACTGCAAAGCTCCGCCCCCCGTGCACTGCGCATGCGCCGGTGAGGCTCCGCCCTCACGCGGCAAAGCTCCGCCTTACCACCGCAAGGCTCCGCCCCACGCGGCTAAGCTCCGCCCCCGACACAGCGCGCATGCTCGGCCAAAGCTCCGCCCTTCAGGGCAAAGCTCCGCCCCCCCGCGGCAAGGCTCCGCCCCCTACGCACCGCGCATGCGCCGGTGAAGCTCCGCCCTCACATGGCAAAGCTCCGCCTTACCACCGCAAGGCTCCGCCCCCCGCGGCTAAGCTCCGCCCTGACACACCGCACGGGGTGGTCTCCAGGGGCGGGGCCTGTCGCTAGGGGTGGTGCCCTTCCCCTGCCGGGGAGCTCCAGGGGCGGGGCCCGTCCCTAGGGGCGGGGCCGCTCCACACCAGGACGGGGGCGTGGGCCGGGGCGGGGCTGCAGCGGAGGCCGAGGCGGCCGTGCCAGCAGCAGCCAGCACCTCCCGGGCGGCGAGAGCGGCGCTTCCTTACCGGGAGGCAGCAACGGCTGCGGCGGCATCGCCCCGCGGGCGCCGCGCTGTCGCATGCCCGGTACCGGCCACCGGCACCGGGGAGCACGTGCACGCCACCGCCCCTGCGCGGCTCCCGGCCTGCAGTACCCGCTTTTGGACGCCAGGCGGCAGCACCGAGGCACGGCCAAAACGCCCCACCGCCCCCGGGCGCCACCCGAGCTGCAGTACCCGCTTTTGGACGCCAGGCGGCAGCACCACACCGAGCCCCGCGCCCCGAGCGCTCCCCGCGGGGACAAAGGACTCGCACCCCGGCCCGCCTTGGGCCGCCCGCAGCCGCCGCCGCCTGACGGGGGGGGGGGGGCCACAAGCCTCGCCCTTCTCTGCCCCTGCTCCCGCTCACAGCCCACGCAGCCAGAGCCATTGCCTCGCCCCCAAAAAGCACCCAAGCGGCTCGAGCATTTCAGTCCTCTGCGCTTGACAGCTCGCAGAGGGCTGCTGGCCCTTTCTCTCCCCGCCCCTCACCCCAGGACCCAGCCGGGGGAAGCAGCGCAGGGAACCTGGTCAATACCTTTGCCTTGGCTCGGCTTTTTTGCCCCCAGAGTAAGCCCCCGGGATTGCTGGATTCATCTGCAGGTGGCATCAGGGGTGGGAGAGTGACACCAGCGAGCCAACAGACCCTGGAGAGATTTTATTAAAAAAAAAGAAAAAAAAAGCGACACTGATGACATCCTGAAGGCACGCGAGGAGATACTGAAAGCTGCTTTGTGTGAGAGGGGCAGCTACGATTATCAGGAAGCGGTGCACGCGAGCAGACCGCCGGCAAGCGCGCGATCTGCGAGCGAGCGATACGCCGGTGACCCTCGGGCTCTGCCGCGGTGCCCTCCGCTCATCCTGCGCCGCCCCGGGCTTCCCGCGCAGGGCTTGCCACTTAAATAAGACCTGCGCGATGTTACTTACCACCCTGCCCTGCGGCACGCAAAGGAATTAGACGTGAAACAGGGAAAGCAAAGAGGCCCGTCGGCTGGCCGCACCAGATGGCCCTAGAGCCCTGCCGGTTCCCTCGCCGCTCTGGACGGCAGCGCAGCTCTGCGCTCCCTGCCGCTCCCGCCAGCGAGCGCGGCGCCTGCGCTTTGACCGCCTGCGGCGCGCCAGACTCGGGAGGCTGGAGGTGCTGGTCCACCAAGGCAGCTGAGCCGCTCGCTTCCTTCGGCTGCCTCATTTGCCGCCTTCAAACAACCACTTCCACGCTCCCTTTCTTTGTTTCAGACCCCTCTCAACATCTCCTGGCCTGCAAGCCATTTGCAGCAAGCAACACGGCTGAAATACCGTGCTGCTAGAGACCTAGCTGTCATCTTGCTCCCACGTCCAAAGGCTTTGGGAACCTGAACCCCCTGCTTGTTTTGGCATCGAGACTGCGAGGCGAGAAACACGCCTGGACTCCAACAAGCCAGACGCCTGCCCCGTCGCTCAGCACGGTGCTACGCGGCTGCCCGACCGACACCTTCTGCCGCTAAAACCAGAGCGCGGTTCCCTTCTGAAGAGCCACCGGCAGCGCGGAGAGTCCCTCGCCTTTCCCTGCGCCAGGTCCCCCGGGAACAGCGTCTCGCTCGGACCAGAGCGTGCGGCAGCCTCCGGTCGTCCCAGCCCCTCGCCCGTCCAGAAAGCGCCTGCCTGTAGCAGCGGCAGAACCGCTGCTGCCCAGGGGGGAAAGGAACGGCTCGGGGTGAAGCTCCCCAGGCTGCCCGTGGCCCGTGCGGAGCTGGGGGTCCAGAAGCAAAGGGGTTAGGGGAGGGGTGAAGCAGGGGAGCGGGGGCGCGAGACTGGAGGGCAGGGGACGCGGGGGGCACGGCCCAGGGAAAAAAAAAAACAAAACCCGCACGGGGGGAAAAACCTTGTGTGGGGGGACGTTCGGGTGGAGAGCACTCGGGAGGGCGGAGAGACACGCAGAGGAGGACAGGGGGGAGGAGACGGACACGGACGGACGGACGGACGGCGGCTATGTGTGGGTACAAAGGTGCACGGGGGGACACGGGTGGGGATGACCTACACCAGGGGGTCCACCCGGCATAATCCACAGCAGATAACTCACCTGGGATAACCCGCAACGGATATTCCGCTCCGGAGAAGGAATCCACGCCAGATAATCCCCAGCAATGCCCCTCAAACTGTCCGTGGTTCACCCCAGATTTGGCCCAAATTGGCGCCGGTTTTTCGTTTGGGGTTTTTTTGTTTGTTGTTGTTCTTCTTTTTTGTTTTTTCTTTTACGTCATACAAAACTTGGGGGTTTCTGCTTTTCCAAAATATTCAGTTCTGGGGTTCTCCGGCGCTTTTCCACATCATAACAATGGGTCATTTTTGGTTTTCTGCGTTAAAATGCGGGGGGGCGGGGGGGGTGTGAGTGTGTGCGTGTGCGGTGTGGTGTGTTTGTGCTTGCTTTCCAGCTGCACAAATCCAGGCGGATTCAGCTTTCCTGGGAGCCCCAAACTGTGTTGCTCTTGGATATTGGATATTTTGCTCTTGGACTTGCATATTTTGACACTTTGATATCTTCGACTTCTCTCTTTAGACTTCGGTATCTACTTACAATCCTACCTCTTTAGACTTAGTTATCTGTTTACACTTCCATAGAACCTTTACTTCGATTACACGGGATACCTACTTAGGCTTACTCGGTGACACAGGGTAAGCGTAGGTACTTCTACCTATCCAGACTGACTTCTGGTTTAAATTCCTTCACCTACATCATCTCTTTTTGCATTTTAAACTCCTTTATTTCTTAACATAGAGACAAGTTCTTTTTTATTTTAAAACCCTATCTATCTCCATTGAGATTTTTTAATAATTTCTATAACATAGCAGGTACAGGTTTGTATTTTGAAATCCTTTTACATATATATATATACACACACATAAAAACGAATATTATTTTTCAATATATATATATATAAAGGCGAGAGATTTTTTTCTACTGCAATGCCTCGCACCCGTATTTCCAGTTCTTCACATGGTTAATCACACACACACACACACACACGAGTTTTCAGGCATTTTGGGACTGTGACCCCCCTTCTCTGGGGGGAAACCTCCCCGTGACACCTTCATCCCCCACTCACCTGCTCCTCTGTTTCATCATCACGCCCCCGCCCCCCGTGACGTTGGGGGGCCCCAAATGACATCATCACCCCCCAGGCCCCTCCACACTTTTTAATCACCCCCCCCAAAAAGGCACAGAACAAGGAAAACAGCTACTTTAATAATGCCATTTACATATGTAGGCGCCCCCCCGAAAAGGGGAGCTCCGCCAGAAAAATAAAATGGGGGCAGCCCCCCCAAACGGCTGCAGCCCCCCCCGGCCCCCGGCCCGCAAGCCGGCGGCTGCCCCACGCCGCGGGGGGAGCCTGCCGGGGGACGGTGCCACACCTCTCGCTCAGGCTCTGCTCTGCCGTGCTCCCCCTCCGTTCCCGCGCTGGGACGGGCTCCCCGGGGCAACGAACCTCCCCGCTCCCTCTTGGCCCGGGACTCGCCCCACCACGCAGCCCTCGCTGCCGCACCCGCGGGGCACCCGCCGGAGACAGAGCCGGGAGCCTCCAGGCACGGGGCCGGCCCCTTACCCTCGGGACGCTTCACGACAGGCAGGCCAACCTGGGCCGGGGGGTACCTAGCGAGCACCACGAGACGCTTGCAACAAGACACCTGAAAAACAAAAAGCCCAAGCGATATTTCAGCATGTGAAAAAAATAGCACAGCAGCGAGTACAGGAATTCAGTCAGAGCAAGGGAGAGGAGAGCAGCTGAGCTCAAGGAGGATTCGAGGTAAGCAGGTCAGCTCCAAATACAAGACATCCTTTAAAAGCTAGAGCGACCTGAACGCTTCCCATCAGCATTAAGACTAACCGGTACGATTCCGAACATGTTCTTCGCATACAAGCACACGCTCTTGCCGGCGTTGGAAAACGTCTCACCCCTTCCTTACGGCACGGCTGCAGGGAGACGACCCTGCGAGGCTGCAGGACGAGGGCGTACCGCAATCAGAATCTACGCTTACAGGTCCGCCGCAACAGCTACGGCCCTCGCAGCTGCTGCTGCACATCTTGCTGGCTCGGTCGACAAAGCTGGAAGCGAAGCGTAACGCTTTCGAGGGGAAAAGGAAAAGCAAAGGACAAATCGCAGCAATTCGCTTCATACTAAAAAAGCTGTGCGTGTGTTTATAAACATCCAATAAAAATACTTCTGCTGGAGAAGGACTGGATTTTCCTTTGGCGTTAATTTAACTTGCACAGCTGTGAATCGATACCAGTAGATTATCTGTCTCCAAGATACGCAGTCATCATTTGACCAGGGGTTTTTTGCGCCTTACGTCATTAGGAGCGACATCTGGCCAGCCGCGCCGCCCAAGAGAGATGCTGCTGAACTGCCAGGGAAACGCACCCTTGAAAGCCAGACAGAAAGAAAGTACTTCAGAGCACTCCGTCAAAAGAGCGGGGGGGAAAACACCCCGTAACGTTCAGTTGCCTCTCCTGGTCAACGTTCAGAACAAATACCTAACTGCTTAAACACACCTAAGCAATTGTACGCCACAGCTAGTTGGCAGTTACAGCTGAAACAACGCAAGGCAGTTTGTAGATCCAATTTTAACTTTTTTTTCCTGAAGTTACATCTAGGAGAGAAAAATCCGTGACAGAAGAGATCCCCCATACGGTTTTACTTTGGGGGCAGAATCCAATCCCCGGGGCTGCAACGCGTAAGGCTACCAAAAAGGACCGGCAGATTTGCTAACGCTTTTGGCTGCGCCGAAGCACGCAGAGGAACGCGTGTTGATGACATCTCGGCTGTTGCAACTGAGAACCAGCGATGCCATCAACTTCTGGAAGACGCGCTGTGCTCGGGTCTTTGGAAGCAAACGGACTTTTTTTTTTTTTTTTTTTTTTAAGAGAGTGGAAAGTCTTGCTGCTGCTGACTTCCACTGCCAAGCGCATCATCTCTGAAGATCCCCACTCTGATGGGGAGCTCATAAAACACAACTTCTTTGAATGAGAAAGATTTCCATTCTGGAAAATCTCTTTCCAGCTGAAGTAAGAAATCACACGCTGTAGGTTAAGAAAAAAGGATGCTGCCGAAGCAGTAACTCACCGAAACCACGTCAGGACTCGCTGTCGCTACTTACAAGGCTGGCAATGCTTCTCGGGAAAGCGACGCCGATTCCTCCTCTTTTGCCCACGTCTCTCCTTGGACCTTGATCGCTTTTAGTACGGACGCTAGTATCGCAGTAAGCTTTTCGAGACCTACTGTAAGATATTTTAAAAACTTATTGACTGAAAAAGCACACAGCTTTTATGACAAAAACAAAGCCTGTTTCTTCCGAACGCCTGAACTCTCACAAACATTGTCTTTCCTCTTTTAGGATAAAATTGTTTTCCCGATATCCTTTCCTAGTAAGCGCACAGAAACACAAGATTGCGCTTTCGGGAAGGCAAAATAAACGGAGGGAAGCCGACTTTGCACAGGCGTTAACACGCTCCAGCGCAGACCTTCTTTGACTTTTAGTATCTGCCTTAAAACAGTTCCTAGAAAAACTACAGAAGGAAGGAGAGCCGGCACATTCTTGACGTTAACTTTGAAGTCCGTACTACAAGCGCCTTAGGAAAAACGCGGACGCGCATCGCGGACGTACCTTGTACTCGCAGACCGCTATGGAGCCTTTCCGTCCGTCTTGCACTTTCACGGCAGAAGAAAGGGCGACCACGGTGAAACGGCGGCAGCTGACGCTCTGCTGAAAGAGGAAAAAAAAAAAACCCGTAGCATAAAGCTGGGTAGGAGTCCCAAGCTTCCTGGTTTTGTGAAGTTTTGCAAAGACTACAACCGAGGGAAGGAAAAAATAGCCGTTTGGAACATATTGCCAAACAACATTTGGCCGTAAAACTCGGATGCGTTTGACACGCGCCCATTTTTTGGGAACTTGCTATTTGCTTCCCGTTATCGTTGTTCTTCCTTCAGAACCTCTGCTTGTAGCCAACTTGATTTGCTACCGGTTCAAGCGCTTCCCTTCCCGGTATTACTGGCACACGGACCCAGGCAAGTCACTGAACCGCTCTTCTGAACTTCTCCAAACGACAATTACAGCCACGAAAGAGGAGTTCAAGAGAGGAAAAGGAGAGGTCGGGCAGCAAAAGAGCTCTGCAGGCTGCCACCAGTCAACACTGCGCTCTTTTTTTTCTTTTAAACCCACCCCCCCCCCCCCCGCCCCCAAATACAAACAAAACCAACCCCCACGACCTTGTATTTTTTGCCTTTGGGAGCTCATCCCTGTCTCAGCACGAAGCGCAGACGACCCGTATCCCGATTTGCACGTGACGAATCCGTGTTCGGAAGAAATAGGCCAGATCCGTAAGACTGGTGTTATTTTGCGGGTTTTAACAATCGCAACGCAATCGCATCGACCGACGCGTTTGTGACAAAACTCATTAACTTCTAAACGTAGCACCTCCTTGGGTAAAAAAAACGTGTTTGAGACTGAAAACAAAATGATGATTCAGAGCTCCCGCTCCTGATGGAGCCGTGGGGGAAGGAAGGAAAGTGAAGACAAACAGCAGCAACATCAAGTGAAATTCGCCTCCAATTCCGAGCACGTGCCTAAGAGACTCTGCAAGTCCACACCTCAATCCTAGGAGCGACTAGCCCTTTTCTGGAAGGACAAACTTCCTTACTTCAAAGTCCTAGACCGAAGGCTCCACGGAACAGAACGTGGACCGAGCCACAGGACACCGTGCCATCCACGCCCGTACGGCAGAGAAAAATCACGGAAAACTAAATTTAAGTATCAGTTCCCATCGAGCTTCATTCCTTACGTTTCCACTGGCACCTGGGTGCTCAAAAATGAACTCTACTGACACCGCGTATTACTAACAATTTACTTCTGCGTATCAAAACAAAAGGCTATTTCCAGCTCGCCCATCCAATTAGCACGACCAACCAGAAGTGAAACACCGGACCCTAAAGAAGGGAACAGGCAGCTCTTCATTTCTCCTAAGGCAAAGTCTGTTCTTTTGCCTGGAAGGCAAACATCCGTAACTCCCAAGGGAGCACTGCAGGAACGAGGTGCGCTCTCTTACCTGCAGTTTGTCCTCGGCTTTTCTGCACGGGCAGCAGATTTGCCTTTCCTCTGGCTTTGATGTGGCGCACCCGTGGCGTCCTTGAACCGGCAAGTGTTTCTCCCCGCTCCCGCAGCCCCAGACGCGCCATTACCTGAGCAGCGAGCGGAATCAAGCACGCAGGATTTTCTGCACGGGACGCAGAAGGTGACACTGGAAAGGAGGAGGCAAAAAGAGAAGCGGTTTGCCCGGCAGCCACGACCATAGAAACTACACCTGCCGGCACGGCCCAGGGAACCAACGTGGCCGACCAAAAGCCCCGGGCTCCAAGATGCCGCGAGACGCAGCCCTCCCTGCTTTTGACCCTGCGGGGACACCGTTCCCCACGCCATCGCCGCACGTGGAAGCCCCGCCGAGCCCCCAGCGCGGCTCCGGGCAGCCCCCGCTACCGGCTCCGGCCGGCCTCCCACCACCGGCGCCGACCCGCCGACCCCCGCCGCCCGGCCCCGAAGCGGCGCGGTGCCCCCCGCCGCCCGGCCCCGGAGCGGCGCGGCGCAGCGCCTCCCCGCCGCCCGGCCCCGGAGCGGCGCGGCGCGGCTCGGCGCCTCCCCGCCGCCCGGCCCCGGAGCGGCGCGGCTCGGCGCCCGGCCCCGGAGCGGCTCGGCGCGGCGCCTCCCCGCCGCCCGGCCCCGGAGCGGCGCGGCTCGGCGCCCGGCCCCGGAGCGGCTCGGCCCCCCCCCCGCCGCCCGGCCCCGGAGCGGCGCGGCTCGGCGCGGCGCCTCCCCGCCGCCCGGCCCCGGAGCGGCGCGGCTCGGCGCCCGGCCCCGGAGCGGCGCGGCGCCTCCCCGCCGCCCGGCCCCGGAGCGGCACGGCTCCCCCCCCGCCGCCAGGCCCCGGAGCGGCGCGGCCCCCCCCCGCCGCCAGGCCCCGGAGCTCAGCGGCTCGGCTCGGCGCCCCCCCGCCGCCCGGCCCCCGAGCGGAGCGGCGCGGCGCCCCCGGCCCCGACCCCGACCGGCTCCAGGAAGCTCCGCCCGCCGGCTCCCACACGGCACCGCACCTTCCCCGCTCCGTGCCTCCCGCCGGCCCGGCCGCTCCCCCGCAGGCACCGCCGTCCTCCTCGGGGCTTTCCCCGCTCACCTCCTCGCTGCCTGCAGCCGCAGCCCAACGACCGCGCCGCTCCGCTCCGCGCGGGGAACCTCCGCCCACCGCCCCATGCCCGCCCCCGGCGCACCGCGCATGCGCTGGGAGCACCGCCAGTTTAATCTCGAGGCGCTCGGCGACCTTCTGGATCATCCAGGGGACCTCTGGTTTCATCTCTATGCTCTGGACGACCTTCTCTATCGTCTGGGTCGACTTTCGCTGTCATCTCGATGGTCTGCGGAGCCGCTCTATACTCCGGGAGGACTTCTCCTTGCAGCTCTATGGTCTGAAGGACAGTCTTTCTCATCGGGGAGGACTTTCTGGCTCATCTCTATGCTCTGGAGGACCTTCTCTGTCATCCGGGAGGACTGTGTCGGCTAGTTTGGTGCTTTGGACGAGGTCGTTTTTTGCCGCGCTGGGTTTTGCTTTTTACACTTTTGTGTGCTGTGTACAATTTTGTTTGAATGATTGTGTTTGCATTTCTCGTTGTTTATTGTTTCTTTTGTTTTGTAGGGGGTGCCAGAGAAATGTAACTGCTTTGAATAATTAGTTGATTCAGTTTCATAACAAGATGGTAATTGCCCTTCCATGTGGGAGGAATGAATTGTTATAGGAAGATGTGGTGTTACTAGTTTAATCATTGCTTCCTCCCACCTGGGAGGGTGTATGTATGTATTTGTATACATATTTATATAGTACAAAGGAAAAAAAAACCAAATAACAAACACTATAAAAAAAATGAACTAAAAAAAAATTAAAAAATGGTAAGGCTGGTGCAGCAGTAGCAACCAGCTCCTACCCTGGGAGTAATTTTTTTTTTAATTTAAATTAATTATGACTCCCAGGGATAATTGTCATAATTGTCATTTTGTTTTCATTTCTACATGTCTGCAAAGGAAAAATTTCAATTCCACCTGGAACCTGCAAAGAAACAAAGCACCCCCACACCATCATAAAAGGTTAGATACATTCCAAACGCACCGCTCATTCAGCTACCACCCAAACCACGCCTCGGTCTCGGCCGATCCGTTCCACCACCAGCACGCCACAACGGACCGTCGCCCTGCCTCTGCGGCGCTCCCTGGGAACGGTGTTCCCGAGGGCCTCAAAAAAAAAAAAAAAAAAAAAATCGCCCTGCCTGAGAAAACCCCGGCCCGAGCCTGACCTCCGCCCAAACCTTGGCGATGATCATCGCCTCGCAGAGCAGCCGGGACCGGGGGAAAAAAAACGCAGCGGGGGGGAGGGAAATGCCCCAGCTGGGGTTTTTTTATTCTATAGTATATATGAAATAAATTACTCTCAACATTACATACGACCTGCAATAAAATACTTCACACGTACAAGGTTAGGCACATTCAGGAACCGAACAATCCTTCAACCACCGCTCACTCAAACCACTACACTTACACCACCCAGCTGCCACTGCAGCACAGCCCCCCGGTTCCAGAGCTATCCCTGCAACTGCCTCGCCGCGCACCTCTAAACAACCTTGGGCTCCGTACGATTCCCAAGTTTCACCTTCCGCTACGGCAAGGCGAAGAAGACGCTTCGCTACGTGCGCCGGTCCAGCCTCCGGCACCCGCAAAACACAACAGAAGTAACTGCGGCACCTGTCTACAGCTGCTTGCCTCGAGATGGCCCGTACAATCTTTGCCTACAGATACTGTACAAATGGACGTATCACCGTGAGGCTATGCTACCCCCAACTCCAATATCGCAACGCTCCTGGGCAGAGCGGCTCCAACCCCGACACACAGACAGACACTGCACACAGATGCCACAAACGACGTGACCTCGAGACCCGAGAAGATCACGAGCGGGAACGACTCCGGTAGGGAAGACGCCTCCGGCACGGAACCCCTACGGTGCCTGCCGTGGCCCAGGAGATAAAACTACCATCTAAAAAAGATAAATGGATGCATGACAAGCCAGGATTTAAGACCTAAGACCATTAAGGAACCAGGGATGAAACCCCTGAAGACGACCGTAGAAACGTAACTCTCAAAAGCAGACCTGCGGAGACCGCCCGGCCGGCCACCGCAACAGACGATCCCTCGGAAACATCTGGAACGCGACGCTTCCCGGACACGTCCGTGCTTTAAGCTACGACGGCAAGATAAGCAGGGCTCAAGAAACGCTATGCCGATGAGGCGATGCGTTCGAGACGCCCTCGAGGTAAGCCTCCCGAGGGGCCCGATGATCACAAAGAGCTACGGAAACATCGAGACCTGAGAAAGCCATGGTACGAGACACAGAAGACAGACAGACTACGCAAAAGCAAAACGCACAGACACAGGATGGAACTGCCCTGCTCAGCAAACGTCAGCAGCGCGCTAACAACAGTAACCCGCTCCTTTGCCCTTCCCAAAGGAGACTGCTCCTGGACAGGCCTCTCCCCGACACCAACTTTATAACCCCTCCCTGCAATTCCTATCCTTGTTACCTCCTCAGCCCTGATCCCGCAACTGAGCTTTCAGAGGGCCAGGGATCTGAATCCACCCTCAAAAAAAAAAGAAAACCACCACACACCTAACTAGAACATTCCTGCACTCACCCAGTTCCTCTTCGTCATCTAAAACAAAACAAAAAAACCACAAAAACCACACAACAAAAAAAACAAAAAAAACCAAACCAAAACAAAAAACCACAGAAACCACAGAAACCACAGAAACCACAGAAACCACAGAAACCACAGAAACCACAGAAACCACAGAAACCACAGAAACCACAGAAACCACAGGAACCACAGGAACCACAGGAACCACAGGAACCACAGGAACCACAGGAACCACAGGAACCACAGGAACCACAGAAACCACAGAAACCACACAACAAAAAAAACAACAAAAAAACCCAAAACAAACAAAAAAACCAACACCAAACTCCCAACCCACAAACCCACAACCCACTAACAAACTAAAACACAGCGCTGGTATTCAGCATCGGTCTGGTTACTGCCAACCGCTTCTGCGACACCCTCCTCCTCAAAAGCACCGTACCGCTCCGCTCACCTGCTCCACGCCTATTCTAAAGAAAGATGCTGCGACTGTCACTCGGTGCGCCTAGGATGCCAGGAGACACAAAGTGCCCGTGGCGCTCGGGTGAAATAGCCAGCCCCGGGTGCCTCCCCTCTACAACCCAGCTCACCTCAAATTCTCAGCTGATTCTAAAGGCAGCCAGCACAGCTCCCACAAAACCAAAAGGTAAATGATTAATCAACGTGCCATTTCATACTTTACTATTAAATGATGACCCGGCTGACAACCACCTCGCCTCCTCCAACCGCTCCTCAGCGGGAAGCTACGCCCCCTCCGAGGCTGTTAAAAGGGAGGACCCTAAGGAAAGAGAAGAACTAACTGCAAACTAAAGACAGGGAACGGGATAAAAGCAAAAAAAAATTCAAGAGTGACGGGAATTAGGGCAACAAAGAGAAAAAAATGAAAAACAGGGACAGTGAACTAAAAGAGAGACGTAGGAAGAAAACGGACAAAGCAAAGGTCCTAATAGAGACAAGGAAGAATTAAAAAATGGAAACGGCAGACGGAATACAAGTCGACAGAAGCTTTTGTCGTGGTTTAACCCCAGCCAGCAGCTAAGCACCACGCAGCCGCTACGCGGGAGAAAATTGCAAGGGTGGAAGTCAGAAAACTCGGGGGTTAAGGTAAGAACAGTTTAACAATTGAAGGAAAAGACAACAGAATAGTAGTAACACTAGTAGTAGCAGTAGTAGCAGTAATAAACCAATAAGAGTATACAAAGCAAGCGCTTCACTAGACAGGGGCTCACCACTCGCCGACCGATGCCAAGCACGTCCCCGAGCTGCCATCGCTGACTCCTGGCCAACGCCCCCCCAGTTTCCATACCGAGCGTGACGTCCCACGGTAGGGAATAGCGCTGCGGCCGGTCTGGGGCAGCTGAGCTGCCTGTGGCGCCTCCCAGCTTCTTGCGCACCGGGCAGAGCACGGGAAGCTGAAAGGTCCTTGAGTGGTGTCAGCGCTACTTAGCGACAAACAAAACGTCAGCGCGTTACCAACATGATGCTCATCCGAAATCCAAACGGCAGCACTGTGCCAGCTACTAGGAAGAACCTTAACTCTCTGCCAGCCGAAAGCAGGACGTTTGAACAGCAAGGGCGACGGAAGAAATAAGGAAAAAACTTAATAAATAGCGACAGGGAGCTCCATCGGGGAAGGAAAATTTAGAAAGCGAGGGCACTGAGGGAACACTAAGGGAAGAGAAGAAACAATTAAACCCAGCTAAACCCCCAGGGGAAAAGTCAACCTAGAACATGGAAAAAGCCACAGGGATTAGGGAAATAAATGGGAAAATTAAAAAACAGGACAGCGAACTAGAGGGACGGAGAAGGAAGATTCAAAAAACGAGGGCCCTAAGGAAAGACAAGAAAGAATTAAAACAGAAATACAGGGGAATAAAGGCAGCAGCAAAGAGGAGAAAAGGAGTCAGGAAAGTGTTTAAAGGAAGCGGCGATTAAGAACATCGGGAAGTGATTTAAAAACCCGCATGGGTGAACTAAAACGGAGACGGAAAAAAGGGAAAAAGACAGAAAATTATTTTTTAATAATTTATATAATACAGCAGATACAGGTTTGTATTTTGAAATCCTCCTTTTTAAAAACTTATTGACTGAAAAAGCACACAGCTTTTATGACAAAAACAAAGCCTGTTTCTTCTGAACTCTTGCAAACATTGCCTTTCCTCTTTTCGGATAAAATTGTTTTCCCGATATCCTTTCCTAGTAAGCGCACAGAAACACAAGATTGCGCTTTCGGGAAGGCAAAATAAACGGAGGGAAGCCGACTTTGCACAGGCGTTAACACGCTCCAGCGCAGACCTTCTTTGACTTTTAGTATCTGCCTTAAAACAGTTCCTAGAAAAACTACAGAAGGAAGGAGAGCCGGCACATTCTTGACGTTAACTTTGAAGTCCGTACTACAAGCGCCTTAGGAAAAACGCGGACACGCATCGCGGACATACCTTGTACTCGCAGACCGCTATGGAGCCTTTCCGTCCGTCTTGCACTTTCACGGCAGAAGAAAGGGCGACCACGGTGAAACGGCGGCAGCTGACACTCTGCTGAGAGAGGAAAAAAAAAAACCCGTAGCATAAAGCTGGGTAGGAGTCCCAAGCTTCCTGGTTTTGTGAAGTTTTGCAAAGACTACAACCGAGGGAAGGAAAAAATAGCCGTTTGGAACATGTTGCCAAACAACATTTGGCCGTAAAACTCGGATGCGTTTGACACGCGCCCATTTTTTGGGAACTTGCTATTTGCTTCCCGTTATCGTTGTTCTTCCTTCAGAACCTCTGCTTGTAGCCAACTTGATTTGCTACCGGTTCAAGCGCTTCCCTTCCCGGTATTACTGGCACACGGACCCAGGCAAGTCACTGAACCGCTCTCCTGAACTTCTCCAAACGACAATTACAGCCACGAAAGAGGAGTTCAAGAGAGGAAAAGGAGAGGTCGGGCAGCAAAAGAGCCCTGCAGGCTGCCACCAATTTAAGTATCAGTTCCCATCGAGCTTCATTCCTTACGTTTCCACTGGCACCTGGGTGCTCAAAAATGAACTCTACTGACACCGCGTATTACTAACAATTTACTTCTGCGTATCAAAACAAAAGGCTATTTCCAGCTCGCCCATCCAATTAGCACGACCAACCAGAAGTGAAACACTGGACCCTAAAGAAGGGAACAGGCAGCTCTTCATTTCTCCTAGAGCAAAGTCTGTTCTTTTGCCTGGAAGGCAAACATCCGTAACTCCCAAGGGAGCACTGCAGGAACGAGGTGCGCTCTCTTACCTGCAGTTTGTCCTCGGCTTTTCTGCACGGGCAGCAGATTTGCCTTTCCTCTGGCTTTGATGTGGCGCACCCGTGGCGTCCTTGAACCGGCAAGTATTTCTCCCCGCTCCCGCAGCCCCAGACGCGCCATTACCTGAGCAGCGAGCGGAATCAAGCACGCAGGATTTTCTGCACGGGACGCAGAAGGTGACACTGGAAAGGAGGAGGCAAAAGAGAAGCGGTTTGCCCGGCAGCCACGACCATAGAAACTACACCTGCCGGCACGGCCCGGGGAACCAACGTGGCCGACCAAAAGCCCCGGGCTCCAAAATGCCGCGAGACGCAGCCCTCCCTGCTTTTGGACCCTGCGGGGACACCGTTCCCCACGCCACCGCCGCACGTGGAAGCCCCGCCGAGCCCCCAGCGCGGCTCCGGGCAGCCCCCGCCACCGGCTCCGGCCGGCGCCCCCCCACCGGCACCGACCCGGCGCCCCCCCGCCGCCCGTCCCCGGAGCGGAGCGGCTCGGCGCGGCGCCCCCCCCGCCGCGCGGCCCCGGAGCGGAGCGGCTCGGCGCGGCGCCCCCCCGCCGCGCGGCCCCGGAGCGGAGCGGCTCGGCGCGGCGCCCCCCCCGCCGCCCGGCACAAGCGGCGCGGCGCGGCGCGGCGCCCCCCCCGCCGCCCGGCCCCGGAGCTCAGCGGCTCGGCGCGGCGCCCCCCCCGCCGCCCGGCCCCGGAGCTCAGCGGCTCGGCGCGGCGCCCCCCCGCCGCCCGGCCCCGGAGCTCAGCGGCGCGGCGCGGCGCCCCCCCGGACCGGCTCCAGGAAGCTCCGCCCGCCCGGCTCCCACACGGCACCGCACCCTCCCCGCTCCGTGCCTCCCGCCGCCCTCCTCGGGGCTTTCCCCGCTCACCTCCTCGCTGCCTGCAGCCGCAGCCCAACGACCGCTCCGCTCCCCTCCGCCCCGGGCTCACCCCGGCCCCTCCGCGCGGGGAACCTCCGCCCACCGCGCGATTCCCGCCCCCGACGCACCGCGCATGCGCTGGCGAAGCTCCGCCCTCCCCGCGGCAAACCCAGCCCTCTGCAGCAAAGCTCCGCCCTGCACACACCACGCATGCGCCAGCGAAGCTCCGCCCTCCCCGCGGCAAGGCTCCGCCCCACGCGGCAAAGCTCCGCCCTGACACATCGCGCATGCGCCCGTGGAGCTCCGCCCTCACACGGCAAAGCTCCGCCTTACCACCGCAACGCTCCGCCCCCCGCGGCTAAGCCCCGCCCCGACACAGCACGCATGCTCGGCCAAAGCTCCGCCCTTCAGGGCAAAGCTCCGCCCTCCCACTGCAAAGCTCCGCCCCCCATGCACCGCGCATGCGCTGGTGAGGCCCCGCCCCCACGCGGCAAAGCTCCGCCTTACCACCGCAACGCTCCGCCCCCCGCGGCTAAGCCCCGCCCCTGACACAGCGCGCATGCGCCAGCGAAGCTCCGCCCTCCCCGCGGCAAGGCTCCGCCCCACGCCGCAAAGCTCCGCCCCAACACAGCACGCATGCGCCCGTGGAGCTCCGCCCTCACACGGCAAAGCTCCGCCCCCCGCGGCTAAGCTCCGCCCCTGACACAGCACGCATGCTCGGCCAAAGCTCCGCCCTTCAGGGCAAAGCTCCGCCCTCCCACTGCAAAGCTCCGCCCCCCGTGCACTGCGCATGCGCCGGTGAGGCTCCGCCCTCACGCGGCAAAGCTCCGCCTTACCACCGCAAGGCTCCGCCCCACGCGGCTAAGCTCCGCCCCCGACACAGCGCGCATGCTCGGCCAAAGCTCCGCCCTTCAGGGCAAAGCTCCGCCCCCCCGCGGCAAGGCTCCGCCCCCTACGCACCGCGCATGCGCCGGTGAAGCTCCGCCCTCACATGGCAAAGCTCCGCCTTACCACCGCAAGGCTCCGCCCCCCGCGGCTAAGCTCCGCCCTGACACACCGCACGGGGTGGTCTCCAGGGGCGGGGCCTGTCGCTAGGGGTGGTGCCCTTCCCCTGCCGGGGAGCTCCAGGGGCGGGGCCCGTCCCTAGGGGCGGGGCCGCTCCACACCAGGACGGGGGCGTGGGCCGGGGCGGGGCTGCAGCGGAGGCCGAGGCGGCCGTGCCAGCAGCAGCCAGCACCTCCCGGGCGGCGAGAGCGGCGCTTCCTTACCGGGAGGCAGCAACGGCTGCGGCGGCATCGCCCCGCGGGCGCCGCGCTGTCGCATGCCCGGTACCGGCCACCGGCACCGGGGAGCACGTGCACGCCACCGCCCCTGCGCGGCTCCCGGCCTGCAGTACCCGCTTTTGGACGCCAGGCGGCAGCACCGAGGCACGGCCAAAACGCCCCACCGCCCCCGGGCGCCACCCGAGCTGCAGTACCCGCTTTTGGACGCCAGGCGGCAGCACCACACCGAGCCCCGCGCCCCGAGCGCTCCCCGCGGGGACAAAGGACTCGCACCCCGGCCCGCCTTGGGCCGCCCGCAGCCGCCGCCGCCTGACGGGGGGGGGGGGGGCCACAAGCCTCGCCCTTCTCTGCCCCTGCTCCCGCTCACAGCCCACGCAGCCAGAGCCATTGCCTCGCCCCCAAAAAGCACCCAAGCGGCTCGAGCATTTCAGTCCTCTGCGCTTGACAGCTCGCAGAGGGCTGCTGGCCCTTTCTCTCCCCGCCCCTCACCCCAGGACCCAGCCGGGGGAAGCAGCGCAGGGAACCTGGTCAATACCTTTGCCTTGGCTCGGCTTTTTTGCCCCCAGAGTAAGCCCCCGGGATTGCTGGATTCATCTGCAGGTGGCATCAGGGGTGGGAGAGTGACACCAGCGAGCCAACAGACCCTGGAGAGATTTTATTAAAAAAAAAGAAAAAAAAAGCGACACTGATGACATCCTGAAGGCACGCGAGGAGATACTGAAAGCTGCTTTGTGTGAGAGGGGCAGCTACGATTATCAGGAAGCGGTGCACGCGAGCAGACCGCCGGCAAGCGCGCGATCTGCGAGCGAGCGATACGCCGGTGACCCTCGGGCTCTGCCGCGGTGCCCTCCGCTCATCCTGCGCCGCCCCGGGCTTCCCGCGCAGGGCTTGCCACTTAAATAAGACCTGCGCGATGTTACTTACCACCCTGCCCTGCGGCACGCAAAGGAATTAGACGTGAAACAGGGAAAGCAAAGAGGCCCGTCGGCTGGCCGCACCAGATGGCCCTAGAGCCCTGCCGGTTCCCTCGCCGCTCTGGACGGCAGCGCAGCTCTGCGCTCCCTGCCGCTCCCGCCAGCGAGCGCGGCGCCTGCGCTTTGACCGCCTGCGGCGCGCCAGACTCGGGAGGCTGGAGGGGCTGGTCCACCAAGGCAGCTGAGCCGCTCGCTTCCTTCGGCTGCCTCATTTGCCGCCTTCAAACAACCACTTCCACGCTCCCTTTCTTTGTTTCAGACCCCTCTCAACATCTCCTGGCCTGCAAGCCATTTGCAGCAAGCAACACGGCTGAAATACCGTGCTGCTAGAGACCTAGCTGTCATCTTGCTCCCACGTCCAAAGGCTTTGGGAACCTGAACCCCCTGCTTGTTTTGGCATCGAGACTGCGAGGCGAGAAACACGCCTGGACTCCAACAAGCCAGACGCCTGCCCCGTCGCTCAGCACGGTGCTACGCGGCTGCCCGACCGACACCTTCTGCCGCTAAAACCAGAGCGCGGTTCCCTTCTGAAGAGCCACCGGCAGCGCGGAGAGTCCCTCGCCTTTCCCTGCGCCAGGTCCCCCGGGAACAGCGTCTCGCTCGGACCAGAGCGTGCGGCAGCCTCCGGTCGTCCCAGCCCCTCGCCCGTCCAGAAAGCGCCTGCCTGTAGCAGCGGCAGAACCGCTGCTGCCCAGGGGGGAAAGGAACGGCTCGGGGTGAAGCTCCCCAGGCTGCCCGTGGCCCGTGCGGAGCTGGGGGTCCAGAAGCAAAGGGGTTAGGGGAGGGGTGAAGCAGGGGAGCGGGGGCGCGAGACTGGAGGGCAGGGGACGCGGGGGGCACGGCCCAGGGAAAAAAAAAAACAAAACCCGCACGGGGGGAAAAACCTTGTGTGGGGGGACGTTCGGGTGGAGAGCACTCGGGAGGGCGGAGAGACACGCAGAGGAGGACAGGGGGGAGGAGACGGACACGGACGGACGGACGGACGGCGGCTATGTGTGGGTACAAAGGTGCACGGGGGGACACGGGTGGGGATGACCTACACCAGGGGGTCCACCCGGCATAATCCACAGCAGATAACTCACCTGGGATAACCCGCAACGGATATTCCGCTCCGGAGAAGGAATCCACGCCAGATAATCCCCAGCAATGCCCCTCAAACTGTCCGTGGTTCACCCCAGATTTGGCCCAAATTGGCGCCGGTTTTTCGTTTGGGGTTTTTTTGTTTGTTGTTGTTCTTCTTTTTTGTTTTTTCTTTTACGTCATACAAAACTTGGGGGTTTCTGCTTTTCCAAAATATTCAGTTCTGGGGTTCTCCGGCGCTTTTCCACATCATAACAATGGGTCATTTTTGGTTTTCTGCGTTAAAATGCGGGGGGGCGGGGGGGGTGTGAGTGTGTGCGTGTGCGGTGTGGTGTGTTTGTGCTTGCTTTCCAGCTGCACAAATCCAGGCGGATTCAGCTTTCCTGGGAGCCCCAAACTGTGTTGCTCTTGGATATTGGATATTTTGCTCTTGGACTTGCATATTTTGACACTTTGATATCTTCGACTTCTCTCTTTAGACTTCGGTATCTACTTACAATCCTACCTCTTTAGACTTAGTTATCTGTTTACACTTCCATAGAACCTTTACTTCGATTACACGGGATACCTACTTAGGCTTACTCGGTGACACAGGGTAAGCGTAGGTACTTCTACCTATCCAGACTGACTTCTGGTTTAAATTCCTTCACCTACATCATCTCTTTTTGCATTTTAAACTCCTTTATTTCTTAACATAGAGACAAGTTCTTTTTTATTTTAAAACCCTATCTATCTCCATTGAGATTTTTTAATAATTTCTATAACATAGCAGGTACAGGTTTGTATTTTGAAATCCTTTTACATATATATATATACACACACATAAAAACGAATATTATTTTTCAATATATATATATATAAAGGCGAGAGATTTTTTTCTACTGCAATGCCTCGCACCCGTATTTCCAGTTCTTCACATGGTTAATCACACACACACACACACACACACGAGTTTTCAGGCATTTTGGGACTGTGACCCCCCTTCTCTGGGGGGAAACCTCCCCGTGACACCTTCATCCCCCACTCACCTGCTCCTCTGTTTCATCATCACGCCCCCGCCCCCCGTGACGTTGGGGGGCCCCAAATGACATCATCACCCCCCAGGCCCCTCCACACTTTTTAATCACCCCCCCCAAAAAGGCACAGAACAAGGAAAACAGCTACTTTAATAATGCCATTTACATATGTAGGCGCCCCCCCGAAAAGGGGAGCTCCGCCAGAAAAATAAAATGGGGGCAGCCCCCCCAAACGGCTGCAGCCCCCCCCGGCCCCCGGCCCGCAAGCCGGCGGCTGCCCCACGCCGCGGGGGGAGCCTGCCGGGGGACGGTGCCGCACCTCTCGCTCAGGCTCTGCTCTGCCGTGCTCCCCCTCCGTTCCCGCGCTGGGACGGGCTCCCCGGGGCAACGAACCTCCCCGCTCCCTCTTGGCCCGGGACTCGCCCCACCACGCAGCCCTCGCTGCCGCACCCGCGGGGCACCCGCCGGAGACAGAGCCGGGAGCCTCCAGGCACGGGGCCGGCCCCTTACCCTCGGGACGCTTCACGACAGGCAGGCCAACCTGGGCCGGGGGGTACCTAGCGAGCACCACGAGACGCTTGCAACAAGACACCTGAAAAACAAAAAGCCCAAGCGATATTTCAGCATGTGAAAAAAATAGCACAGCAGCGAGTAGAGGAATTCAGTCAGAGCAAGGGAGAGGAGAGCAGCTGAGCTCAAGGAGGATTCGAGGTAAGCAGGTCAGCTCCAAATACAAGACATCCTTTAAAAGCTAGAGCGACCTGAACGCTTCCCATCAGCATTAAGACTAACCGGTACGATTCCGAACATGTTCTTCGCATACAAGCACACGCTCTTGCCGGCGTTGGAAAACGTCTCACCCCTTCCTTACGGCACGGCTGCAGGGAGACGACCCTGCGAGGCTGCAGGACGAGGGCGTACCGCAATCAGAATCTACGCTTACAGGTCCGCCGCAACAGCTACGGCCCTCGCAGCTGCTGCTGCACATCTTGCTGGCTCGGTCGACAAAGCTGGAAGCGAAGCGTAACGCTTTCGAGGGGAAAAGGAAAAGCAAAGGACAAATCGCAGCAATTCGCTTCATACTAAAAAAGCTGTGCGTGTGTTTATAAACATCCAATAAAAATACTTCTGCTGGAGAAGGACTGGATTTTCCTTTGGCGTTAATTTAACTTGCACAGCTGTGAATCGATACCAGTAGATTATCTGTCTCCAAGATACGCAGTTATCATTTGACCAGGGGTTTTTTGCGCCTTACGTCATTAGGAGTGACATCTGGCCAGCCGCGCCGCCCAAGAGAGATGCTGCTGAACTGCCAGGGAAACGCACCCTTGAAAGCCAGACAGAAAGAAAGTACTTCAGAGCACTCCGTCAAAAGAGCGGGGGGGAAAACACCCCGTAACGTTCAGTTGCCTCTCCTGGTCAACGTTCAGAACAAATACCTAACTGCTTAAACACACCTAAGCAATTGTACGCCACAGCTAGTTGGCAGTTACAGCTGAAACAACGCAAGGCAGTTTGTAGATCCAATTTTAACTTTTTTTTCCTGAAGTTACATCTAGGAGAGAAAAATCCGTGACAGAAGAGATCCCCCATACGGTTTTACTTTGGGGGCAGAATCCAATCCCCGGGGCTGCAACGCGTAAGGCTACCAAAAAGGACCGGCAGATTTGCTAACGCTTTTGGCTGCGCCGAAGCACGCAGAGGAACGCGTGTTGATGACATCTCGGCTGTTGCAACTGAGAACCAGCGATGCCATCAACTTCTGGAAGACGCGCTGTGCTCGGGTCTTTGGAAGCAAACGGACTTTTTTTTTTTTTTTTTTTTTTAAGAGAGTGGAAAGTCTTGCTGCTGCTGACTTCCACTGCCAAGCGCATCATCTCTGAAGATCCCCACTCTGATGGGGAGCTCATAAAACACAACTTCTTTGAATGAGAAAGATTTCCATTCTGGAAAATCTCTTTCCAGCTGAAGTAAGAAATCACACGCTGTAGGTTAAGAAAAAAGGATGCTGCCGAAGCAGTAACTCACCGAAACCACGTCAGGACTCGCTGTCGCTACTTACAAGGCTGGCAATGCTTCTCGGGAAAGCGACGCCGATTCCTCCTCTTTTGCCCACGTCTCTCCTTGGACCTTGATCGCTTTTAGTACGGACGCTAGTATCGCAGTAAGCTTTTCGAGACCTACTGTAAGATATTTTAAAAACTTATTGACTGAAAAAGCACACAGCTTTTATGACAAAAACAAAGCCTGTTTCTTCCGAACGCCTGAACTCTCACAAACATTGTCTTTCCTCTTTTAGGATAAAATTGTTTTCCCGATATCCTTTCCTAGTAAGCGCACAGAAACACAAGATTGCGCTTTCGGGAAGGCAAAATAAACGGAGGGAAGCCGACTTTGCACAGGCGTTAACACGCTCCAGCGCAGACCTTCTTTGACTTTTAGTATCTGCCTTAAAACAGTTCCTAGAAAAACTACAGAAGGAAGGAGAGCCGGCACATTCTTGACGTTAACTTTGAAGTCCGTACTACAAGCGCCTTAGGAAAAACGCGGACGCGCATCGCGGACGTACCTTGTACTCGCAGACCGCTATGGAGCCTTTCCGTCCGTCTTGCACTTTCACGGCAGAAGAAAGGGCGACCACGGTGAAACGGCGGCAGCTGACGCTCTGCTGAAAGAGGAAAAAAAAAAAACCCGTAGCATAAAGCTGGGTAGGAGTCCCAAGCTTCCTGGTTTTGTGAAGTTTTGCAAAGACTACAACCGAGGGAAGGAAAAAATAGCCGTTTGGAACATGTTGCCAAACAACATTTGGCCGTAAAACTCGGATGCGTTTGACACGCGCCCATTTTTTGGGAACTTGCTATTTGCTTCCCGTTATCGTTGTTCTTCCTTCAGAACCTCTGCTTGTAGCCAACTTGATTTGCTACCGGTTCAAGCGCTTCCCTTCCCGGTATTACTGGCACACGGACCCAGGCAAGTCACTGAACCGCTCTTCTGAACTTCTCCAAACGACAATTACAGCCACGAAAGAGGAGTTCAAGAGAGGAAAAGGAGAGGTCGGGCAGCAAAAGAGCTCTGCAGGCTGCCACCAGTCAACACTGCGCTCTTTTTTTTCTTTTAAACCCACCCCCCCCCCCCCGCCCCCAAATACAAACAAAACCAACCCCCACGACCTTGTATTTTTTGCCTTTGGGAGCTCATCCCTGTCTCAGCACGAAGCGCAGACGACCCGTATCCCGATTTGCACGTGACGAATCCGTGTTCGGAAGAAATAGGCCAGATCCGTAAGACTGGTGTTATTTTGCGGGTTTTAACAATCGCAACGCAATCGCATCGACCGACGCGTTTGTGACAAAACTCATTAACTTCTAAACGTAGCACCTCCTTGGGTAAAAAAACGTGTTTGAGACTGAAAACAAAATGATGATTCAGAGCTCCCGCTCCTGATGGAGCCGTGGGGGAAGGAAGGAAAGTGAAGACAAACAGCAGCAACATCAAGTGAAATTCGCCTCCAATTCCGAGCACGTGCCTAAGAGACTCTGCAAGTCCACACCTCAATCCTAGGAGCGACTAGCCCTTTTCTGGAAGGACAAACTTCCTTACTTCAAAGTCCTAGACCGAAGGCTCCACGGAACAGAACGTGGACCGAGCCACAGGACACCGTGCCATCCACGCCCGTACGGCAGAGAAAAATCACGGAAAACTAAATTTAAGTATCAGTTCCCATCGAGCTTCATTCCTTACGTTTCCACTGGCACCTGGGTGCTCAAAAATGAACTCTACTGACACCGCGTATTACTAACAATTTACTTCTGCGTATCAAAACAAAAGGCTATTTCCAGCTCGCCCATCCAATTAGCACGACCAACCAGAAGTGAAACACCGGACCCTAAAGAAGGGAACAGGCAGCTCTTCATTTCTCCTAAGGCAAAGTCTGTTCTTTTGCCTGGAAGGCAAACATCCGTAACTCCCAAGGGAGCACTGCAGGAACGAGGTGCGCTCTCTTACCTGCAGTTTGTCCTCGGCTTTTCTGCACGGGCAGCAGATTTGCCTTTCCTCTGGCTTTGATGTGGCGCACCCGTGGCGTCCTTGAACCGGCAAGTGTTTCTCCCCGCTCCCGCAGCCCCAGACGCGCCATTACCTGAGCAGCGAGCGGAATCAAGCACGCAGGATTTTCTGCACGGGACGCAGAAGGTGACACTGGAAAGGAGGAGGCAAAAAGAGAAGCGGTTTGCCCGGCAGCCACGACCATAGAAACTACACCTGCCGGCACGGCCCGGGGAACCAACGTGGCCGACCAAAAGCCCCGGGCTCCAAGATGCCGCGAGACGCAGCCCTCCCTGCTTTTGACCCTGCGGGGACACCGTTCCCCACGCCATCGCCGCACGTGGAAGCCCCGCCGAGCCCCCAGCGCGGCTCCGGGCAGCCCCCACTACCGGCTCCGGCCGGCCTCCCACCACCGGCGCCGACCCGCCGACCCCCGCCGCCCGGCCCCGAAGCGGCGCGGTGCCCCCCGCCGCCCGGCCCCGGAGCGGCGCGGCGCAGCGCCTCCCCGCCGCCCGGCCCCGGAGCGGCGCGGCGCGGCTCGGCGCCTCCCCGCCGCCCGGCCCCGGAGCGGCGCGGCTCGGCGCCCGGCCCCGGAGCGGCTCGGCCCCCCCCCCCGCCGCCCGGCCCCGGAGCGGCGCGGCTCGGCGCGGCGCCTCCCCGCCGCCCGGCCCCGGAGCGGCGCGGCTCGGCGCCCGGCCCCGGAGCGGCGCGGCGCCTCCCCGCCGCCCGGCCCCGGAGCGGCACGGCTCCCCCCCGCCGCCAGGCCCCGGAGCGGCGCGGCCCCCCCCCCGCCGCCAGGCCCCGGAGCTCAGCGGCTCGGCTCGGCGCCCCCCCGCCGCCCGGCCCCCGAGCGGAGCGGCGCGGCGCCCCCGGCCCCGACCCCGACCGGCTCCAGGAAGCTCCGCCCGCCGGCTCCCACACGGCACCGCACCTTCCCCGCTCCGTGCCTCCCGCCGGCCCGGCCGCTCCCCCGCAGGCACCGCCGTCCTCCTCGGGGCTTTCCCCGCTCACCTCCTCGCTGCCTGCAGCCGCAGCCCAACGACCGCGCCGCTCCGCTCCGCGCGGGGAACCTCCGCCCACCGCCCCATGCCCGCCCCCGGCGCACCGCGCATGCGCCGGTTGGGACCGCCAGTTTAATCTCGAGGCGCTCGGCGACCTTCTGGATCATCCAGGGGACCTCTGGTTTCATCTCTATGCTCTGGACGACCTTCTCTATCGTCTGGGTCGACTTTCGCTGTCATCTCGATGGTCTGCGGAGCCGCTCTATACTCCGGGAGGACTTCTCCTTGCAGCTCTATGGTCTGAAGGACAGTCTTTCTCATCGGGGAGGACTTTCTGGCTCATCTCTATGCTCTGGAGGACCTTCTCTGTCATCCGGGAGGACTGTGTCGGCTAGTTTGGTGCTTTGGACGAGGTCGTTTTTTGCCGCGCTGGGTTTTGCTTTTTACACTTTTGTGTGCTGTGTACAATTTTGTTTGAATGATTGTGTTTGCATTTCTCGTTGTTTATTGTTTCTTTTGTTTTGTAGGGGGTGCCAGAGAAATGTAACTGCTTTGAATAATTAGTTGATTCAGTTTCATAACAAGATGGTAATTGCCCTTCCATGTGGGAGGAATGAATTGTTATAGGAAGATGTGGTGTTACTAGTTTAATCATTGCTTCCTCCCACCTGGGAGGGTGTATGTATGTATTTGTATACATATTTATATAGTACAAAGGAAAAAAAAACCAAATAACAAACACTATAAAAAAAATGAACTAAAAAAAAATTAAAAAATGGTAAGGCTGGTGCAGCAGTAGCAACCAGCTCCTACCCTGGGAGTAATTTTTTTTTTAATTTAAATTAATTATGACTCCCAGGGATAATTGTCATAATTGTCATTTTGTTTTCATTTCTACATGTCTGCAAAGGAAAAATTTCAATTCCACCTGGAACCTGCAAAGAAACAAAGCACCCCCACACCATCATAAAAGGTTAGATACATTCCAAACGCACCGCTCATTCAGCTACCACCCAAACCACGCCTCGGTCTCGGCCGATCCGTTCCACCACCAGCACGCCACAACGGACCGTCGCCCTGCCTCTGCGGCGCTCCCTGGGAACGGTGTTCCCGAGGGCCTCAAAAAAAAAAAAAAAAAAAAATCGCCCTGCCTGAGAAAACCCCGGCCCGAGCCTGACCTCCGCCCAAACCTTGGCGATGATCATCGCCTCGCAGAGCAGCCGGGACCGGGGGAAAAAAAACGCAGCGGGGGGGAGGGAAATGCCCCAGCTGGGGTTTTTTTATTCTATAGTATATATGAAATAAATTACTCTCAACATTACATACGACCTGCAATAAAATACTTCACACGTACAAGGTTAGGCACATTCAGGAACCGAACAATCCTTCAACCACCGCTCACTCAAACCACTACACTTACACCACCCAGCTGCCACTGCAGCACAGCCCCCCGGTTCCAGAGCTATCCCTGCAACTGCCTCGCCGCGCACCTCTAAACAACCTTGGGCTCCGTACGATTCCCAAGTTTCACCTTCCGCTACGGCAAGGCGAAGAAGACGCTTCGCTACGTGCGCCGGTCCAGCCTCCGGCACCCGCAAAACACAACAGAAGTAACTGCGGCACCTGTCTACAGCTGCTTGCCTCGAGATGGCCCGTACAATCTTTGCCTACAGATACTGTACAAATGGACGTATCACCGTGAGGCTATGCTACCCCCAACTCCAATATCGCAACGCTCCTGGGCAGAGCGGCTCCAACCCCGACACACAGACAGACACTGCACACAGATGCCACAAACGACGTGACCTCGAGACCCGAGAAGATCACGAGCGGGAACGACTCCGGTAGGGAAGACGCCTCCGGCACGGAACCCCTACGGTGCCTGCCGTGGCCCAGGAGATAAAACTACCATCTAAAAAAGATAAATGGATGCATGACAAGCCAGGATTTAAGACCTAAGACCATTAAGGAACCAGGGATGAAACCCCTGAAGACGACCGTAGAAACGTAACTCTCAAAAGCAGACCTGCGGAGACCGCCCGGCCGGCCACCGCAACAGACGATCCCTCGGAAACATCTGGAACGCGACGCTTCCCGGACACGTCCGTGCTTTAAGCTACGACGGCAAGATAAGCAGGGCTCAAGAAACGCTATGCCGATGAGGCGATGCGTTCGAGACGCCCTCGAGGTAAGCCTCCCGAGGGGCCCGATGATCACAAAGAGCTACGGAAACATCGAGACCTGAGAAAGCCATGGTACGAGACACAGAAGACAGACAGACTACGCAAAAGCAAAACGCACAGACACAGGATGGAACTGCCCTGCTCAGCAAACGTCAGCAGCGCGCTAACAACAGTAACCCGCTCCTTTGCCCTTCCCAAAGGAGACTGCTCCTGGACAGGCCTCTCCCCGACACCAACTTTATAACCCCTCCCTGCAATTCCTACCCTTGTTACCTCCTCAGCCCTGATCCCGCAACTGAGCTTTCAGAGGGCCAGGGATCTGAATCCACCCTCAAAAAAAAAAGAAAACCACCACACACCTAACTAGAACATTCCTGCACTCACCCAGTTCCTCTTCGTCATCTAAAACAAAACAAAAAAAACACAAAAACCACACAACAAAAAAAACAAAAA
Source organism: Platalea leucorodia (assembly GCF_965183815.1). NCBI lineage: Eukaryota > Metazoa > Chordata > Aves > Pelecaniformes > Threskiornithidae > Platalea > Platalea leucorodia. The sequence continues at coordinate 128,204,476 of NC_138826.1, read as the reverse complement.
AAACCAAACCAAAACAAAAAACCACAGAAACCACAGAAACCACAGAAACCACAGAAACCACAGAAACCACAGAAACCACAGAAACCACAGAAACCACAGAAACCACAGAAACCACAGAAACCACAGAAACCACAGAAACCACAGAAACCACACAACAAAAAAAACAACAAAAAAACCCAAAACAAACAAAAAAACCAACACCAAACTCCCAACCCACAAACCCACAACCCACTAACAAACTAAAACACAGCGCTGGTATTCAGCATCGGTCTGGTTACTGCCAACCGCTTCTGCGACACCCTCCTCCTCAAAAGCACCGTACCGCTCCGCTCACCTGCTCCACGCCTATTCTAAAGAAAGATGCTGCGACTGTCACTCGGTGCGCCTAGGATGCCAGGAGACACAAAGTGCCCGTGGCGCTCGGGTGAAATAGCCAGCCCCGGGTGCCTCCCCTCTACAACCCAGCTCACCTCAAATTCTCAGCTGATTCTAAAGGCAGCCAGCACAGCTCCCACAAAACCAAAAGGTAAATGATTAATCAACGTGCCATTTCATACTTTACTATTAAATGATGACCCGGCTGACAACCACCTCGCCTCCTCCAACCGCTCCTCAGCGGGAAGCTACGCCCCCTCCGAGGCTGTTAAAAGGGAGGACCCTAAGGAAAGAGAAGAACTAACTGCAAACTAAAGACAGGGAACGGGATAAAAGCAAAAAAAAATTCAAGAGTGACGGGAATTAGGGCAACAAAGAGAAAAAAATGAAAAACAGGGACAGTGAACTAAAAGAGAGACGTAGGAAGAAAACGGACAAAGCAAAGGTCCTAATAGAGACAAGGAAGAATTAAAAAATGGAAACGGCAGACGGAATACAAGTCGACAGAAGCTTTTGTCGTGGTTTAACCCCAGCCAGCAGCTAAGCACCACGCAGCCGCTACGCGGGAGAAAATTGCAAGGGTGGAAGTCAGAAAACTCGGGGGTTAAGGTAAGAACAGTTTAACAATTGAAGGAAAAGACAACAGAATAGTAGTAACACTAGTAGTAGCAGTAGTAGCAGTAATAAACCAATAAGAGTATACAAAGCAAGCGCTTCACTAGACAGGGGCTCACCACTCGCCGACCGATGCCAAGCACGTCCCCGAGCTGCCATCGCTGACTCCTGGCCAACGCCCCCCCAGTTTCCATACCGAGCGTGACGTCCCACGGTAGGGAATAGCGCTGCGGCCGGTCTGGGGCAGCTGAGCTGCCTGTGGCGCCTCCCAGCTTCTTGCGCACCGGGCAGAGCACGGGAAGCTGAAAGGTCCTTGAGTGGTGTCAGCGCTACTTAGCGACAAACAAAACGTCAGCGCGTTACCAACATGATGCTCATCCGAAATCCAAACGGCAGCACTGTGCCAGCTACTAGGAAGAACCTTAACTCTCTGCCAGCCGAAAGCAGGACGTTTGAACAGCAAGGGCGACGGAAGAAATAAGGAAAAAACTTAATAAATAGCGACAGGGAGCTCCATCGGGGAAGGAAAATTTAGAAAGCGAGGGCACTGAGGGAACACTAAGGGAAGAGAAGAAACAATTAAACCCAGCTAAACCCCCAGGGGAAAAGTCAACCTAGAACATGGAAAAAGCCACAGGGATTAGGGAAATAAATGGGAAAATTAAAAAACAGGACAGCGAACTAGAGGGACGGAGAAGGAAGATTCAAAAAACGAGGGCCCTAAGGAAAGACAAGAAAGAATTAAAACAGAAATACAGGGGAATAAAGGCAGCAGCAAAGAGGAGAAAAGGAGTCAGGAAAGTGTTTAAAGGAAGCGGCGATTAAGAACATCGGGAAGTGATTTAAAAACCCGCATGGGTGAACTAAAACGGAGACGGAAAAAAGGGAAAAAGACAGAAAATTATTTTTTAATAATTTATATAATACAGCAGATACAGGTTTGTATTTTGAAATCCTCCTTTTTAAAAACTTATTGACTGAAAAAGCACACAGCTTTTATGACAAAAACAAAGCCTGTTTCTTCTGAACTCTTGCAAACATTGCCTTTCCTCTTTTCGGATAAAATTGTTTTCCCGATATCCTTTCCTAGTAAGCGCACAGAAACACAAGATTGCGCTTTCGGGAAGGCAAAATAAACGGAGGGAAGCCGACTTTGCACAGGCGTTAACACGCTCCAGCGCAGACCTTCTTTGACTTTTAGTATCTGCCTTAAAACAGTTCCTAGAAAAACTACAGAAGGAAGGAGAGCCGGCACATTCTTGACGTTAACTTTGAAGTCCGTACTACAAGCGCCTTAGGAAAAACGCGGACACGCATCGCGGACATACCTTGTACTCGCAGACCGCTATGGAGCCTTTCCGTCCGTCTTGCACTTTCACGGCAGAAGAAAGGGCGACCACGGTGAAACGGCGGCAGCTGACACTCTGCTGAGAGAGGAAAAAAAAAAACCCGTAGCATAAAGCTGGGTAGGAGTCCCAAGCTTCCTGGTTTTGTGAAGTTTTGCAAAGACTACAACCGAGGGAAGGAAAAAATAGCCGTTTGGAACATATTGCCAAACAACATTTGGCCGTAAAACTCGGATGCGTTTGACACGCGCCCATTTTTTGGGAACTTGCTATTTGCTTCCCGTTATCGTTGTTCTTCCTTCAGAACCTCTGCTTGTAGCCAACTTGATTTGCTACCGGTTCAAGCGCTTCCCTTCCCGGTATTACTGGCACACGGACCCAGGCAAGTCACTGAACCGCTCTCCTGAACTTCTCCAAACGACAATTACAGCCACGAAAGAGGAGTTCAAGAGAGGAAAAGGAGAGGTCGGGCAGCAAAAGAGCCCTGCAGGCTGCCACCAATTTAAGTATCAGTTCCCATCGAGCTTCATTCCTTACGTTTCCACTGGCACCTGGGTGCTCAAAAATGAACTCTACTGACACCGCGTATTACTAACAATTTACTTCTGCGTATCAAAACAAAAGGCTATTTCCAGCTCGCCCATCCAATTAGCACGACCAACCAGAAGTGAAACACTGGACCCTAAAGAAGGGAACAGGCAGCTCTTCATTTCTCCTAGAGCAAAGTCTGTTCTTTTGCCTGGAAGGCAAACATCCGTAACTCCCAAGGGAGCACTGCAGGAACGAGGTGCGCTCTCTTACCTGCAGTTTGTCCTCGGCTTTTCTGCACGGGCAGCAGATTTGCCTTTCCTCTGGCTTTGATGTGGCGCACCCGTGGCGTCCTTGAACCGGCAAGTATTTCTCCCCGCTCCCGCAGCCCCAGACGCGCCATTACCTGAGCAGCGAGCGGAATCAAGCACGCAGGATTTTCTGCACGGGACGCAGAAGGTGACACTGGAAAGGAGGAGGCAAAAGAGAAGCGGTTTGCCCGGCAGCCACGACCATAGAAACTACACCTGCCGGCACGGCCCGGGGAACCAACGTGGCCGACCAAAAGCCCCGGGCTCCAAAATGCCGCGAGACGCAGCCCTCCCTGCTTTTGGACCCTGCGGGGACACCGTTCCCCACGCCACCGCCGCACGTGGAAGCCCCGCCGAGCCCCCAGCGCGGCTCCGGGCAGCCCCCGCCACCGGCTCCGGCCGGCGCCCCCCCACCGGCACCGACCCGGCGCCCCCCCGCCGCCCGGCCCCGGAGCGGAGCGGCTCGGCGCGGCGCCCCCCCCGCCGCCCGTCCCCGGAGCTCAGCGGCTCGGCGCGGCGCCCCCCCCGCCGCGCGGCCCCGGAGCGGAGCGGCTCGGCGCGGCGCCCCCCCCGCCGCGCGGCCCCGGAGCGAGGCGGCTCGGCGCGGCGCCCCCCCGCCGCGCGGCCCCGGAGCGAGGCGGCTCGGCGCGGCGCCCCCCCCGCCGCCCGGCCCCGGAGCTCAGCGGCTCGGCGCGGCGCCCCCCCGCCGCCCGGCCCCGGAGCTCAGCGGCTCGGCGCGGCGCCCCCCCCGCCGCCCGGCCCCGGAGCTCAGCGGCGCGGCGCGGCGCCCCCCCGGACCGGCTCCAGGAAGCTCCGCCCGCCCGGCTCCCACACGGCACCGCACCCTCCCCGCTCCGTGCCTCCCGCCGCCCTCCTCGGGGCTTTCCCCGCTCACCTCCTCGCTGCCTGCAGCCGCAGCCCAACGACCGCTCCGCTCCCCTCCGCCCCGGGCTCACCCCGGCCCCTCCGCGCGGGGAACCTCCGCCCACCGCGCGATTCCCGCCCCCGACGCACCGCGCATGCGCTGGCGAAGCTCCGCCCTCCCCGCGGCAAACCCAGCCCTCTGCAGCAAAGCTCCGCCCTGCACACACCACGCATGCGCCAGCGAAGCTCCGCCCTCCCCGCGGCAAGGCTCCGCCCCACGCGGCAAAGCTCCGCCCTGACACATCGCGCATGCGCCCGTGGAGCTCCGCCCTCACACGGCAAAGCTCCGCCTTACCACCGCAACGCTCCGCCCCCCGCGGCTAAGCCCCGCCCCGACACAGCACGCATGCTCGGCCAAAGCTCCGCCCTTCAGGGCAAAGCTCCGCCCTCCCACTGCAAAGCTCCGCCCCCCATGCACCGCGCATGCGCTGGTGAGGCCCCGCCCCCACGCGGCAAAGCTCCGCCTTACCACCGCAACGCTCCGCCCCCCGCGGCTAAGCCCCGCCCCTGACACAGCGCGCATGCGCCAGCGAAGCTCCGCCCTCCCCGCGGCAAGGCTCCGCCCCACGCCGCAAAGCTCCGCCCCAACACAGCACGCATGCGCCCGTGGAGCTCCGCCCTCACACGGCAAAGCTCCGCCCCCCGCGGCTAAGCTCCGCCCCTGACACAGCACGCATGCTCGGCCAAAGCTCCGCCCTTCAGGGCAAAGCTCCGCCCTCCCACTGCAAAGCTCCGCCCCCCGTGCACTGCGCATGCGCCGGTGAGGCTCCGCCCTCACGCGGCAAAGCTCCGCCTTACCACCGCAAGGCTCCGCCCCACGCGGCTAAGCTCCGCCCCCGACACAGCGCGCATGCTCGGCCAAAGCTCCGCCCTTCAGGGCAAAGCTCCGCCCCCCCGCGGCAAGGCTCCGCCCCCTACGCACCGCGCATGCGCCGGTGAAGCTCCGCCCTCACATGGCAAAGCTCCGCCTTACCACCGCAAGGCTCCGCCCCCCGCGGCTAAGCTCCGCCCTGACACACCGCACGGGGTGGTCTCCAGGGGCGGGGCCTGTCGCTAGGGGTGGTGCCCTTCCCCTGCCGGGGAGCTCCAGGGGCGGGGCCCGTCCCTAGGGGCGGGGCCGCTCCACACCAGGACGGGGGCGTGGGCCGGGGCGGGGCTGCAGCGGAGGCCGAGGCGGCCGTGCCAGCAGCAGCCAGCACCTCCCGGGCGGCGAGAGCGGCGCTTCCTTACCGGGAGGCAGCAACGGCTGCGGCGGCATCGCCCCGCGGGCGCCGCGCTGTCGCATGCCCGGTACCGGCCACCGGCACCGGGGAGCACGTGCACGCCACCGCCCCTGCGCGGCTCCCGGCCTGCAGTACCCGCTTTTGGACGCCAGGCGGCAGCACCGAGGCACGGCCAAAACGCCCCACCGCCCCCGGGCGCCACCCGAGCTGCAGTACCCGCTTTTGGACGCCAGGCGGCAGCACCACACCGAGCCCCGCGCCCCGAGCGCTCCCCGCGGGGACAAAGGACTCGCACCCCGGCCCGCCTTGGGCCGCCCGCAGCCGCCGCCGCCTGACGGGGGGGGGGGGGGCCACAAGCCTCGCCCTTCTCTGCCCCTGCTCCCGCTCACAGCCCACGCAGCCAGAGCCATTGCCTCGCCCCCAAAAAGCACCCAAGCGGCTCGAGCATTTCAGTCCTCTGCGCTTGACAGCTCGCAGAGGGCTGCTGGCCCTTTCTCTCCCCGCCCCTCACCCCAGGACCCAGCCGGGGGAAGCAGCGCAGGGAACCTGGTCAATACCTTTGCCTTGGCTCGGCTTTTTTGCCCCCAGAGTAAGCCCCCGGGATTGCTGGATTCATCTGCAGGTGGCATCAGGGGTGGGAGAGTGACACCAGCGAGCCAACAGACCCTGGAGAGATTTTATTAAAAAAAAAGAAAAAAAAAGCGACACTGATGACATCCTGAAGGCACGCGAGGAGATACTGAAAGCTGCTTTGTGTGAGAGGGGCAGCTACGATTATCAGGAAGCGGTGCACGCGAGCAGACCGCCGGCAAGCGCGCGATCTGCGAGCGAGCGATACGCCGGTGACCCTCGGGCTCTGCCGCGGTGCCCTCCGCTCATCCTGCGCCGCCCCGGGCTTCCCGCGCAGGGCTTGCCACTTAAATAAGACCTGCGCGATGTTACTTACCACCCTGCCCTGCGGCACGCAAAGGAATTAGACGTGAAACAGGGAAAGCAAAGAGGCCCGTCGGCTGGCCGCACCAGATGGCCCTAGAGCCCTGCCGGTTCCCTCGCCGCTCTGGACGGCAGCGCAGCTCTGCGCTCCCTGCCGCTCCCGCCAGCGAGCGCGGCGCCTGCGCTTTGACCGCCTGCGGCGCGCCAGACTCGGGAGGCTGGAGGGGCTGGTCCACCAAGGCAGCTGAGCCGCTCGCTTCCTTCGGCTGCCTCATTTGCCGCCTTCAAACAACCACTTCCACGCTCCCTTTCTTTGTTTCAGACCCCTCTCAACATCTCCTGGCCTGCAAGCCATTTGCAGCAAGCAACACGGCTGAAATACCGTGCTGCTAGAGACCTAGCTGTCATCTTGCTCCCACGTCCAAAGGCTTTGGGAACCTGAACCCCCTGCTTGTTTTGGCATCGAGACTGCGAGGCGAGAAACACGCCTGGACTCCAACAAGCCAGACGCCTGCCCCGTCGCTCAGCACGGTGCTACGCGGCTGCCCGACCGACACCTTCTGCCGCTAAAACCAGAGCGCGGTTCCCTTCTGAAGAGCCACCGGCAGCGCGGAGAGTCCCTCGCCTTTCCCTGCGCCAGGTCCCCCGGGAACAGCGTCTCGCTCGGACCAGAGCGTGCGGCAGCCTCCGGTCGTCCCAGCCCCTCGCCCGTCCAGAAAGCGCCTGCCTGTAGCAGCGGCAGAACCGCTGCTGCCCAGGGGGGAAAGGAACGGCTCGGGGTGAAGCTCCCCAGGCTGCCCGTGGCCCGTGCGGAGCTGGGGGTCCAGAAGCAAAGGGGTTAGGGGAGGGGTGAAGCAGGGGAGCGGGGGCGCGAGACTGGAGGGCAGGGGACGCGGGGGGCACGGCCCAGGGAAAAAAAAAAACAAAACCCGCACGGGGGGAAAAACCTTGTGTGGGGGGACGTTCGGGTGGAGAGCACTCGGGAGGGCGGAGAGACACGCAGAGGAGGACAGGGGGGAGGAGACGGACACGGACGGACGGACGGACGGCGGCTATGTGTGGGTACAAAGGTGCACGGGGGGACACGGGTGGGGATGACCTACACCAGGGGGTCCACCCGGCATAATCCACAGCAGATAACTCACCTGGGATAACCCGCAACGGATATTCCGCTCCGGAGAAGGAATCCACGCCAGATAATCCCCAGCAATGCCCCTCAAACTGTCCGTGGTTCACCCCAGATTTGGCCCAAATTGGCGCCGGTTTTTCGTTTGGGGTTTTTTTGTTTGTTGTTGTTCTTCTTTTTTGTTTTTTCTTTTACGTCATACAAAACTTGGGGGTTTCTGCTTTTCCAAAATATTCAGTTCTGGGGTTCTCCGGCGCTTTTCCACATCATAACAATGGGTCATTTTTGGTTTTCTGCGTTAAAATGCGGGGGGGCGGGGGGGGTGTGAGTGTGTGCGTGTGCGGTGTGGTGTGTTTGTGCTTGCTTTCCAGCTGCACAAATCCAGGCGGATTCAGCTTTCCTGGGAGCCCCAAACTGTGTTGCTCTTGGATATTGGATATTTTGCTCTTGGACTTGCATATTTTGACACTTTGATATCTTCGACTTCTCTCTTTAGACTTCGGTATCTACTTACAATCCTACCTCTTTAGACTTAGTTATCTGTTTACACTTCCATAGAACCTTTACTTCGATTACACGGGATACCTACTTAGGCTTACTCGGTGACACAGGGTAAGCGTAGGTACTTCTACCTATCCAGACTGACTTCTGGTTTAAATTCCTTCACCTACATCATCTCTTTTTGCATTTTAAACTCCTTTATTTCTTAACATAGAGACAAGTTCTTTTTTATTTTAAAACCCTATCTATCTCCATTGAGATTTTTTAATAATTTCTATAACATAGCAGGTACAGGTTTGTATTTTGAAATCCTTTTACATATATATATATACACACACATAAAAACGAATATTATTTTTCAATATATATATATATAAAGGCGAGAGATTTTTTTCTACTGCAATGCCTCGCACCCGTATTTCCAGTTCTTCACATGGTTAATCACACACACACACACACACACGAGTTTTCAGGCATTTTGGGACTGTGACCCCCCTTCTCTGGGGGGAAACCTCCCCGTGACACCTTCATCCCCCACTCACCTGCTCCTCTGTTTCATCATCACGCCCCCGCCCCCCGTGACGTTGGGGGGCCCCAAATGACATCATCACCCCCCAGGCCCCTCCACACTTTTTAATCACCCCCCCCAAAAAGGCACAGAACAAGGAAAACAGCTACTTTAATAATGCCATTTACATATGTAGGCGCCCCCCCGAAAAGGGGAGCTCCGCCAGAAAAATAAAATGGGGGCAGCCCCCCCAAACGGCTACAGCCCCCCCCGGCCCCCGGCCCGCAAGCTGGCGGCTGCCCCACGCCGCGGGGGGAGCCTGCCGGGGGACGGTGCCGCACCTCTCGCTCAGGCTCTGCTCTGCCGTGCTCCCCCTCCGTTCCCGCGCTGGGACGGGCTCCCCGGGGCAACGAACCTCCCCGCTCCCTCTTGGCCCGGGACTCGCCCCACCACGCAGCCCTCGCTGCCGCACCCGCGGGGCACCCGCCGGAGACAGAGCCGGGAGCCTCCAGGCACGGGGCCGGCCCCTTACCCTCGGGACACTTCACGACAGGCAGGCCAACCTGGGCCGGGGGGTACCTAGCGAGCACCACGAGACGCTTGCAACAAGACACCTGAAAAACAAAAAGCCCAAGCGATATTTCAGCATGTGAAAAAAATAGCACAGCAGCGAGTACAGGAATTCAGTCAGAGCAAGGGAGAGGAGAGCAGCTGAGCTCAAGGAGGATTCGAGGTAAGCAGGTCAGCTCCAAATACAAGACATCCTTTAAAAGCTAGAGCGACCTGAACGCTTCCCATCAGCATTAAGACTAACCGGTACGATTCCGAACATGTTCTTCGCATACAAGCACACGCTCTTGCCGGCGTTGGAAAACGTCTCACCCCTTCCTTACGGCACGGCTGCAGGGAGACGACCCTGCGAGGCTGCAGGACGAGGGCGTACCGCAATCAGAATCTACGCTTACAGGTCCGCCGCAACAGCTACGGCCCTCGCAGCTGCTGCTGCACATCTTGCTGGCTCGGTCGACAAAGCTGGAAGCGAAGCGTAACGCTTTCGAGGGGAAAAGGAAAAGCAAAGGACAAATCGCAGCAATTCGCTTCATACTAAAAAAGCTGTGCGTGTGTTTATAAACATCCAATAAAAATACTTCTGCTGGAGAAGGACTGGATTTTCCTTTGGCGTTAATTTAACTTGCACAGCTGTGAATCGATACCAGTAGATTATCTGTCTCCAAGATACGCAGTTATCATTTGACCAGGGGTTTTTTGCGCCTTACGTCATTAGGAGTGACATCTGGCCAGCCGCGCCGCCCAAGAGAGATGCTGCTGAACTGCCAGGGAAACGCACCCTTGAAAGCCAGACAGAAAGAAAGTACTTCAGAGCACTCCGTCAAAAGAGCGGGGGGGAAAACACCCCGTAACGTTCAGTTGCCTCTCCTGGTCAACGTTCAGAACAAATACCTAACTGCTTAAACACACCTAAGCAATTGTACGCCACAGCTAGTTGGCAGTTACAGCTGAAACAACGCAAGGCAGTTTGTAGATCCAATTTTAACTTTTTTTTCCTGAAGTTACATCTAGGAGAGAAAAATCCGTGACAGAAGAGATCCCCCATACGGTTTTACTTTGGGGGCAGAATCCAATCCCCGGGGCTGCAACGCGTAAGGCTACCAAAAAGGACCGGCAGATTTGCTAACGCTTTTGGCTGCGCCGAAGCACGCAGAGGAACGCGTGTTGATGACATCTCGGCTGTTGCAACTGAGAACCAGCGATGCCATCAACTTCTGGAAGACGCGCTGTGCTCGGGTCTTTGGAAGCAAACGGACTTTTTTTTTTTTTTTTTTTTTAAGAGAGTGGAAAGTCTTGCTGCTGCTGACTTCCACTGCCAAGCGCATCATCTCTGAAGATCCCCACTCTGATGGGGAGCTCATAAAACACAACTTCTTTGAATGAGAAAGATTTCCATTCTGGAAAATCTCTTTCCAGCTGAAGTAAGAAATCACACGCTGTAGGTTAAGAAAAAAGGATGCTGCCGAAGCAGTAACTCACCGAAACCACGTCAGGACTCGCTGTCGCTACTTACAAGGCTGGCAATGCTTCTCGGGAAAGCGACGCCGATTCCTCCTCTTTTGCCCACGTCTCTCCTTGGACCTTGATCGCTTTTAGTACGGACGCTAGTATCGCAGTAAGCTTTTCGAGACCTACTGTAAGATATTTTAAAAACTTATTGACTGAAAAAGCACACAGCTTTTATGACAAAAACAAAGCCTGTTTCTTCCGAACGCCTGAACTCTCACAAACATTGTCTTTCCTCTTTTAGGATAAAATTGTTTTCCCGATATCCTTTCCTAGTAAGCGCACAGAAACACAAGATTGCGCTTTCGGGAAGGCAAAATAAACGGAGGGAAGCCGACTTTGCACAGGCGTTAACACGCTCCAGCGCAGACCTTCTTTGACTTTTAGTATCTGCCTTAAAACAGTTCCTAGAAAAACTACAGAAGGAAGGAGAGCCGGCACATTCTTGACGTTAACTTTGAAGTCCGTACTACAAGCGCCTTAGGAAAAACGCGGACGCGCATCGCGGACGTACCTTGTACTCGCAGACCGCTATGGAGCCTTTCCGTCCGTCTTGCACTTTCACGGCAGAAGAAAGGGCGACCACGGTGAAACGGCGGCAGCTGACGCTCTGCTGAAAGAGGAAAAAAAAAAAACCCGTAGCATAAAGCTGGGTAGGAGTCCCAAGCTTCCTGGTTTTGTGAAGTTTTGCAAAGACTACAACCGAGGGAAGGAAAAAATAGCCGTTTGGAACATGTTGCCAAACAACATTTGGCCGTAAAACTCGGATGCGTTTGACACGCGCCCATTTTTTGGGAACTTGCTATTTGCTTCCCGTTATCGTTGTTCTTCCTTCAGAACCTCTGCTTGTAGCCAACTTGATTTGCTACCGGTTCAAGCGCTTCCCTTCCCGGTATTACTGGCACACGGACCCAGGCAAGTCACTGAACCGCTCTTCTGAACTTCTCCAAACGACAATTACAGCCACGAAAGAGGAGTTCAAGAGAGGAAAAGGAGAGGTCGGGCAGCAAAAGAGCTCTGCAGGCTGCCACCAGTCAACACTGCGCTCTTTTTTTTCTTTTAAACCCACCCCCCCCCCCCCGCCCCCAAATACAAACAAAACCAACCCCCACGACCTTGTATTTTTTGCCTTTGGGAGCTCATCCCTGTCTCAGCACGAAGCGCAGACGACCCGTATCCCGATTTGCACGTGACGAATCCGTGTTCGGAAGAAATAGGCCAGATCCGTAAGACTGGTGTTATTTTGCGGGTTTTAACAATCGCAACGCAATCGCATCGACCGACGCGTTTGTGACAAAACTCATTAACTTCTAAACGTAGCACCTCCTTGGGTAAAAAAACGTGTTTGAGACTGAAAACAAAATGATGATTCAGAGCTCCCGCTCCTGATGGAGCCGTGGGGGAAGGAAGGAAAGTGAAGACAAACAGCAGCAACATCAAGTGAAATTCGCCTCCAATTCCGAGCACGTGCCTAAGAGACTCTGCAAGTCCACACCTCAATCCTAGGAGCGACTAGCCCTTTTCTGGAAGGACAAACTTCCTTACTTCAAAGTCCTAGACCGAAGGCTCCACGGAACAGAACGTGGACCGAGCCACAGGACACCGTGCCATCCACGCCCGTACGGCAGAGAAAAATCACGGAAAACTAAATTTAAGTATCAGTTCCCATCGAGCTTCATTCCTTACGTTTCCACTGGCACCTGGGTGCTCAAAAATGAACTCTACTGACACCGCGTATTACTAACAATTTACTTCTGCGTATCAAAACAAAAGGCTATTTCCAGCTCGCCCATCCAATTAGCACGACCAACCAGAAGTGAAACACCGGACCCTAAAGAAGGGAACAGGCAGCTCTTCATTTCTCCTAAGGCAAAGTCTGTTCTTTTGCCTGGAAGGCAAACATCCGTAACTCCCAAGGGAGCACTGCAGGAACGAGGTGCGCTCTCTTACCTGCAGTTTGTCCTCGGCTTTTCTGCACGGGCAGCAGATTTGCCTTTCCTCTGGCTTTGATGTGGCGCACCCGTGGCGTCCTTGAACCGGCAAGTGTTTCTCCCCGCTCCCGCAGCCCCAGACGCGCCATTACCTGAGCAGCGAGCGGAATCAAGCACGCAGGATTTTCTGCACGGGACGCAGAAGGTGACACTGGAAAGGAGGAGGCAAAAAGAGAAGCGGTTTGCCCGGCAGCCACGACCATAGAAACTACACCTGCCGGCACGGCCCGGGGAACCAACGTGGCCGACCAAAAGCCCCGGGCTCCAAGATGCCGCGAGACGCAGCCCTCCCTGCTTTTGACCCTGCGGGGACACCGTTCCCCACGCCATCGCCGCACGTGGAAGCCCCGCCGAGCCCCCAGCGCGGCTCCGGGCAGCCCCCACTACCGGCTCCGGCCGGCCTCCCACCACCGGCGCCGACCCGCCGACCCCCGCCGCCCGGCCCCGAAGCGGCGCGGTGCCCCCCGCCGCCCGGCCCCGGAGCGGCGCGGCGCAGCGCCTCCCCGCCGCCCGGCCCCGGAGCGGCGCGGCGCGGCTCGGCGCCTCCCCGCCGCCCGGCCCCGGAGCGGCGCGGCTCGGCGCCCGGCCCCGGAGCGGCTCGGCCCCCCCCCCCGCCGCCCGGCCCCGGAGCGGCGCGGCTCGGCGCGGCGCCTCCCCGCCGCCCGGCCCCGGAGCGGCGCGGCTCGGCGCCCGGCCCCGGAGCGGCGCGGCGCCTCCCCGCCGCCCGGCCCCGGAGCGGCACGGCTCCCCCCCGCCGCCAGGCCCCGGAGCGGCGCGGCCCCCCCCCGCCGCCAGGCCCCGGAGCTCAGCGGCTCGGCTCGGCGCCCCCCCGCCGCCCGGCCCCCGAGCGGAGCGGCGCGGCGCCCCCGGCCCCGACCCCGACCGGCTCCAGGAAGCTCCGCCCGCCGGCTCCCACACGGCACCGCACCTTCCCCGCTCCGTGCCTCCCGCCGGCCCGGCCGCTCCCCCGCAGGCACCGCCGTCCTCCTCGGGGCTTTCCCCGCTCACCTCCTCGCTGCCTGCAGCCGCAGCCCAACGACCGCGCCGCTCCGCTCCGCGCGGGGAACCTCCGCCCACCGCCCCATGCCCGCCCCCGGCGCACCGCGCATGCGCCGGTTGGGACCGCCAGTTTAATCTCGAGGCGCTCGGCGACCTTCTGGATCATCCAGGGGACCTCTGGTTTCATCTCTATGCTCTGGACGACCTTCTCTATCGTCTGGGTCGACTTTCGCTGTCATCTCGATGGTCTGCGGAGCCGCTCTATACTCCGGGAGGACTTCTCCTTGCAGCTCTATGGTCTGAAGGACAGTCTTTCTCATCGGGGAGGACTTTCTGGCTCATCTCTATGCTCTGGAGGACCTTCTCTGTCATCCGGGAGGACTGTGTCGGCTAGTTTGGTGCTTTGGACGAGGTCGTTTTTTGCCGCGCTGGGTTTTGCTTTTTACACTTTTGTGTGCTGTGTACAATTTTGTTTGAATGATTGTGTTTGCATTTCTCGTTGTTTATTGTTTCTTTTGTTTTGTAGGGGGTGCCAGAGAAATGTAACTGCTTTGAATAATTAGTTGATTCAGTTTCATAACAAGATGGTAATTGCCCTTCCATGTGGGAGGAATGAATTGTTATAGGAAGATGTGGTGTTACTAGTTTAATCATTGCTTCCTCCCACCTGGGAGGGTGTATGTATGTATTTGTATACATATTTATATAGTACAAAGGAAAAAAAAACCAAATAACAAACACTATAAAAAAAATGAACTAAAAAAAAATTAAAAAATGGTAAGGCTGGTGCAGCAGTAGCAACCAGCTCCTACCCTGGGAGTAATTTTTTTTTTAATTTAAATTAATTATGACTCCCAGGGATAATTGTCATAATTGTCATTTTGTTTTCATTTCTACATGTCTGCAAAGGAAAAATTTCAATTCCACCTGGAACCTGCAAAGAAACAAAGCACCCCCACACCATCATAAAAGGTTAGATACATTCCAAACGCACCGCTCATTCAGCTACCACCCAAACCACGCCTCGGTCTCGGCCGATCCGTTCCACCACCAGCACGCCACAACGGACCGTCGCCCTGCCTCTGCGGCGCTCCCTGGGAACGGTGTTCCCGAGGGCCTCAAAAAAAAAAAAAAAAAAAAATCGCCCTGCCTGAGAAAACCCCGGCCCGAGCCTGACCTCCGCCCAAACCTTGGCGATGATCATCGCCTCGCAGAGCAGCCGGGACCGGGGGAAAAAAAACGCAGCGGGGGGGAGGGAAATGCCCCAGCTGGGGTTTTTTTATTCTATAGTATATATGAAATAAATTACTCTCAACATTACATACGACCTGCAATAAAATACTTCACACGTACAAGGTTAGGCACATTCAGGAACCGAACAATCCTTCAACCACCGCTCACTCAAACCACTACACTTACACCACCCAGCTGCCACTGCAGCACAGCCCCCCGGTTCCAGAGCTATCCCTGCAACTGCCTCGCCGCGCACCTCTAAACAACCTTGGGCTCCGTACGATTCCCAAGTTTCACCTTCCGCTACGGCAAGGCGAAGAAGACGCTTCGCTACGTGCGCCGGTCCAGCCTCCGGCACCCGCAAAACACAACAGAAGTAACTGCGGCACCTGTCTACAGCTGCTTGCCTCGAGATGGCCCGTACAATCTTTGCCTACAGATACTGTACAAATGGACGTATCACCGTGAGGCTATGCTACCCCCAACTCCAATATCGCAACGCTCCTGGGCAGAGCGGCTCCAACCCCGACACACAGACAGACACTGCACACAGATGCCACAAACGACGTGACCTCGAGACCCGAGAAGATCACGAGCGGGAACGACTCCGGTAGGGAAGACGCCTCCGGCACGGAACCCCTACGGTGCCTGCCGTGGCCCAGGAGATAAAACTACCATCTAAAAAAGATAAATGGATGCATGACAAGCCAGGATTTAAGACCTAAGACCATTAAGGAACCAGGGATGAAACCCCTGAAGACGACCGTAGAAACGTAACTCTCAAAAGCAGACCTGCGGAGACCGCCCGGCCGGCCACCGCAACAGACGATCCCTCGGAAACATCTGGAACGCGACGCTTCCCGGACACGTCCGTGCTTTAAGCTACGACGGCAAGATAAGCAGGGCTCAAGAAACGCTATGCCGATGAGGCGATGCGTTCGAGACGCCCTCGAGGTAAGCCTCCCGAGGGGCCCGATGATCACAAAGAGCTACGGAAACATCGAGACCTGAGAAAGCCATGGTACGAGACACAGAAGACAGACAGACTACGCAAAAGCAAAACGCACAGACACAGGATGGAACTGCCCTGCTCAGCAAACGTCAGCAGCGCGCTAACAACAGTAACCCGCTCCTTTGCCCTTCCCAAAGGAGACTGCTCCTGGACAGGCCTCTCCCCGACACCAACTTTATAACCCCTCCCTGCAATTCCTACCCTTGTTACCTCCTCAGCCCTGATCCCGCAACTGAGCTTTCAGAGGGCCAGGGATCTGAATCCACCCTCAAAAAAAAAAGAAAACCACCACACACCTAACTAGAACATTCCTGCACTCACCCAGTTCCTCTTCGTCATCTAAAACAAAACAAAAAAAACACAAAAACCACACAACAAAAAAAACAAAAAAAACCAAACCAAAACAAAAAACCACAGAAACCACAGAAACCACAGAAACCACAGAAACCACAGAAACCACAGAAACCACAGAAACCACAGAAACCACAGAAACCACAGAAACCACAGAAACCACAGAAACCACACAACAAAAAAAACAACAAAAAAACCCAAAACAAACAAAAAAACCAACACCAAACTCCCAACCCACAAACCCACAACCCACTAACAAACTAAAACACAGCGCTGGTATTCAGCATCGGTCTGGTTACTGCCAACCGCTTCTGCGACACCCTCCTCCTCAAAAGCACCGTACCGCTCCGCTCACCTGCTCCACGCCTATTCTAAAGAAAGATGCTGCGACTGTCACTCGGTGCGCCTAGGATGCCAGGAGACACAAAGTGCCCGTGGCGCTCGGGTGAAATAGCCAGCCCCGGGTGCCTCCCCTCTACAACCCAGCTCACCTCAAATTCTCAGCTGATTCTAAAGGCAGCCAGCACAGCTCCCACAAAACCAAAAGGTAAATGATTAATCAACGTGCCATTTCATACTTTACTATTAAATGATGACCCGGCTGACAACCACCTCGCCTCCTCCAACCGCTCCTCAGCGGGAAGCTACGCCCCCTCCGAGGCTGTTAAAAGGGAGGACCCTAAGGAAAGAGAAGAACTAACTGCAAACTAAAGACAGGGAACGGGATAAAAGCAAAAAAAAATTCAAGAGTGACGGGAATTAGGGCAACAAAGAGAAAAAAATGAAAAACAGGGACAGTGAACTAAAAGAGAGACGTAGGAAGAAAACGGACAAAGCAAAGGTCCTAATAGAGACAAGGAAGAATTAAAAAATGGAAACGGCAGACGGAATACAAGTCGACAGAAGCTTTTGTCGTGGTTTAACCCCAGCCAGCAGCTAAGCACCACGCAGCCGCTACGCGGGAGAAAATTGCAAGGGTGGAAGTCAGAAAACTCGGGGGTTAAGGTAAGAACAGTTTAACAATTGAAGGAAAAGACAACAGAATAGTAGTAACACTAGTAGTAGCAGTAGTAGCAGTAATAAACCAATAAGAGTATACAAAGCAAGCGCTTCACTAGACAGGGGCTCACCACTCGCCGACCGATGCCAAGCACGTCCCCGAGCTGCCATCGCTGACTCCTGGCCAACGCCCCCCCAGTTTCCATACCGAGCGTGACGTCCCACGGTAGGGAATAGCGCTGCGGCCGGTCTGGGGCAGCTGAGCTGCCTGTGGCGCCTCCCAGCTTCTTGCGCACCGGGCAGAGCACGGGAAGCTGAAAGGTCCTTGAGTGGTGTCAGCGCTACTTAGCGACAAACAAAACGTCAGCGCGTTACCAACATGATGCTCATCCGAAATCCAAACGGCAGCACTGTGCCAGCTACTAGGAAGAACCTTAACTCTCTGCCAGCCGAAAGCAGGACGTTTGAACAGCAAGGGCGACGGAAGAAATAAGGAAAAAACTTAATAAATAGCGACAGGGAGCTCCATCGGGGAAGGAAAATTTAGAAAGCGAGGGCACTGAGGGAACACTAAGGGAAGAGAAGAAACAATTAAACCCAGCTAAACCCCCAGGGGAAAAGTCAACCTAGAACATGGAAAAAGCCACAGGGATTAGGGAAATAAATGGGAAAATTAAAAAACAGGACAGCGAACTAGAGGGACGGAGAAGGAAGATTCAAAAAACGAGGGCCCTAAGGAAAGACAAGAAAGAATTAAAACAGAAATACAGGGGAATAAAGGCAGCAGCAAAGAGGAGAAAAGGAGTCAGGAAAGTGTTTAAAGGAAGCGGCGATTAAGAACATCGGGAAGTGATTTAAAAACCCGCATGGGTGAACTAAAACGGAGACGGAAAAAAGGGAAAAAGACAGAAAATTATTTTTTAATAGTTTATATAATACAGCAGATACAGGTTTGTATTTTGAAATCCTCCTTTTTAAAAACTTATTGACTGAAAAAGCACACAGCTTTTATGACAGAAACAAAGCCTGTTTCTTCTGAACTCTTGCAAACATTGCCTTTCCTCTTTCAGGATAAAATGGTGGCAGGGCTTGCCACTTAAATAAGACCTGCGCGATGTTACTTACCACCCTGCCCTGCGGCACGCAAAGGAATTAGACGTGAAACAGGGAAAGCAAAGAGGCCCGTCGGCTGGCCGCACCAGATGGCCCTAGAGCCCTGCCGGTTCCCTCGCCGCTCTGGACGGCAGCGCAGCTCTGCGCTCCCTGCCGCTCCCGCCAGCGAGCGCGGCGCCTGCGCTTTGACCGCCTGCGGCGCGCCAGACTCGGGAGGCTGGAGGGGCTGGTCCACCAAGGCAGCTGAGCCGCTCGCTTCCTTCGGCTGCCTCATTTGCCGCCTTCAAACAACCACTTCCACGCTCCCTTTCTTTGTTTCAGACCCCTCTCAACATCTCCTGGCCTGCAAGCCATTTGCAGCAAGCAACACGGCTGAAATACCGTGCTGCTAGAGACCTAGCTGTCATCTTGCTCCCACGTCCAAAGGCTTTGGGAACCTGAACCCCCTGCTTGTTTTGGCATCGAGACTGCGAGGCGAGAAACACGCCTGGACTCCAACAAGCCAGACGCCTGCCCCGTCGCTCAGCACAGTGCTACGCGGCTGCCCGACCGACACCTTCTGCCGCTAAAACCAGAGCGCGGTTCCCTTCTGAAGAGCCACCGGCAGCGCGGAGAGTCCCTCGCCTTTCCCTGCGCCAGGTCCCCCGGGAACAGCGTCTCGCTCGGACCGGAGCGTGCGGCAGCCTCCGGTCGTCCCAGCCCCTCGCCCGTCCAGAAAGCGCCTGCCTGTAGCAGCGGCAGAACCGCTGCTGCCCAGGGGGGAAAGGAACGGCTCGGGGTGAAGCTCCCCAGGCTGCCCGTGGCCCGTGCGGAGCTGGGGGTCCAGAAGCAAAGGGGTTAGGGGAGGGGTGGAGCAGGGGAGCGGGGGCGCGAGACTGGAGGGCAGGGGACGCGGGGGGCACGGCCCAGGGGAAAAAAAAAAAAAAAAACGCACGGGGGGAAAAACCTTGTGTGGGGGGACGTTCGGGTGGAGAGCACTCGGGAGGGCGGAGAGACACGCAGAGGAGGACAGGGGGGAGGAGACGGACACGGACGGACGGACGGCGGCTATGTGTGGGTACAAAGGTGCACGGGGGGACACGGGTGGGGATGACCTACACCAGGGGGTCCACCCGGCATAATCCACAGCAGATAACTCACCTGGGATAACCCGCAACGGATATTCCGCTCCGGAGAAGGAATCCACGCCAGATAATCCCCAGCAATGCCCCTCAAACTGTCCGTGGTTCACCCCAGATTTGGCCCAAATTGGCGCCGGTTTTTCGTTTGGGGTTTTTTTGTTTGTTGTTGTTCTTCTTTTTTGTTTTTTCTTTTACGTCATACAAAACTTGGGGGTTTCTGCTTTTCCAAAATATTCAGTTCTGGGGTTCTCCGGCGCTTTTCCACATCATAACAATGGGTCATTTTTGGTTTTCTGCGTTAAAATGCGGGGGGGCGGGGGGGGTGTGAGTGTGTGCGTGTGCGGTGTGGTGTGTTTGTGCTTGCTTTCCAGCTGCACAAATCCAGGCGGATTCAGCTTTCCTGGGAGCCCCAAACTGTGTTGCTCTTGGATATTGGATATTTTGCTCTTGGACTTGCATATTTTGACACTTTGATATCTTCGACTTCTCTCTTTAGACTTCGGTATCTACTTACAATCCTACCTCTTTAGACTTAGTTATCTGTTTACACTTCCATAGAACCTTTACTTCGATTACACGGGATACCTACTTAGGCTTACTCGGTGACACAGGGTAAGCGTAGGTACTTCTACCTATCCAGACTGACTTCTGGTTTAAATTCCTTCACCTACATCATCTCTTTTTGCATTTTAAACTCCTTTATTTCTTAACATAGAGACAAGTTCTTTTTTATTTTAAAACCCTATCTATCTCCATTGAGATTTTTTAATAATTTCTATAACATAGCAGGTACAGGTTTGTATTTTGAAATCCTTTTACATATATATATACACACACATAAAAACGAATATTATTTTTCAATATATATATATAAAGGCGAGAGATTTTTTTCTACTGCAATGCCTCGCACCCGTATTTCCAGTTCTTCACATGGTTAATCACACACACACACACACACACACGAGTTTTCAGGCATTTTGGGACTGTGACCCCCCTTCTCTGGGGGGAAACCTCCCCGTGACACCTTCATCCCCCACTCACCTGCTCCTCTGTTTCATCATCACGCCCCCGCCCCCCGTGACGTTGGGGGGCCCCAAATGACATCATCACCCCCCAGGCCCCTCCACACTTTTTAATCACCCCCCCCAAAAAGGCACAGAACAAGGAAAACAGCTACTTTAATAATGCCATTTACATATGTAGGCGCCCCCCCGAAAAGGGGAGCTCCGCCAGAAAAATAAAATGGGGGCAGCCCCCCCAAACGGCTGCAGCCCTCCCCGGCCCCCGGCCCGCAAGCCGGCGGCTGCCCCACGCCGCGGGGGGAGCCTGCCGGGGGACGGTGCCGCACCTCTCGCTCAGGCTCTGCTCTGCCGTGCTCCCCCTCCGTTCCCGCGCTGGGACGGGCTCCCCGGGGCAACGAACCTCCCCGCTCCCTCTTGGCCCGGGACTCGCCCCACCACGCAGCCCTCGCTGCCGCACCCGCGAGGCACCCGCCGGAGACAGAGCCGGGAGCCTCCAGGCACGGGGCCGGCCCCTTACCCTCGGGACGCTTCACGACAGGCAGGCCAACCTGGGCCGGGGGGTACCTAGCGAGCACCACGAGACGCTTGCAACAAGACACCTGAAAAACAAAAAGCCCAAGCGATATTTCAGCATGTGAAAAAAATAGCACAGCAGCGAGTACAGGAATTCAGTCAGAGCAAGGGAGAGGAGAGCAGCTGAGCTCAAGGAGGATTCGAGGTAAGCAGGTCAGCTCCAAATACAAGACATCCTTTAAAAGCTAGAGCGACCTGAACGCTTCCCATCAGCATTAAGACTAACCGGTACGATTCCGAACATGTTCTTCGCATACAAGCACACGCTCTTGCCGGCGTTGGAAAACGTCTCACCCCTTCCTTACGGCACGGCTGCAGGGAGACGACCCTGCGAGGCTGCAGGACGAGGGCGTACCGCAATCAGAATCTACGCTTACAGGTCCGCCGCAACAGCTACGGCCCTCGCAGCTGCTGCTGCACATCTTGCTGGCTCGGTCGACAAAGCTGGAAGCGAAGCGTAACGCTTTCGAGGGGAAAAGGAAAAGCAAAGGACAAATCGCAGCAATTCGCTTCATACTAAAAAAGCTGTGCGTGTGTTTATAAACATCCAATAAAAATACTTCTGCTGGAGAAGGACTGGATTTTCCTTTGGCGTTAATTTAACTTGCACAGCTGTGAATCGATACCAGTAGATTATCTGTCTCCAAGATACGCAGTCATCATTTGACCAGGGGTTTTTTGCGCCTTACGTCATTAGGAGCGACATCTGGCCAGCCGCGCCGCCCAAGAGAGATGCTGCTGAACTGCCAGGGAAACGCACCCTTGAAAGCCAGACAGAAAGTACTTCAGAGCACTCCGTCAAAAGAGCGGGGGGGAAAACACCCCGTAACGTTCAGTTGCCTCTCCTGGTCAACGTTCAGAACAAATACCTAACTGCTTAAACACACCTAAGCAATTGTACGCCACAGCTAGTTGGCAGTTACAGCTGAAACAACGCAAGGCAGTTTGTAGATCCAATTTTAACTTTTTTTTCCTAAAGTTACATCTAGGAGAGAAAAATCCATGACAGAAGAGATCCCCCATACGGTTTTACTTTGGGGGCAGAATCCAATCCCCGGGGCTGCAACGCGTAAGGCTACCAAAAAGGACCGGCAGATTTGCTAACGCTTTTGGCTGCGCCGAAGCATGCAGAGGAACGCGTGTTGATGACATCTCGGCTGTTGCAACTGAGAACCAGCGATGCCATCAACTTCTGGAAGACGTGCTGTGCTCGGGTCTTTGGAAGCAAACGGACTTTTTTTTTTTTTTTTTTTTTTAAGAGAGTGGAAAGTCTTGCTGCTGCTGACTTCCACTGCCAAGCACATCATCTCTGAAGATCCCCACTCTGATGGGGAGCTCATAAAACACAACTTCTTTGAATGAGAAAGATTTCCATTCTGGAAAATCTCTTTCCAGCTGAAGTAAGAAATCACACGCTGTAGGTTAAGAAAAAAGGATGCTGCCGAAGCAGTAACTCACCGAAACCACGTCAGGACTCGCTGTCGCTACTTACAAGGCTGGCAATGCTTCTCGGGAAAGCGACGCCGATTCCTCCTCTTTTGCCCACGTCTCTCCTTGGACCTTGATCGCTTTTAGTACGGACGCTAGTATCGCAGTAAGCTTTTCGAGACCTACTGTAAGATATTTTAAAAACTTATTGACTGAAAAAGCACACAGCTTTTATGACAAAAACAAAGCCTGTTTCTTCCGAACGCCTGAACTCTCACAAACATTGTCTTTCCTCTTTTAGGATAAAATTGTTTTCCTGATATCCTTTCCTAGTAAGCGCACAGAAACACAAGATTGCGCTTTCGGGAAGGCAAAATAAACGGAGGGAAGCCGATTCTGCACAGGCGTTAACACGCTCCAGCGCAGACCTTCTTTGACTTTTAGTATCTGCGTTAAAACAGTTCCTAGAAAAACTACAGAAGGAAGGAGAGCCGGCACATTCTTGACGTTAACTTTGAAGTCCGTACTACAAGCGCCTTAGGAAAAACACGGACACGCATCGCGGACGTACCTTGTACTCGCAGACCGCTATGGAGCCTTTCCGTCCATCTTGCACTTTCACGGCAGAAGAAAGGGCGACCACGGTGAAACGGCGGCAGCTGACACTCTGCTGAGAGAGGAAAAAAAAAAAACCCGTAGCATAAAGCTGGGTAGGAGTCCCAAGCTTCCTGGTTTTGTGAAGTTTTGCAAAGACTACAACCGAGGGAAGGAAAAAATAGCCGTTTGGAACATATTGCCAAACAACATTTGGCCGTAAAACTTGGATGCGTTTGACACGCGCCCATTTTTTGGGAACTTGCTATTTGCTTCCTGTTATCGTTGTTCTTCCTTCAGAACCTCTGCTTGTAGCCAACTTGATTTGCTACCGGTTCAAGCGCTTCCCTTCCCGGTATTACTGGCACACGGACCCAGGCAAGTCACTGAACCGCTCTTCTGAACTTCTCCAAACGACAATTACAGCCACGAAAGAGGAGTTCAAGAGAGGAAAAGGAGAGGTCGGGCAGCAAAAGAGCCCTGCAGGCTGCCACCAGTCAACACTGCGCTCTTTTTTTTCTTTTAAATCCACCCCCCCCGCCCCCAAATACAAACAAAACCAACCCCCACGACCTTGTATTTTTTGCCTTTGGGAGCTCATCCCTGTCTCAGCACGAAGCGCAGACGACCCGTATCCCGATTTGCACGTGACGAATCCGTGTTCGGAAGAAATAGGCCAGATCCGTAAGACTGGTGTTATTTTGCGGGTTTTAACAATCGCAACGCAATCGCATCGACCGACGCGTTTGTGACAAAACTCATTAACTTCTAAACGTAGCACCTCCTTGGGTAAAAAAACGTGTTTGAGACTGAAAACAAAATGATGATTCAGAGCTCCCGCTCCTGATGGAGCCGTGGGGGAAGGAAGGAAAGTGAAGACAAACAGCAGCAACATCAAGTGAAATTCGCCTCCAATTCCGAGCACGTGCCTAAGAGACTCTGCAAGTCCACACCTCAATCCTAGGAGCGACTAGCCCTTTTCTGGAAGGACAAACTTCCTTACTTCAAAGTCCTAGACCGAAGGCTCCACGGAACAGAACGTGGACCGAGCCACAGGACACCGTGCCATCCACGCCCGTACGGCAGAGAAAAATCACGGAAAACTAAATTTAAGTATCAGTTCCCATCGAGCTTCATTCCTTACGTTTCCACTGGCACCTGGGTGCTCAAAAATGAACTCTACTGACACCGCGTATTACTAACAATTTACTTCTGCGTATCAAAACAAAAGGCTATTTCCAGCTCGCCCATCCAATTAGCACGACCAACCAGAAGTGAAACACCGGACCCTAAAGAAGGGAACAGGCAGCTCTTCATTTCTCCTAAGGCAAAGTCTGTTCTTTTGCCTGGAAGGCAAACATCCGTAACTCCCAAGGGAGCACTGCAGGAACGAGGTGCGCTCTCTTACCTGCAGTTTGTCCTCGGCTTTTCTGCACGGGCAGCAGATTTGCCTTTCCTCTGGCTTTGATGTGGCGCACCCGTGGCGTCCTTGAACCGGCAAGTGTTTCTCCCCGCTCCCGCAGCCCCAGACGCGCCATTACCTGAGCAGCGAGCGGAATCAAGCACGCAGGATTTTCTGCACGGGACGCAGAAGGTGACACTGGAAAGGAGGAGGCAAAAAGAGAAGCGGTTTGCCCGGCAGCCACGACCATAGAAACTACACCTGCCGGCACGGCCCGGGGAACCAACGTGGCCGACCAAAAGCCCCGGGCTCCAAGATGCCGCGAGACGCAGCCCTCCCTGCTTTTGACCCTGCGGGGACACCGTTCCCCACGCCATCGCCGCACGTGGAAGCCCCGCCGAGCCCCCAGCGCGGCTCCGGGCAGCCCCCACTACCGGCTCCGGCCGGCCTCCCACCACCGGCGCCGACCCGCCGACCCCCGCCGCCCGGCCCCGAAGCGGCGCGGTGCCCCCCGCCGCCCGGCCCCGGAGCGGCGCGGCGCAGCGCCTCCCCGCCGCCCGGCCCCGGAGCGGCGCGGCGCGGCTCGGCGCCTCCCCGCCGCCCGGCCCCGGAGCGGCGCGGCTCGGCGCCCGGCCCCGGAGCGGCTCGGCCCCCCCCCCCGCCGCCCGGCCCCGGAGCGGCGCGGCTCGGCGCGGCGCCTCCCCGCCGCCCGGCCCCGGAGCGGCGCGGCTCGGCGCCCGGCCCCGGAGCGGCGCGGCGCCTCCCCGCCGCCCGGCCCCGGAGCGGCACGGCTCCCCCCCGCCGCCAGGCCCCGGAGCGGCGCGGCCCCCCCCCCGCCGCCAGGCCCCGGAGCTCAGCGGCTCGGCTCGGCGCCCCCCCGCCGCCCGGCCCCCGAGCGGAGCGGCGCGGCGCCCCCGGCCCCGACCCCGACCGGCTCCAGGAAGCTCCGCCCGCCGGCTCCCACACGGCACCGCACCTTCTCCGCTCCGTGCCTCCCGCCGGCCCGGCCGCTCCCCCGCAGGCACCGCCGTCCTCCTCGGGGCTTTCCCCGCTCACCTCCTCGCTGCCTGCAGCCGCAGCCCAACGACCGCGCCGCTCCGCTCCGCGCGGGGAACCTCCGCCCACCGCCCCATGCCCGCCCCCGGCGCACCGCGCATGCGCTGGGAGCACCGCCAGTTTAATCTCGAGGCGCTCGGCGACCTTCTGGATCATCCAGGGGACCTCTGGTTTCATCTCTATGCTCTGGACGACCTTCTCTATCGTCTGGGTCGACTTTCGCTGTCATCTCGATGGTCTGCGGAGCCGCTCTATACTCCGGGAGGACTTCTCCTTGCAGCTCTATGGTCTGAAGGACAGTCTTTCTCATCGGGGAGGACTTTCTGGCTCATCTCTATGCTCTGGAGGACCTTCTCTGTCATCCGGGAGGACTGTGTCGGCTAGTTTGGTGCTTTGGACGAGGTCGTTTTTTGCCGCGCTGGGTTTTGCTTTTTACACTTTTGTGTGCTGTGTACAATTTTGTTTGAATGATTGTGTTTGCATTTCTCGTTGTTTATTGTTTCTTTTGTTTTGTAGGGGGTGCCAGAGAAATGTAACTGCTTTGAATAATTAGTTGATTCAGTTTCATAACAAGATGGTAATTGCCCTTCCATGTGGGAGGAATGAATTGTTATAGGAAGGTGTGGTGTTACTAGTTTAATCATTGCTTCCTCCCACCTGGGAGGGTGTATGTATGTATTTGTATACATATTTATATAGTACAAAGGAAAAAAAAACCAAATAACAAACACTATAAAAAAAATGAACTAAAAAAAAATTAAAAAATGGTAAGGCTGGTGCAGCAGTAGCAACCAGCTCCTACCCTGGGAGTAATTTTTTTTTTAATTTAAATTAATTATGACTCCCAGGGATAATTGTCATAATTGTCATTTTGTTTTCATTTCTACATGTCTGCAAAGGAAAAATTTCAATTCCACCTGGAACCTGCAAAGAAACAAAGCACCCCCACACCATCATAAAAGGTTAGATACATTCCAAACGCACCGCTCATTCAGCTACCACCCAAACCACGCCTCGGTCTCGGCCGATCCGTTCCACCACCAGCACGCCACAACGGACCGTCGCCCTGCCTCTGCGGCGCTCCCTGGGAACGGTGTTCCCGAGGGCCTCAAAAAAAAAAAAAAAAAAAAATCGCCCTGCCTGAGAAAACCCCGGCCCGAGCCTGACCTCCGCCCAAACCTTGGCGATGATCATCGCCTCGCAGAGCAGCCGGGACCGGGGGAAAAAAAACGCAGCGGGGGGGAGGGAAATGCCCCAGCTGGGGTTTTTTTATTCTATAGTATATATGAAATAAATTACTCTCAACATTACATACGACCTGCAATAAAATACTTCACACGTACAAGGTTAGGCACATTCAGGAACCGAACAATCCTTCAACCACCGCTCACTCAAACCACTACACTTACACCACCCAGCTGCCACTGCAGCACAGCCCCCCGGTTCCAGAGCTATCCCTGCAACTGCCTCGCCGCGCACCTCTAAACAACCTTGGGCTCCGTACGATTCCCAAGTTTCACCTTCCGCTACGGCAAGGCGAAGAAGACGCTTCGCTACGTGCGCCGGTCCAGCCTCCGGCACCCGCAAAACACAACAGAAGTAACTGCGGCACCTGTCTACAGCTGCTTGCCTCGAGATGGCCCGTACAATCTTTGCCTACAGATACTGTACAAATGGACGTATCACCGTGAGGCTATGCTACCCCCAACTCCAATATCGCAACGCTCCTGGGCAGAGCGGCTCCAACCCCGACACACAGACAGACACTGCACACAGATGCCACAAACGACGTGACCTCGAGACCCGAGAAGATCACGAGCGGGAACGACTCCGGTAGGGAAGACGCCTCCGGCACGGAACCCCTACGGTGCCTGCCGTGGCCCAGGAGATAAAACTACCATCTAAAAAAGATAAATGGATGCATGACAAGCCAGGATTTAAGACCTAAGACCATTAAGGAACCAGGGATGAAACCCCTGAAGACGACCGTAGAAACGTAACTCTCAAAAGCAGACCTGCGGAGACCGCCCGGCCGGCCACCGCAACAGACGATCCCTCGGAAACATCTGGAACGCGACGCTTCCCGGACACGTCCGTGCTTTAAGCTACGACGGCAAGATAAGCAGGGCTCAAGAAACGCTATGCCGATGAGGCGATGCGTTCGAGACGCCCTCGAGGTAAGCCTCCCGAGGGGCCCGATGATCACAAAGAGCTACGGAAACATCGAGACCTGAGAAAGCCATGGTACGAGACACAGAAGACAGACAGACTACGCAAAAGCAAAACGCACAGACACAGGATGGAACTGCCCTGCTCAGCAAACGTCAGCAGCGCGCTAACAACAGTAACCCGCTCCTTTGCCCTTCCCAAAGGAGACTGCTCCTGGACAGGCCTCTCCCCGACACCAACTTTATAACCCCTCCCTGCAATTCCTACCCTTGTTACCTCCTCAGCCCTGATCCCGCAACTGAGCTTTCAGAGGGCCAGGGATCTGAATCCACCCTCAAAAAAAAAAGAAAACCACCACACACCTAACTAGAACATTCCTGCACTCACCCAGTTCCTCTTCGTCATCTAAAACAAAACAAAAAAAACACAAAAACCACACAACAAAAAAAACAAAAAAAACCAAACCAAAACAAAAAACCACAGAAACCACAGAAACCACAGAAACCACAGAAACCACAGAAACCACAGAAACCACAGAAACCACAGAAACCACAGAAACCACAGAAACCACAGAAACCACAGAAACCACAGAAACCACAGAAACCACAGAAACCACAGAAACCACAGAAACCACAGAAACCACACAACAAAAAAAACAACAAAAAAACCCAAAACAAACAAAAAAACCAACACCAAACTCCCAACCCACAAACCCACAACCCACTAACAAACTAAAACACAGCGCTGGTATTCAGCATCGGTCTGGTTACTGCCAACCGCTTCTGCGACACCCTCCTCCTCAAAAGCACCGTACCGCTCCGCTCACCTGCTCCACGCCTATTCTAAAGAAAGATGCTGCGACTGTCACTCGGTGCGCCTAGGATGCCAGGAGACACAAAGTGCCCGTGGCGCTCGGGTGAAATAGCCAGCCCCGGGTGCCTCCCCTCTACAACCCAGCTCACCTCAAATTCTCAGCTGATTCTAAAGGCAGCCAGCACAGCTCCCACAAAACCAAAAGGTAAATGATTAATCAACGTGCCATTTCATACTTTACTATTAAATGATGACCCGGCTGACAACCACCTCGCCTCCTCCAACCGCTCCTCAGCGGGAAGCTACGCCCCCTCCGAGGCTGTTAAAAGGGAGGACCCTAAGGAAAGAGAAGAACTAACTGCAAACTAAAGACAGGGAACGGGATAAAAGCAAAAAAAAATTCAAGAGTGACGGGAATTAGGGCAACAAAGAGAAAAAAATGAAAAACAGGGACAGTGAACTAAAAGAGAGACGTAGGAAGAAAACGGACAAAGCAAAGGTCCTAATAGAGACAAGGAAGAATTAAAAAATGGAAACGGCAGACGGAATACAAGTCGACAGAAGCTTTTGTCGTGGTTTAACCCCAGCCAGCAGCTAAGCACCACGCAGCCGCTACGCGGGAGAAAATTGCAAGGGTGGAAGTCAGAAAACTCGGGGGTTAAGGTAAGAACAGTTTAACAATTGAAGGAAAAGACAACAGAATAGTAGTAACACTAGTAGTAGCAGTAGTAGCAGTAATAAACCAATAAGAGTATACAAAGCAAGCGCTTCACTAGACAGGGGCTCACCACTCGCCGACCGATGCCAAGCACGTCCCCGAGCTGCCATCGCTGACTCCTGGCCAACGCCCCCCCAGTTTCCAGACCGAGCGTGACGTCCCACGGTAGGGAATAGCGCTGCGGCCGGTCTGGGGCAGCTGAGCTGCCTGTGGCGCCTCCCAGCTTCTTGCGCACCGGGCAGAGCACGGGAAGCTGAAAGGTCCTTGAGTGGTGTCAGCGCTACTTAGCGACAAACAAAACGTCAGCGCGTTACCAACACGATGCTCATCCGAAATCCAAACGGCAGCACTGTGCCAGCTACTAGGAAGAACCTTAACTCTCTGCCAGCCGAAAGCAGGACGTTTGAACAGCAAGGGCGACGGAAGAAATAAGGAAAAAACTTAATAAATAGCGACAGGGAGCTCCATCGGGGAAGGAAAATTTAGAAAGCGAGGGCACTGAGGGAACACTAAGGGAAGAGAAGAAACAATTAAACCCAGCTAAACCCCCAGGGGAAAAGTCAACCTAGAACATGGAAAAAGCCACAGGGATTAGGGAAATAAATGGGAAAATTAAAAAACAGGACAGCGAACTAGAGGGACGGAGAAGGAAGATTCAAAAAACGAGGGCCCTAAGGAAAGACAAGAAAGAATTAAAACAGAAATACAGGGGAATAAAGGCAGCAGCAAAGAGGAGAAAAGGAGTCAGGAAAGTGTTTAAAGGAAGCGGCGATTAAGAACATCGGGAAGTGATTTAAAAACCCGCATGGGTGAACTAAAACGGAGACGGAAAAAAGGGAAAAAGACAGAAAATTATTTTTTAATAATTTATATAATACAGCAGATACAGGTTTGTATTTTGAAATCCTCCTTTTTAAAAACTTATTGACTGAAAAAGCACACAGCTTTTATGACAAAAACAAAGCCTGTTTCTTCTGAACTCTTGCAAACATTGCCTTTCCTCTTTTCGGATAAAATTGTTTTCCCGATATCCTTTCCTAGTAAGCGCACAGAAACACAAGATTGCGCTTTCGGGAAGGCAAAATAAACGGAGGGAAGCCGACTTTGCACAGGCGTTAACACGCTCCAGCGCAGACCTTCTTTGACTTTTAGTATCTGCCTTAAAACAGTTCCTAGAAAAACTACAGAAGGAAGGAGAGCCGGCACATTCTTGACGTTAACTTTGAAGTCCGTACTACAAGCGCCTTAGGAAAAACGCGGACACGCATCGCGGACATACCTTGTACTCGCAGACCGCTATGGAGCCTTTCCGTCCGTCTTGCACTTTCACGGCAGAAGAAAGGGCGACCACGGTGAAACGGCGGCAGCTGACACTCTGCTGAGAGAGGAAAAAAAAAAACCCGTAGCATAAAGCTGGGTAGGAGTCCCAAGCTTCCTGGTTTTGTGAAGTTTTGCAAAGACTACAACCGAGGGAAGGAAAAAATAGCCGTTTGGAACATATTGCCAAACAACATTTGGCCGTAAAACTCGGATGCGTTTGACACGCGCCCATTTTTTGGGAACTTGCTATTTGCTTCCCGTTATCGTTGTTCTTCCTTCAGAACCTCTGCTTGTAGCCAACTTGATTTGCTACCGGTTCAAGCGCTTCCCTTCCCGGTATTACTGGCACACGGACCCAGGCAAGTCACTGAACCGCTCTCCTGAACTTCTCCAAACGACAATTACAGCCACGAAAGAGGAGTTCAAGAGAGGAAAAGGAGAGGTCGGGCAGCAAAAGAGCCCTGCAGGCTGCCACCAATTTAAGTATCAGTTCCCATCGAGCTTCATTCCTTACGTTTCCACTGGCACCTGGGTGCTCAAAAATGAACTCTACTGACACCGCGTATTACTAACAATTTACTTCTGCGTATCAAAACAAAAGGCTATTTCCAGCTCGCCCATCCAATTAGCACGACCAACCAGAAGTGAAACACTGGACCCTAAAGAAGGGAACAGGCAGCTCTTCATTTCTCCTAGAGCAAAGTCTGTTCTTTTGCCTGGAAGGCAAACATCCGTAACTCCCAAGGGAGCACTGCAGGAACGAGGTGCGCTCTCTTACCTGCAGTTTGTCCTCGGCTTTTCTGCACGGGCAGCAGATTTGCCTTTCCTCTGGCTTTGATGTGGCGCACCCGTGGCGTCCTTGAACCGGCAAGTATTTCTCCCCGCTCCCGCAGCCCCAGACGCGCCATTACCTGAGCAGCGAGCGGAATCAAGCACGCAGGATTTTCTGCACGGGACGCAGAAGGTGACACTGGAAAGGAGGAGGCAAAAGAGAAGCGGTTTGCCCGGCAGCCACGACCATAGAAACTACACCTCCCGGCATGGCCCGGGGAACCAACGTGGCCGACCAAAAGCCCCGGGCTCCAAAATGCCGCGAGACGCAGCCCTCCCTGCTTTTGGACCCTGCGGGGACACCGTTCCCCACGCCACCGCCGCACGTGGAAGCCCCGCCGAGCCCCCAGCGCGGCTCCGGGCAGCCCCCGCCACCGGCTCCGGCCGGCGCCCCCCCCACCGGCACCGACCCGGCGCCCCCCCCGCCGCCCGGCCCCGGAGCGGAGCGGCTCGGCGCGGCGCCCCCCCGCCGCCCGTCCCCGGAGCTCAGCGGCTCGGCGCGGCGCCCCCCCCGCCGCGCGGCCCCGGAGCGGAGCGGCTCGGCGCGGCGCCCCCCCCGCCGCGCGGCCCCGGAGCGAGGCGGCTCGGCGCGGCGCCCCCCCGCCGCGCGGCCCCGGAGCGAGGCGGCTCGGCGCGGCGCCCCCCCGCCGCCCGGCCCCGGAGCTCAGCGGCGCGGCGCGGCGCCCCCCCGGACCGGCTCCAGGAAGCTCCGCCCGCCCGGCTCCCACACGGCACCGCACCCTCCCCGCTCCGTGCCTCCCGCCGCCCTCCTCGGGGCTTTCCCCGCTCACCTCCTCGCTGCCTGCAGCCGCAGCCCAACGACCGCTCCGCTCCCCTCCGCCCCGGGCTCACCCCGGCCCCTCCGCGCGGGGAACCTCCGCCCACCGCGCGATTCCCGCCCCCGACGCACCGCGCATGCGCTGGCGAAGCTCCGCCCTCCCCGCGGCAAACCCAGCCCTCTGCAGCAAAGCTCCGCCCTGCACACACCACGCATGCGCCAGCGAAGCTCCGCCCTCCCCGCGGCAAGGCTCCGCCCCACGCGGCAAAGCTCCGCCCTGACACATCGCGCATGCGCCCGTGGAGCTCCGCCCTCACACGGCAAAGCTCCGCCTTACCACCGCAACGCTCCGCCCCCCGCGGCTAAGCCCCGCCCCGACACAGCACGCATGCTCGGCCAAAGCTCCGCCCTTCAGGGCAAAGCTCCGCCCTCCCACTGCAAAGCTCCGCCCCCCATGCACCGCGCATGCGCTGGTGAGGCCCCGCCCCCACGCGGCAAAGCTCCGCCTTACCACCGCAACGCTCCGCCCCCCGCGGCTAAGCCCCGCCCCTGACACAGCGCGCATGCGCCAGCGAAGCTCCGCCCTCCCCGCGGCAAGGCTCCGCCCCACGCCGCAAAGCTCCGCCCCAACACAGCACGCATGCGCCCGTGGAGCTCCGCCCTCACACGGCAAAGCTCCGCCCCCCGCGGCTAAGCTCCGCCCCTGACACAGCACGCATGCTCGGCCAAAGCTCCGCCCTTCAGGGCAAAGCTCCGCCCTCCCACTGCAAAGCTCCGCCCCCCGTGCACTGCGCATGCGCCGGTGAGGCTCCGCCCTCACGCGGCAAAGCTCCGCCTTACCACTGCAAGGCTCCGCCCCACGCGGCTAAGCTCCGCCCCCGACACAGCGCGCATGCTCGGCCAAAGCTCCGCCCTTCAGGGCAAAGCTCCGCCCCCCCGCGGCAAGGCTCCGCCCCCTACGCACCGCGCATGCGCCGGTGAAGCTCCGCCCTCACATGGCAAAGCTCCGCCTTACCACCGCAAGGCTCCGCCCCCCGCGGCTAAGCTCCGCCCTGACACACCGCACGGGGTGGTCTCCAGGGGCGGGGCCTGTCGCTAGGGGTGGTGCCCTTCCCCTGCCGGGGAGCTCCAGGGGCGGGGCCCGTCCCTAGGGGCGGGGCCGCTCCACACCAGGACGGGGGCGTGGGCCGGGGCGGGGCTGCAGCGGAGGCCGAGGCGGCCGTGCCAGCAGCAGCCAGCACCTCCCGGGCGGCGAGAGCGGCGCTTCCTTACCGGGAGGCAGCAACGGCTGCGGCGGCATCGCCCCGCGGGCGCCGCGCTGTCGCATGCCCGGTACCGGCCACCGGCACCGGGGAGCACGTGCACGCCACCGCCCCTGCGCGGCTCCCGGCCTGCAGTACCCGCTTTTGGACGCCAGGCGGCAGCACCGAGGCACGGCCAAAACGCCCCACCGCCCCCGGGCGCCACCCGAGCTGCAGTACCCGCTTTTGGACGCCAGGCGGCAGCACCACACCGAGCCCCGCGCCCCGAGCGCTCCCCGCGGGGACAAAGGACTCGCACCCCGGCCCGCCTTGGGCCGCCCGCAGCCGCCGCCGCCGCCTTACGGGGGGGGGGGGGGGCCACAAGCCTCGCCCTTCTCTGCCCCTGCTCCCGCTCACAGCCCACGCAGCCAGAGCCATTGCCTCGCCCCCAAAAAGCACCCAAGCGGCTCGAGCATTTCAGTCCTCTGCGCTTGACAGCTCGCAGAGGGCTGCTGGCCCTTTCTCTCCCCGCCCCTCACCCCAGGACCCAGCCGGGGGAAGCAGCGCAGGGAACCTGGTCAATACCTTTGCCTTGGCTCGGCTTTTTTGCCCCCAGAGTAAGCCCCCGGGATTGCTGGATTCATCTGCAGGTGGCATCAGGGGTGGGAGAGTGACACCAGCGAGCCAACAGACCCTGGAGAGATTTTATTAAAAAAAAAGAAAAAAAAAGCGACACTGATGACATCCTGAAGGCACGCGAGGAGATACTGAAAGCTGCTTTGTGTGAGAGGGGCAGCTACGATTATCAGGAAGCGGTGCACGCGAGCAGACCGCCGGCAAGCGCGCGATCTGCGAGCGAGCGATACGCCGGTGACCCTCGGGCTCTGCCGCGGTGCCCTCCGCTCATCCTGCGCCGCCCCGGGCTTCCCGCGCAGGGCTTGCCACTTAAATAAGACCTGCGCGATGTTACTTACCACCCTGCCCTGCGGCACGCAAAGGAATTAGACGTGAAACAGGGAAAGCAAAGAGGCCCGTCGGCTGGCCGCACCAGATGGCCCTAGAGCCCTGCCGGTTCCCTCGCCGCTCTGGACGGCAGCGCAGCTCTGCGCTCCCTGCCGCTCCCGCCAGCGAGCGCGGCGCCTGCGCTTTGACCGCCTGCGGCGCGCCAGACTCGGGAGGCTGGAGGGGCTGGTCCACCAAGGCAGCTGAGCCGCTCGCTTCCTTCGGCTGCCTCATTTGCCGCCTTCAAACAACCACTTCCACGCTCCCTTTCTTTGTTTCAGACCCCTCTCAACATCTCCTGGCCTGCAAGCCATTTGCAGCAAGCAACACGGCTGAAATACCGTGCTGCTAGAGACCTAGCTGTCATCTTGCTCCCACGTCCAAAGGCTTTGGGAACCTGAACCCCCTGCTTGTTTTGGCATCGAGACTGCGAGGCGAGAAACACGCCTGGACTCCAACAAGCCAGACGCCTGCCCCGTCGCTCAGCACGGTGCTACGCGGCTGCCCGACCGACACCTTCTGCCGCTAAAACCAGAGCGCGGTTCCCTTCTGAAGAGCCACCGGCAGCGCGGAGAGTCCCTCGCCTTTCCCTGCGCCAGGTCCCCCGGGAACAGCGTCTCGCTCGGACCAGAGCGTGCGGCAGCCTCCGGTCGTCCCAGCCCCTCGCCCGTCCAGAAAGCGCCTGCCTGTAGCAGCGGCAGAACCGCTGCTGCCCAGGGGGGAAAGGAACGGCTCGGGGTGAAGCTCCCCAGGCTGCCCGTGGCCCGTGCGGAGCTGGGGGTCCAGAAGCAAAGGGGTTAGGGGAGGGGTGGAGCAGGGGAGCGGGGGCGCGAGACTGGAGGGCAGGGGACGCGGGGGGCACGGCCCAGGGGAAAAAAAAAAACAAACCCGCACGGGGGGAAAAACCTTGTGTGGGGGGACGTTCGGGTGGAGAGCACTCGGGAGGGCGGAGAGACACGCAGAGGACAGGGGGGAGGAGACGGACACGGACGGACGGACGGACGGCGGCTATGTGTGGGTACAAAGGTGCACGGGGGGACACGGGTGGGGATGACCTACACCAGGGGGTCCACCCGGCATAATCCACAGCAGATAACTCACCTGGGATAACCCGCAACGGATATTCCGCTCCGGAGAAGGAATCCACGCCAGATAATCCCCAGCAATGCCCCTCAAACTGTCCGTGGTTCACCCCAGATTTGGCCCAAATTGGCGCCGGTTTTTCGTTTGGGGTTTTTTTGTTTGTTGTTGTTCTTCTTTTTTGTTTTTTCTTTTACGTCATACAAAACTTGGGGGTTTCTGCTTTTCCAAAATATTCAGTTCTGGGGTTCTCCGGCGCTTTTCCACATCATAACAATGGGTCATTTTTGGTTTTCTGCGTTAAAATGCGGGGGGGCGGGGGGGGTGTGAGTGTGTGCGTGTGCGGTGTGGTGTGTTTGTGCTTGCTTTCCAGCTGCACAAATCCAGGCGGATTCAGCTTTCCTGGGAGCCCCAAACTGTGTTGCTCTTGGATATTGGATATTTTGCTCTTGGACTTGCATATTTTGACACTTTGATATCTTCGACTTCTCTCTTTAGACTTCGGTATCTACTTACAATCCTACCTCTTTAGACTTAGTTATCTGTTTACACTTCCATAGAACCTTTACTTCGATTACACGGGATACCTACTTAGGCTTACTCGGTGACACAGGGTAAGCGTAGGTACTTCTACCTATCCAGACTGACTTCTGGTTTAAATTCCTTCACCTACATCATCTCTTTTTGCATTTTAAACTCCTTTATTTCTTAACATAGAGACAAGTTCTTTTTTATTTTAAAACCCTATCTATCTCCATTGAGATTTTTTAATAATTTCTATAACATAGCAGGTACAGGTTTGTATTTTGAAATCCTTTTACATATATATATACACACACATAAAAACGAATATTATTTTTCAATATATATATATAAAGGCGAGAGATTTTTCTCTACTGCAATGCCTCGCACCCGTATTTCCAGTTCTTCACATGGTTAATCACACACACACACACACACACACGAGTTTTCAGGCATTTTGGGACTGTGACCCCCCTTCTCTGGGGGGAAACCTCCCCGTGACACCTTCATCCCCCACTCACCTGCTCCTCTGTTTCATCATCACGCCCCCGCCCCCCGTGACGTTGGGGGGCCCCAAATGACATCATCACCCCCCAGGCCCCTCCACACTTTTTAATCACCCCCCCCAAAAAGGCACAGAACAAGGAAAACAGCTACTTTAATAATGCCATTTACATATGTAGGCGCCCCCCCGAAAAGGGGAGCTCCGCCAGAAAAATAAAATGGGGGCAGCCCCCCCAAACGGCTGCAGCCCCCCCCGGCCCCCGGCCCGCAAGCCGGCGGCTGCCCCACGCCGCGGGGGGAGCCTGCCGGGGGACGGTGCCGCACCTCTCGCTCAGGCTCTGCTCTGCCGTGCTCCCCCTCCGTTCCCGCGCTGGGACGGGCTCCCCGGGGCAACGAACCTCCCCGCTCCCTCTTGGCCCGGGACTCGCCCCACCACGCAGCCCTCGCTGCCGCACCCGCGGGGCACCCGCCGGAGACAGAGCCGGGAGCCTCCAGGCACGGGGCCGGCCCCTTACCCTCGGGACGCTTCACGACAGGCAGGCCAACCTGGGCCGGGGGGTACCTAGCGAGCACCACGAGACGCTTGCAACAAGACACCTGAAAAACAAAAAGCCCAAGCGATATTTCAGCATGTGAAAAAAATAGCACAGCAGCGAGTACAGGAATTCAGTCAGAGCAAGGGAGAGGAGAGCAGCTGAGCTCAAGGAGGATTCGAGGTAAGCAGGTCAGCTCCAAATACAAGACATCCTTTAAAAGCTAGAGCGACCTGAACGCTTCCCATCAGCATTAAGACTAACCGGTACGATTCCGAACATGTTCTTCGCATACAAGCACACGCTCTTGCCGGCGTTGGAAAACGTCTCACCCCTTCCTTACGGCACGGCTGCAGGGAGACGACCCTGCGAGGCTGCAGGACGAGGGCGTACCGCAATCAGAATCTACGCTTACAGGTCCGCCGCAACAGCTACGGCCCTCGCAGCTGCTGCTGCACATCTTGCTGGCTCGGTCGACAAAGCTGGAAGCGAAGCGTAACGCTTTCGAGGGGAAAAGGAAAAGCAAAGGACAAATCGCAGCAATTCGCTTCATACTAAAAAAGCTGTGCGTGTGCTTATAAACATCCAATAAAAATACTTCTGCTGGAGAAGGACTGGATTTTCCTTTGGCGTTAATTTAACTTGCACAGCTGTGAATCGATACCAGTAGATTATCTGTCTCCAAGATACGCAGTCATCATTTGACCAGGGGTTTTTTGCGCCTTACGTCATTAGGAGCGACATCTGGCCAGCCGCGCCGCCCAAGAGAGATGCTGCTGAACTGCCAGGGAAACGCACCCTTGAAAGCCAGACAGAAAGAAAGTACTTCGGAGCACTCCGTCAAAAGAGCGGGGGGGAAAACACCCCGTAACGTTCAGTTGCCTCTCCTGGTCAACGTTCAGAACAAATACCTAACTGCTTAAACACACCTAAGCAATTGTACGCCACAGCTAGTTGGCAGTTACAGCTGAAACAACGCAAGGCAGTTTGTAGATCCGATTTTAACTTTTTTTTCCTGAAGTTACATCTAGGAGAGAAAAATCCGTGACAGAAGAGATCCCCCATACGGTTTTACTTTGGGGGCAGAATCCAATCCCCGGGGCTGCAACGCGTAAGGCTACCAAAAAGGACCGGCAGATTTGCTAACGCTTTTGGCTGCGCCGAAGCACGCAGAGGAACGCGTGTTGATGACATCTCGGCTGTTGCAACTGAGAACCAGCGATGCCATCAACTTCTGGAAGACGTGCTGTGCTCGGGTCTTTGGAAGCAAACGGACTTTTTTTTTTTTTTTTTTTTTTAAGAGAGTGGAAAGTCTTGCTGCTGCTGACTTCCACTGCCAAGCGCATCATCTCTGAAGATCCCCACTCTGATGGGGAGCTCATAAAACACAACTTCTTTGAATGAGAAAGATTTCCATTCTGGAAAATCTCTTTCCAGCTGAAGTAAGAAATCACACGCTGTAGGTTAAGAAAAAAGGATGCTGCCGAAGCAGTAACTCACCGAAACCACGTCAGGACTCGCTGTCGCTACTTACAAGGCTGGCAATGCTTCTCGGGAAAGCGACGCCGATTCCTCCTCTTTTGTCCATGTCTCTCCTTGGACCTTGATCGCTTTTAGTACGGACGCTAGTATCGCAGTAAGCTTTTCAAGACCTACTGTAAGATATTTTAAAAACTTATTGACTGAAAAAGCACACAGCTTTTATGACAAAAACAAAGCCTGTTTCTTCCGAACGCCTGAACTCTCACAAACATTGTCTTTCCTCTTTTAGGATAAAATTGTTTTCCCGATATCCTTTCCTAGTAAGCGCACAGAAACACAAGATTGCGCTTTCGGGAAGGCAAAATAAACGGAGGGAAGCCGACTTTGCACAGGCGTTAACACGCTCCAGCGCAGACCTTCTTTGACTTTTAGTATCTGCGTTAAAACAGTTCCTAGAAAAACTACAGAAGGAAGGAGAGCCGGCACATTCTTGACGTTAACTTTGAAGTCCGTACTACAAGCGCCTTAGGAAAAACGCGGACACGCATCGTGGACGTACCTTGTACTCGCAGACCGCTATGGAGCCTTTCCGTCCGTCTTGCACTTTCACGGCAGAAGAAAGGGCGACCACGGTGAAACGGCGGCAGCTGACACTCTGCTGAGAGAGGAAAAAAAAAAACCCGTAGCATAAAGCTGGGTAGGAGTCCCAAGCTTCCTGGTTTTGTGAAGTTTTGCAAAGACTACAACCGAGGGAAGGAAAAAATAGCCGTTTGGAACATGTTGCCAAACAACATTTGGCCGTAAAACTCGGATGCGTTTGACACGCGCCCATTTTTTGGGAACTTGCTATTTGCTTCCCGTTATCGTTGTTCTTCCTTCAGAACCTCTGCTTGTAGCCAACTTGATTTGCTACCGGTTCAAGCGCTTCCCTTCCCGGTATTACTGGCACACGGACCCAGGCAAGTCACTGAACCGCTCTTCTGAACTTCTCCAAACGACAATTACAGCCACGAAAGAGGAGTTCAAGAGAGGAAAAGGAGAGGTCGGGCAGCAAAAGAGCCCTGCAGGCTGCCACCAGTCAACACTGCGCTCTTTTTTTTCTTTTAAATCCACCCCCCCCCCCGCCCCCAAATACAAACAAAACCAACCCCCACGACCTTGTATTTTTTGCCTTTGGGAGCTCATCCCTGTCTCAGCACGAAGCGCAGACGACCTGTATCCCGATTTGCACGTGACGAATCCGTGTTCGGAAGAAATAGGCCAGATCCGTAAGACTGGTGTTATTTTGCGGGTTTTAACAATCGCAACGCAATCGCATCGACCGACGCGTTTGTGACAAAACTCATTAACTTCTAAACGTAGCACCTCCTTGGGTAAAAAAACGTGTTTGAGACTGAAAACAAAATGATGATTCAGAGCTCCCGCTCCTGATGGAGCCGTGGGGGAAGGAAGGAAAGTGAAGACAAACAGCAGCAACATCAAGTGAAATTCGCCTCCAATTCCGAGCACGTGCCTAAGAGACTCTGCAAGTCCACACCTCAATCCTAGGAGCGACTAGCCCTTTTCTGGAAGGACAAACTTCCTTACTTCAAAGTCCTAGACCGAAGGCTCCACGGAACAGAACGTGGACCGAGCCACAGGACACCGTGCCATCCACGCCCGTACGGCAAAGAAAAATCACGGAAAACTAAATTTAAGTATCAGTTCCCATCGAGCTTCATTCCTTACGTTTCCACTGGCACCTGGGTGCTCAAAAATGAACTCTACTGACACCGCGTATTACTAACAATTTACTTCTGCGTATCAAAACAAAAGGCTATTTCCAGCTCGCCCATCCAATTAGCACGACCAACCAGAAGTGAAACACCGGACCCTAAAGAAGGGAACAGGCAGCTCTTCATTTCTCCTAAGGCAAAGTCTGTTCTTTTGCCTGGAAGGCAAACATCCGTAACTCCCAAGGGAGCACTGCAGGAACGAGGTGCGCTCTCTTACCTGCAGTT
The DNA here is from genome assembly GCF_965183815.1 of Platalea leucorodia. Lineage (NCBI taxonomy): Eukaryota > Metazoa > Chordata > Aves > Pelecaniformes > Threskiornithidae > Platalea > Platalea leucorodia. The sequence goes on along the minus strand of NC_138826.1, from coordinate 128,164,123 downwards.
TGTCCTCGGCTTTTCTGCACGGGCAGCAGATTTGCCTTTCCTCTGGCTTTGATGTGGCGCACCCGTGGCGTCCTTGAACCGGCAAGTGTTTCTCCCCGCTCCCGCAGCCCCAGACGCGCCATTACCTGAGCAGCGAGCGGAATCAAGCACGCAGGATTTTCTGCACGGGACGCAGAAGGTGACACTGGAAAGGAGGAGGCAAAAAGAGAAGCGGTTTGCCCGGCAGCCACGACCATAGAAACTACACCTGCCGGCACGGCCCGGGGAACCAACGTGGCCGACCAAAAGCCCCGGGCTCCAAGATGCCGCGAGACGCAGCCCTCCCTGCTTTTGACCCTGCGGGGACACCGTTCCCCACGCCATCGCCGCACGTGGAAGCCCCGCCGAGCCCCCAGCGCGGCTCCGGGCAGCCCCCACTACCGGCTCCGGCCGGCCTCCCACCACCGGCGCCGACCCGCCGACCCCCGCCGCCCGGCCCCGAAGCGGCGCGGTGCCCCCCGCCGCCCGGCCCCGGAGCGGCGCGGCGCAGCGCCTCCCCGCCGCCCGGCCCCGGAGCGGCGCGGCGCGGCTCGGCGCCTCCCCGCCGCCCGGCCCCGGAGCGGCGCGGCTCGGCGCCCGGCCCCGGAGCGGCTCGGCGCGGCGCGGCGCCTCCCCGCCGCCCGGCCCCGGAGCGGCGCGGCTCGGCGCCCGGCCCCGGAGCGGCGCGGCCCCCCCCCCCGCCGCCCGGCCCCGGAGCGGCGCGGCTCGGCGCGGCGCCTCCCCGCCGCCCGGCCCCGGAGCGGCGCGGCTCGGCGTCCGGCCCCGGAGCGGCTCGGCGCCTCCCCGCCGCCCGGCCCCGGAGCGGCGCGGCTCGGCGCCCGGCCCCGGAGCGGCTCGGCGCGGCGCGGCGCCTCCCCGCCGCCCGGCCCCGGAGCGGCGCGGCTTGGCGCCCCCCCGCCGCCCGGCCCCGGAGCGGCGCGGCGCCTCCCCGCCGCCCGGCCCCGGAGCGGCGCGGCTCGGCGCCCGGCCCCGGAGCGGCGCGGCTCGGCGCCCCCCCGCCGCCCGGCCCCGGAGCGGCACGGCTCCCCCCCGCCGCCAGGCCCCGGAGCGGCGCGGCCCCCCCCCCGCCGCCAGGCCCCGGAGCGGCGCGGCACCCCCCCGCCGCCAGGCCCCGGAGCGGAGCGGCGCGGCGCCCCCGGCCCCGACCGGCTCCAGGAAGCTCCGCCCGCCGGCTCCCACACGGCACCGCACCTTCCCCGCTCCGTGCCTCCCGCCGGCCCGGCCGCTCCCCCGCAGGCACCGCCGTCCTCCTCGGGGCTTTCCCCGCTCACCTCCTCGCTGCCTGCAGCCGCAGCCCAACGACCGCGCCGCTCCGCTCCGCGCGGGGAACCTCCGCCCACCGCCCCATGCCCGCCCCCGACGCACCGCGCATGCGCCGGTTGGGACCGCCAGTTTAATCTCGAGGCGCTCGGCGACCTTCTGGATCATCCAGGGGACCTCTGGTTTCATCTCTATGCTCTGGACGACCTTCTCTATCGTCTGGGTCGACTTTCGCTGTCATCTCGATGGTCCGCGGAGCCGCTCTATACTCCGGGAGGACTTCTCCTTGCAGCTCTATGGTCTGAAGGACAGTCTTTCTCATCGGGGAGGACTTTCTGGCTCATCTCTATGCTCTGGAGGACCTTCTCTGTCATCCGGGAGGACTGTGTCGGCTAGTTTGGTGCTTTGGACGAGTTCGGTTTTTGCCGCGCTGGGTTTTGCTTTTTACACTTTTGTGTGCTGTGTACAATTTTGTTTGAATGATTGTGTTTGCATTTCTCGTTGTTTATTGTTTCTTTTGTTTTGTAGGGGGTGCCAGAGAAATGTAACTGCTTTGAATAATTAGTTGATTCAGTTTCATAACAAGATGGTAATTGCCCTTCCATGTGGGAGGAATGAATTGTTATAGGAAGATGTGGTGTTACTAGTTTAATCATTGCTTCCTCCCACCTGGGAGGGTGTATGTATATATTTGTATACATATTTATATAGTACAAAGGAAAAAAAAAAACAAATAACAAACACTATAAAAAAAATGAACTAAAAAAAAATTAAAAAATGGTAAGGCTGGTGCAGCAGTAGCAACCAGCTCCTACCCTGGGAGTAATTTTTTTTTTAATTTAAATTAATTATGACTCCCAGGGATAATTGTCATAATTGTCATTTTGTTTTCATTTCTACATGTCTGCAAAGGAAAAATTTCAATTCCACCTGGAACCTGCAAAGAAACAAAGCACCCCCACACCATCATAAAAGGTTAGATACATTCCAAACGCACCGCTCATTCAGCTACCACCCAAACCACGCCTCGGTCTCGGCCGATCCATTCCACCACCAGCACGCCACAACGGACCGTCGCCCTGCCTCTGCGGCGCTCCCTGGGAACGGTGTTCCCGAGGGCCTCAAAAAAAAAAAAAAAAAAATCGCCCTGCCTGAGAAAACCCCGGCCCGAGCCTGACCTCCGCCCAAACCTTGGCGATGATCATCGCCTCGCAGAGCAGCCGGGACCGGGGGAAAAAAAACGCAGCGGGGGGGAGGGAAATGCCCCAGCTGGGGTTTTTTTATTCTATAGTATATATGAAATAAATTACTCTCAACATTACATACGACCTGCAATAAAATACTTCACACGTACAAGGTTAGGCACATTCAGGAACCGAACAATCCTTCAACCACCGCTCACTCAAACCACTACACTTACACCACCCAGCTGCCACTGCAGCACAGCCCCCCGGTTCCAGAGCTATCCCTGCAACTGCCTCGCCGCGCACCTCTAAACAACCTTGGGCTCCGTACGATTCCCAAGTTTCACCTTCCGCTACGGCAAGGCGAAGAAGACGCTTCGCTACGTGCGCCGGTCCAGCCTCCGGCACCCGCAAAACACAACAGAAGTAACTGCGGCACCTGTCTACAGCTGCTTGCCTCGAGATGGCCCGTACAATCTTTGCCTACAGATACTGTACAAATGGACGTATCACCGTGAGGCTATGCTACCCCCAACTCCAATATCGCAACGCTCCTGGGCAGAGCGGCTCCAACCCCGACACACAGACAGACACTGCACACAGATGCCACAAACGACGTGACCTCGAGACCCGAGAAGATCACGAGCGGGAACGACTCCGGTAGGGAAGACGCCTCCGGCACGGAACCCCTACGGTGCCTGCCGTGGCCCAGGAGATAAAACTACCATCTAAAAAAGATAAATGGATGCATGACAAGCCAGGATTTAAGACCTAAGACCATTAAGGAACCAGGGATGAAACCCCTGAAGACGACCGTAGAAACGTAACTCTCAAAAGCAGACCTGCGGAGACCGCCCGGCCGGCCACCGCAACAGACGATCCCTCGGAAACATCTGGAACGCGACGCTTCCCGGACACGTCCGTGCTTTAAGCTACGACGGCAAGATAAGCAGGGCTCAAGAAACGCTATGCCGATGAGGCGATGCGTTCGAGACGCCCTCGAGGTAAGCCTCCCGAGGGGCCCGATGATCACAAAGAGCTACGGAAACATCGAGACCTGAGAAAGCCATGGTACGAGACACAGAAGACAGACAGACTACGCAAAAGCAAAACGCACAGACACAGGATGGAACTGCCCTGCTCAGCAAACGTCAGCAGCGCGCTAACAACAGTAACCCGCTCCTTTGCCCTTCCCAAAGGAGACTGCTCCTGGACAGGCCTCTCCCCGACACCAACTTTATAACCCCTCCCTGCAATTCCTACCCTTGTTACCTCCTCAGCCCTGATCCCGCAACTGAGCTTTCAGAGGGCCAGGGATCTGAATCCACCCTCAAAAAAAAAAGAAAACCACCACACACCTAACTAGAACATTCCTGCACTCACCCGGTTCCTCTTCGTCATCTAAAACAAAACAAAAAAAACACAAAAACCACACAACAAAAAAAACAAAAAAAACCAAAACAAAACAAGAAACCACAGAAACCACAGAAACCACAGAAACCACAGAAACCACAGAAACCACAGAAACCACAGAAACCACAGAAACCACAGAAACCACAGAAACCACAGAAACCACACAACAACAACAAAAAAAAAACAAAGAAAAAAAAACAAAAAACAAAAAAAACAAAAACAAAAAAAACAAAAAAAACCAAAACAAACAAAAAAACCAACACCAAACTCCCAACCCACAAACCCACAACCCACTAACAAACTAAAACACAGCGCTGGTATTCAGCATCGGTCTGGTTACTGCCAACCGCTTCTGCGACACCCTCCTCCTCAAAAGCACCCTACCGCTCCGCTCACCTGCTCCACGCCTATTCTAAAGAAAGATGCTGCGACTGTCACTCGGTGCGCCTAGGATGCCAGGAGACACAAAGTGCCCGTGGCGCTCGGGTGAAATAGCCAGCCCCGGGTGCCTCCCCTCTACAACCCAGCTCACCTCAAATTCTCAGCTGATTCTAAAGGCAGCCAGCACAGCTCCCACAAAACCAAAAGGTAAATGATTAATCAACGTGCCATTTCATACTTTACTATTAAATGATGACCCGGCTGACAACCACCTCGCCTCCTCCAACCGCTCCTCAGCGGGAAGCTACGCCCCCTCCGAGGCTGTTAAAAGGGAGGACCCTAAGGAAAGAGAAGAACTCGTTGAAAACTAAAGACAGGGAACGGGATAAAAGCAAAAAAAACTTCAAGAGTGACGGGAATTAGGGCAACAAAGAGAAAAAAATGAAAAACAGGGACAGTGAACTAAAAGAGAGACGTAGGAAGAAAACGGACAAAGCAAAGGTACTAATAGAGACAAGGAAGAATTAAAAAATGGAAACGGCAGACGGAATACAAGTCGACAGAAGCTTTTGTCGTGGTTTAACCCCAGCCAGCAGCCAAGCACCACACAGCCGCTACGCGGGAGAAAATTGCAAGGGTCGAAGTCAGAAAACTCGGGGGTTAAGGTAAGAACAGTTTAACAATTGAAGGAAAAGACAACAGAATAGTAGTAACACTAGTAGGAGCAGTAGTAGCAGTAATAAACCAATAAGAGTATACAAAGCAAGCGCTTCACTAGACAGGGGCTCACCACTCGCCGACCGATGCCAAGCACGTCCCCGAGCTGCCATCGCTGACTCCTGGCCAACGCCCCCCCAGTTTCCATACCGAGCGTGACGTCCCACGGTAGGGAATAGCGCTGCGGCCGGTCTGGGGCAGCTGAGCTGCCTGTGGCGCCTCCCAGCTTCTTGCGCACCGGGCAGAGCACGGGAAGCTGAAAGGTCCTTGAGTGGTGTCAGCGCTACTTAGCGACAAACAAAACGTCAGCGCGTTACCAACATGATGCTCATCCGAAATCCAAACGGCAGCACTGTGCCAGCTACTAGGAAGAACCTTAACTCTCTGCCAGCCGAAAGCAGGACGTTTGAACAGCAAGGGCGACGGAAGAAATAAGGAAAAAACTTAATAAATAGCGACAGGGAGCTCCATCGGGGAAGGAAAATTTAGAAAGCGAGGGCACTGAGGGAACACTAAGGGAAGAGAAGAAACAATTAAACCCAGCTAAACCCCCAGGGGAAAAGTCAACCTAGAACATGGAAAAAGCCACAGGGATTAGGGAAATAAATGGGAAAATTAAAAAACAGGACAGCGAACTAGAGGGACGGAGAAGGAAGATTCAAAAAACGAGGGCCCTAAGGAAAGACAAGAAAGAATTAAAACAGAAATACAGGGGAATAAAGGCAGCAGCAAAGAGGAGAAAAGGAGTCAGGAAAGTGTTTAAAGGAAGCGGCGATTAAGAACATCGGGAAGTGATTTAAAAACCCGCATGGGTGAACTAAAACGGAGACGGAAAAAAGGGAAAAAGACAGAAAATTATTTTTTAATAATTTATATAATACAGCAGATACAGGTTTGTATTTTGAAATCCTCCTTTTTAAAAACTTATTGACTGAAAAAGCACACAGCTTTTATGACAAAAACAAAGCCTGTTTCTTCTGAACTCTTGCAAACATTGCCTTTCCTCTTTTCGGATAAAATGGTTTTCCCGATATCCTTTCCTAGTAAGCGCACAGAAACACAAGATTGCGCTTTCGGGAAGGCAAAATAAACGGAGGGAAGCCGACTTTGCACAGGCGTTAACACGCTCCAGCGCAGACCTTCTTTGACTTTTAGTATCTGCCTTAAAACAGTTCCTAGAAAAACTACAGAAGGAAGGAGAGCCGGCACATTCTTGACGTTAACTTTGAAGTCCGTACTACAAGCGCCTTAGGAAAAACGCGGACACGCATCGCGGACGTACCTTGTACTCGCAGACCGCTATGGAGCCTTTCCGTCCGTCTTGCACTTTCACGGCAGAAGAAAGGGCGACCATGGTGAAACGGCGGCAGCTGACACTCTGCTGAGAGAGGAAAAAAAAAAACCCGTAGCATAAAGCTGGGTAGGAGTCCCAAGCTTCCTGGTTTTGTGAAGTTTTGCAAAGACTACAACCGAGGGAAGGAAAAAATAGCCGTTTGGAACATGTTGCCAAACAACATTTGGCCGTAAAACTCGGATGCGTTTGACACGCGCCCATTTTTTGGGAACTTGCTATTTGCTTCCCGTTATCGTTGTTCTTCCTTCAGAACCTCTGCTTGTAGCCAACTTGATTTGCTACCGGTTCAAGCGCTTCCCTTCCCGGTATTACTGGCACACGGACCCAGGCAAGTCACTGAACCGCTCTTCTGAACTTCTCCAAACGACAATTACAGCCACGAAAGAGGAGTTCAAGAGAGGAAAAGGAGAGGTCGGGCAGCAAAAGAGCCCTGCAGGCTGCCACCAGTCAACACTGCGCTCTTTTTTTTCTTTTAAATCCACCCCCCCCCCGCCCCCAAATACAAACAAAACCAACCCCCACGACCTTGTATTTTTTGCCTTTGGGAGCTCATCCCTGTCTCAGCACGAAGCGCAGACGACCTGTATCCCGATTTGCACGTGACGAATCCGTGTTCGGAAGAAATAGGCCAGATCCGTAAGACTGGTGTTATTTTGCGGGTTTTAACAATCGCAACGCAATCGCATCGACCGACGCGTTTGTGACAAAACTCATTAACTTCTAGACGTAGCACCTCCTTGGGTAAAAAAACGTGTTTGAGACTGAAAACAAAATGATGATTCAGAGCTCCCACTCCTGATGGAGCCGTGGGGAAAGGAAGGAAAGTGAAGACAAACAGCAGCAACATCAAGTGAAATTCGCCTCCAATTCCGAGCACGTGCCTAAGAGACTCTGCAAGTCCACACCTCAATCCTAGGAGTGACTAGCCCTTTTCTGGAAGGACAAACTTCCTTACTTCAAAGTCCTAGACCGAAGGCTCCACGGAACAGAACGTGGACCGAGCCACAGGACACCGTGCCATCCACGCCCGAACGGCAGAGAAAAATCACGGAAAACTAAATTTAAGTATCAGTTCCCATCGAGCTTCATTCCTTACGTTTCCACTGGCACCTGGGTGCTCAAAAATGAACTCTACTGACACCGCGTATTACTAACAATTTACTTCTGCGTATCAAAACAAAAGGCTATTTCCAGCTCGCCCATCCAATTAGCACGACCAACCAGAAGTGAAACACCGGACCCTAAAGAAGGGAACAGGCAGCTCTTCATTTCTCCTAGAGCAAAGTCTGTTCTTTTGCCTGGAAGGCAAACATCCGTAACGCCCAAGGGAGCACTGCAGGAACGAGGTGCGCTCTCTTACCTGCAGTTTGTCCTCGGCTTTTCTGCACGGGCAGCAGATTTGCCTTTCCTCTGGCTTTGATGTGGCGCACCTGTGGCGTCCTTGAACCGGCAAGTGTTTCTCCCCGCTCCCGCAGCCCCAGACGCGCCATTACCTGAGCAGCGAGCGGAATCAAGCACGCAGGATTTTCTGCACGGGACGCAGAAGGTGACACTGGAAAGGAGGAGGCAAAAGAGAAGCGGTTTGCCCGGCAGCCACGACCATAGAAACTACACCTGCCGGCACGGCCCGGGGAACCAACGTGGCCGACCAAAAGCCCCGGGCTCCAAGATGCCGCGAGACGCAGCCCTCCCTGCTTTTGACCCTGCGGGGACACCGTTCCCCACGCCATCGCCGCACGTGGAAGCCCCGCCGAGCCCCCAGCACGGCTCCGGGCAGCCCCCGCCACCGGCTCCGGCCGGCCTCCCACCACCGGCGCCGACCCGCCGACCCCCGCCGCCCGGCCCCGAAGCGGCGCGGTGCCCCCCGCCGCCCGGCCCCGGAGCGGCGCGGCGCAGCGCCTCCCCGCCGCCCGGCCCCGGAGCGGCGCGGCGCGGCTCGGCGCCTCCCCGCCGCCCGGCCCCGGAGCGGCGCGGCTCGGCGCCCGGCCCCGGAGCGGCTCGGCGCGGCGCGGCGCCTCCCCGCCGCCCGGCCCCGGAGCGGCGCGGCTCGGCGCCCGGCCCCGGAGCGGCGCGGCCCCCCCCCCCGCCGCCCGGCCCCGGAGCGGCGCGGCTCGGCGCGGCGCCTCCCCGCCGCCCGGCCCCGGAGCGGCGCGGCTCGGCGTCCGGCCCCGGAGCGGCTCGGCGCCTCCCCGCCGCCCGGCCCCGGAGCGGCGCGGCTTGGCGCCCCCCCGCCGCCCGGCCCCGGAGCGGCGCGGCGCCTCCCCGCCGCCCGGCCCCGGAGCGGCGCGGCTCGGCGCCCGGCCCCGGAGCGGCGCGGCTCGGCGCCCCCCCGCCGCCCGGCCCCGGAGCGGCACGGCTCCCCCCCGCCGCCAGGCCCCGGAGCGGCGCGGCCCCCCCCCGCCGCCAGGCCCCGGAGCGGCGCGGCACCCCCCCCGCCGCCAGGCCCCGGAGCGGAGCGGCGCGGCGCCCCCGGCCCCGACCGGCTCCAGGAAGCTCCGCCCGCCGGCTCCCACACGGCACCGCACCTTCCCCGCTCCGTGCCTCCCGCCGGCCCGGCCGCTCCCCCGCAGGCACCGCCGTCCTCCTCGGGGCTTTCCCCGCTCACCTCCTCGCTGCCTGCAGCCGCAGCCCAACGACCGCGCCGCTCCGCTCCGCGCGGGGAACCTCCGCCCACCGCCCCATGCCCGCCCCCGACGCACCGCGCATGCGCCGGTTGGGACCGCCAGTTTAATCTCGAGGCGCTCGGCGACCTTCTGGATCATCCAGGGGACCTCTGGTTTCATCTCTATGCTCTGGACGACCTTCTCTATCGTCTGGGTCGACTTTCGCTGTCATCTCGATGGTCCGCGGAGCCGCTCTATACTCCGGGAGGACTTCTCCTTGCAGCTCTATGGTCTGAAGGACAGTCTTTCTCATCGGGGAGGACTTTCTGGCTCATCTCTATGCTCTGGAGGACCTTCTCTGTCATCCGGGAGGACTGTGTCGGCTAGTTTGGTGCTTTGGACGAGTTCGGTTTTTGCCGCGCTGGGTTTTGCTTTTTACACTTTTGTGTGCTGTGTACAATTTTGTTTGAATGATTGTGTTTGCATTTCTCGTTGTTTATTGTTTCTTTTGTTTTGTAGGGGGTGCCAGAGAAATGTAACTGCTTTGAATAATTAGTTGATTCAGTTTCATAACAAGATGGTAATTGCCCTTCCATGTGGGAGGAATGAATTGTTATAGGAAGATGTGGTGTTACTAGTTTAATCATTGCTTCCTCCCACCTGGGAGGGTGTATGTATATATTTGTATACATATTTATATAGTACAAAGGAAAAAAAAAAACAAATAACAAACACTATAAAAAAAATGAACTAAAAAAAAATTAAAAAATGGTAAGGCTGGTGCAGCAGTAGCAACCAGCTCCTACCCTGGGAGTAATTTTTTTTTTAATTTAAATTAATTATGACTCCCAGGGATAATTGTCATAATTGTCATTTTGTTTTCATTTCTACATGTCTGCAAAGGAAAAATTTCAATTCCACCTGGAACCTGCAAAGAAACAAAGCACCCCCACACCATCATAAAAGGTTAGATACATTCCAAACGCACCGCTCATTCAGCTACCACCCAAACCACGCCTCGGTCTCGGCCGATCCGTTCCACCACCAGCACGCCACAACGGACCGTCGCCCTGCCTCTGCGGCGCTCCCTGGGAACGGTGTTCCCGAGGGCCTCAAAAAAAAAAAAAAAAAAAATCGCCCTGCCTGAGAAAACCCCGGCCCGAGCCTGACCTCCGCCCAAACCTTGGCGATGATCATCGCCTCGCAGAGCAGCCGGGACCGGGGGAAAAAAAACGCAGCGGGGGGGAGGGAAATGCCCCAGCTGGGGTTTTTTTATTCTATAGTATATATGAAATAAATTACTCTCAACATTACATACGACCTGCAATAAAATACTTCACACGTACAAGGTTAGGCACATTCAGGAACCGAACAATCCTTCAACCACCGCTCACTCAAACCACTACACTTACACCACCCAGCTGCCACTGCAGCACAGCCCCCCGGTTCCAGAGCTATCCCTGCAACTGCCTCGCCGCGCACCTCTAAACAACCTTGGGCTCCGTACGATTCCCAAGTTTCACCTTCCGCTACGGCAAGGCGAAGAAGACGCTTCGCTACGTGCGCCGGTCCAGCCTCCGGCACCCGCAAAACACAACAGAAGTAACTGCGGCACCTGTCTACAGCTGCTTGCCTCGAGATGGCCCGTACAATCTTTGCCTACAGATACTGTACAAATGGACGTATCACCGTGAGGCTATGCTACCCCCAACTCCAATATCGCAACGCTCCTGGGCAGAGCGGCTCCAACCCCGACACACAGACAGACACTGCACACAGATGCCACAAACGACGTGACCTCGAGACCCGAGAAGATCACGAGCGGGAACGACTCCGGTAGGGAAGACGCCTCCGGCACGGAACCCCTACGGTGCCTGCCGTGGCCCAGGAGATAAAACTACCATCTAAAAAAGATAAATGGATGCATGACAAGCCAGGATTTAAGACCTAAGACCATTAAGGAACCAGGGATGAAACCCCTGAAGACGACCGTAGAAACGTAACTCTCAAAAGCAGACCTGCGGAGACCGCCCGGCCGGCCACCGCAACAGACGATCCCTCGGAAACATCTGGAACGCGACGCTTCCCGGACACGTCCGTGCTTTAAGCTACGACGGCAAGATAAGCAGGGCTCAAGAAACGCTATGCCGATGAGGCGATGCGTTCGAGACGCCCTCGAGGTAAGCCTCCCGAGGGGCCCGATGATCACAAAGAGCTACGGAAACATCGAGACCTGAGAAAGCCATGGTACGAGACACAGAAGACAGACAGACTACGCAAAAGCAAAACGCACAGACACAGGATGGAACTGCCCTGCTCAGCAAACGTCAGCAGCGCGCTAACAACAGTAACCCGCTCCTTTGCCCTTCCCAAAGGAGACTGCTCCTGGACAGGCCTCTCCCCGACACCAACTTTATAACCCCTCCCTGCAATTCCTACCCTTGTTACCTCCTCAGCCCTGATCCCGCAACTGAGCTTTCAGAGGGCCAGGGATCTGAATCCACCCTCAAAAAAAAAAGAAAACCACCACACACCTAACTAGAACATTCCTGCACTCACCCGGTTCCTCTTCGTCATCTAAAACAAAACAAAAAAAACACAAAAACCACACAACAAAAAAAACAAAAAAAACCAAAACAAAACAAGAAACCACAGAAACCACAGAAACCACAGAAACCACAGAAACCACAGAAACCACAGAAACCACAGAAACCACAGAAACCACAGAAACCACAGAAACCACAGAAACCACAGAAACCACAGAAACCACAGAAACCACAGAAACCACAGAAACCACAGAAACCACAGAAACCACAGAAACCACAGAAACCACAGAAACCACAGAAACCACACAACAACAACAAAAAAAAAACAAAGAAAAAAAAACAAAAAACAAAAAAAACAAAAACAAAAAAAACAAAAAAAACCAAAACAAACAAAAAAACCAACACCAAACTCCCAACCCACAAACCCACAACCCACTAACAAACTAAAACACAGCGCTGGTATTCAGCATCGGTCTGGTTACTGCCAACCGCTTCTGCGACACCCTCCTCCTCAAAAGCACCCTACCGCTCCGCTCACCTGCTCCACGCCTATTCTAAAGAAAGATGCTGCGACTGTCACTCGGTGCGCCTAGGATGCCAGGAGACACAAAGTGCCCGTGGCGCTCGGGTGAAATAGCCAGCCCCGGGTGCCTCCCCTCTACAACCCAGCTCACCTCAAATTCTCAGCTGATTCTAAAGGCAGCCAGCACAGCTCCCACAAAACCAAAAGGTAAATGATTAATCAACGTGCCATTTCATACTTTACTATTAAATGATGACCCGGCTGACAACCACCTCGCCTCCTCCAACCGCTCCTCAGCGGGAAGCTACGCCCCCTCCGAGGCTGTTAAAAGGGAGGACCCTAAGGAAAGAGAAGAACTCGTTGAAAACTAAAGACAGGGAACGGGATAAAAGCAAAAAAAACTTCAAGAGTGACGGGAATTAGGGCAACAAAGAGAAAAAAATGAAAAACAGGGACAGTGAACTAAAAGAGAGACGTAGGAAGAAAACGGACAAAGCAAAGGTACTAATAGAGACAAGGAAGAATTAAAAAATGGAAACGGCAGACGGAATACAAGTCGACAGAAGCTTTTGTCGTGGTTTAACCCCAGCCAGCAGCCAAGCACCACACAGCCGCTACGCGGGAGAAAATTGCAAGGGTCGAAGTCAGAAAACTCGGGGGTTAAGGTAAGAACAGTTTAACAATTGAAGGAAAAGACAACAGAATAGTAGTAACACTAGTAGGAGCAGTAGTAGCAGTAATAAACCAATAAGAGTATACAAAGCAAGCGCTTCACTAGACAGGGGCTCACCACTCGCCGACCGATGCCAAGCACGTCCCCGAGCTGCCATCGCTGACTCCTGGCCAACGCCCCCCCAGTTTCCATACCGAGCGTGACGTCCCACGGTAGGGAATAGCGCTGCGGCCGGTCTGGGGCAGCTGAGCTGCCTGTGGCGCCTCCCAGCTTCTTGCGCACCGGGCAGAGCACGGGAAGCTGAAAGGTCCTTGAGTGGTGTCAGCGCTACTTAGCGACAAACAAAACGTCAGCGCGTTACCAACATGATGCTCATCCGAAATCCAAACGGCAGCACTGTGCCAGCTACTAGGAAGAACCTTAACTCTCTGCCAGCCGAAAGCAGGACGTTTGAACAGCAAGGGCGACGGAAGAAATAAGGAAAAAACTTAATAAATAGCGACAGGGAGCTCCATCGGGGAAGGAAAATTTAGAAAGCGAGGGCACTGAGGGAACACTAAGGGAAGAGAAGAAACAATTAAACCCAGCTAAACCCCCAGGGGAAAAGTCAACCTAGAACATGGAAAAAGCCACAGGGATTAGGGAAATAAATGGGAAAATTAAAAAACAGGACAGCGAACTAGAGGGACGGAGAAGGAAGATTCAAAAAACGAGGGCCCTAAGGAAAGACAAGAAAGAATTAAAACAGAAATACAGGGGAATAAAGGCAGCAGCAAAGAGGAGAAAAGGAGTCAGGAAAGTGTTTAAAGGAAGCGGCGATTAAGAACATCGGGAAGTGATTTAAAAACCCGCATGGGTGAACTAAAACGGAGACGGAAAAAAGGGAAAAAGACAGAAAATTATTTTTTAATAATTTATATAATACAGCAGATACAGGTTTGTATTTTGAAATCCTCCTTTTTAAAAACTTATTGACTGAAAAAGCACACAGCTTTTATGACAAAAACAAAGCCTGTTTCTTCTGAACTCTTGCAAACATTGCCTTTCCTCTTTTCGGATAAAATGGTTTTCCCGATATCCTTTCCTAGTAAGCGCACAGAAACACAAGATTGCGCTTTCGGGAAGGCAAAATAAACGGAGGGAAGCCGACTTTGCACAGGCGTTAACACGCTCCAGCGCAGACCTTCTTTGACTTTTAGTATCTGCCTTAAAACAGTTCCTAGAAAAACTACAGAAGGAAGGAGAGCCGGCACATTCTTGACGTTAACTTTGAAGTCCGTACTACAAGCGCCTTAGGAAAAACGCGGACACGCATCGCGGACGTACCTTGTACTCGCAGACCGCTATGGAGCCTTTCCGTCCGTCTTGCACTTTCACGGCAGAAGAAAGGGCGACCATGGTGAAACGGCGGCAGCTGACACTCTGCTGAGAGAGGAAAAAAAAAAACCCGTAGCATAAAGCTGGGTAGGAGTCCCAAGCTTCCTGGTTTTGTGAAGTTTTGCAAAGACTACAACCGAGGGAAGGAAAAAATAGCCGTTTGGAACATGTTGCCAAACAACATTTGGCCGTAAAACTCGGATGCGTTTGACACGCGCCCATTTTTTGGGAACTTGCTATTTGCTTCCCGTTATCGTTGTTCTTCCTTCAGAACCTCTGCTTGTAGCCAACTTGATTTGCTACCGGTTCAAGCGCTTCCCTTCCCGGTATTACTGGCACACGGACCCAGGCAAGTCACTGAACCGCTCTTCTGAACTTCTCCAAACGACAATTACAGCCACGAAAGAGGAGTTCAAGAGAGGAAAAGGAGAGGTCGGGCAGCAAAAGAGCCCTGCAGGCTGCCACCAGTCAACACTGCGCTCTTTTTTTTCTTTTAAATCCACCCCCCCCCCGCCCCCAAATACAAACAAAACCAACCCCCACGACCTTGTATTTTTTGCCTTTGGGAGCTCATCCCTGTCTCAGCACGAAGCGCAGACGACCTGTATCCCGATTTGCACGTGACGAATCCGTGTTCGGAAGAAATAGGCCAGATCCGTAAGACTGGTGTTATTTTGCGGGTTTTAACAATCGCAACGCAATCGCATCGACCGACGCGTTTGTGACAAAACTCATTAACTTCTAGACGTAGCACCTCCTTGGGTAAAAAAACGTGTTTGAGACTGAAAACAAAATGATGATTCAGAGCTCCCACTCCTGATGGAGCCGTGGGGAAAGGAAGGAAAGTGAAGACAAACAGCAGCAACATCAAGTGAAATTCGCCTCCAATTCCGAGCACGTGCCTAAGAGACTCTGCAAGTCCACACCTCAATCCTAGGAGTGACTAGCCCTTTTCTGGAAGGACAAACTTCCTTACTTCAAAGTCCTAGACCGAAGGCTCCACGGAACAGAACGTGGACCGAGCCACAGGACACCGTGCCATCCACGCCCGAACGGCAGAGAAAAATCACGGAAAACTAAATTTAAGTATCAGTTCCCATCGAGCTTCATTCCTTACGTTTCCACTGGCACCTGGGTGCTCAAAAATGAACTCTACTGACACCGCGTATTACTAACAATTTACTTCTGCGTATCAAAACAAAAGGCTATTTCCAGCTCGCCCATCCAATTAGCACGACCAACCAGAAGTGAAACACCGGACCCTAAAGAAGGGAACAGGCAGCTCTTCATTTCTCCTAGAGCAAAGTCTGTTCTTTTGCCTGGAAGGCAAACATCCGTAACGCCCAAGGGAGCACTGCAGGAACGAGGTGCGCTCTCTTACCTGCAGTTTGTCCTCGGCTTTTCTGCACGGGCAGCAGATTTGCCTTTCCTCTGGCTTTGATGTGGCGCACCTGTGGCGTCCTTGAACCGGCAAGTGTTTCTCCCCGCTCCCGCAGCCCCAGACGCGCCATTACCTGAGCAGCGAGCGGAATCAAGCACGCAGGATTTTCTGCACGGGACGCAGAAGGTGACACTGGAAAGGAGGAGGCAAAAGAGAAGCGGTTTGCCCGGCAGCCACGACCATAGAAACTACACCTCCCGGCATGGCCCGGGGAACCAACGTGGCCGACCAAAAGCCCCGGGCTCCAAAATGCCGCGAGACGCAGCCCTCCCTGCTTTTGGACCCTGCGGGGACACCGTTCCCCACGCCATCGCCACACGTGGAAGCCCCGCCGAGCCCCCAGCGCGGCTCCGGGCAGCCCCCGCCACCGGCTCCGGCCGGCGCCCCCCCACCGGCACCGACCCGGCGCCCCCCCGCCGCCCGGCCCCGGAGCGGCGCGGCGCGGCGCGGCTCCCCCCCGGACCGGCTCCAGGAAGCTCCGCCCGCCCGGCTCCCACACGGCACCGCACCCTCCCCGCTCCGTGCCTCCCGCCGCCCTCCTCGGGGCTTTCCCCGCTCACCTCCTCGCTGCCTGCAACCGCAGCCCAACGACCGCTCCGCTCCCCTCCGCCCCGGGCTCAGCCCGGCCCCTCCGCGCGGGGAACCTCCGCCCACCGCGCGATTCCCGCCCCCGTCGCACCGCGCATGCGCTGGCGAAGCTCCGCCCTCCCCGCGGCAAGGCTCCGCCCCACGCGGCAAAGCTCCGCCCTGACACAGCGCGCATGCGCCCGTGGAGCTCCGCCCTCACACGGCAAAGCTCCGCCTTACCACCGCAACGCTCCGCCCCCCGCGGCTAAGCTCCGCCCCGACACAGCACGCATGCGCCAGCGAAGCTCCGCCCTCCCCGCGGCAAGGCTCCGCCCCACGCCGCAAAGCTCCGCCCCGACACAGCGCGCATGCGCCCGTGGAGCTCCGCCCTCACACGGCAAAGCTCCGCCTTACCACCGCAACGCTCCGCCCCCCCGCGGCTAAGCTCCGCCCCGACACAGCACGCATGCTCGGCCAAAGCTCCGCCCTTCAGGGCAAAGCTCCGCCCTCCCACTGCAAAGCTCCGCCCCCCATGCACTGCGCATGCGCCAGTGAGGCTCCGCCCTCACGCGGCAAAGCTCCGCCTTACCACCGCAAGGCTCCGCCCCCCGCGGCTAAGCTCCGCCCTGACACACCGCACGGGGTGGTCTCCAGGGGCGGGGCCTGTCGCTAGGGGTGGTGCCCTTCCCCTGCCGGGGAGCTCCAGGGGCGGGGCCCGTCCCTAGGGGCGGGGCCGCTCCACACCAGGACGGGGGCGTGGGCCGGGGCGGGGCTGCAGCGGAGGCCGAGGCAGCCGTGCCAGCAGCAGCCAGCACCTCCCGGGCGGCGAGAGCGGCGCTTCCTTACCGGGAGGCAGCAACGGCTGCGGCGGCATCGCCCCGCGGGCGCCGCGCTGTCGCATGCCCGGTACCGGCCACCGGCACCGGGGAGCACGTGCACGCCACCGCCCCTGCGCGGCTCCCGGCCTGCAGTACCCGCTTTTGGACGCCAGGCGGCAGCACCGAGGCACGGCCAAAACGCCCCACCGCCCCCGGGCGCCACCCGAGCTGCAGTACCCGCTTTTGGACGCCAGGCGGCAGCACCACACCGAGCCCCGCGCCCCGAGCGCTCCCCGCGGGGACAAAGGACTCGCACCCCGGCCCGCCTTGGGCCGCCCGCAGCCGCCGCCGCCTGACGGGGGGGGGGGGGGCCACAAGCCTCGCCCTTCTCTGCCCCTGCTCCCGCTCACAGCCCACGCAGCCAGAGCCATTGCCTCGCCCCCAAAAAGCACCCAAGCGGCTCGAGCATTTCAGTCCTCTGCGCTTGACAGCTCGCAGAGGGCTGCTGGCCCTTTCTCTCCGCGCCCCTCACCCCAGGACCCAGCCGGGGGAAGCAGCGCAGGGAACCTGGTCAATACCTTTGCCTTGGCTCGGCTTTTTTGCCCCCAGAGTAAGCCCCCGGGATTGCTGGATTCATCTGCAGGTGGCATCAGGGGTGGGAGAGTGACACCAGCGAGCCGACAGACCCTGGAGAGATTTTATTAAAAAAAAAGAAAAAAAAAGCGACACTGATGACATCCTGAAGGCACGCGAGGAGATACTGAAAGCTGCTTTGTGTGAGAGGGGCAGCTACGATTATCAGGAAGCGGTGCACGCGAGCAGACCGCCGGCAAGCGCGCGATCTGCGAGCGAGCGATACGCCGGTGACCCTCGGGCTCTGCCGCGGTGCCCTCCGCTCATCCTGCGCCGCCCCGGGCTTCCCGCGCAGGGCTTGCCACTTAAATAAGACCTGCGCGATGTTACTTACCACCCTGCCCTGCGGCACGCAAAGGAATTAGACGTGAAACAGGGAAAGCAAAGAGGCCCGTCGGCTGGCCGCACCAGATGGCCCTAGAGCCCTGCCGGTTCCCTCGCCGCTCTGGACGGCAGCGCAGCTCTGCGCTCCCTGCCGCTCCCGCCAGCGAGCGCGGCGCCTGCGCTTTGACCGCCTGCGGCGCGCCAGACTCGGGAGGCTGGAGGGGCTGGTCCACCAAGGCAGCTGAGCCGCTCGCTTCCTTCGGCTGCCTCATTTGCCGCCTTCAACCAACCACTTCCACGCTCCCTTTCTTTGTTTCAGACCCCTCTCAACATCTCCTGGCCTGCAAGCCATTTGCAGCAAGCAACATGGCTGAAATACCGTGCTGCTAGAGACCTAGCTGTCGTCTTGCTCCCACGTCCAAAGGCTTTGGGAACCTGAACCCCCTGCTTGTTTTGGCATCGAGACTGCGAGGCGAGAAACACGCCTGGACTCCAACAAGCCAGACGCCTGCCCCGTCGCTCAGCACAGTGCTACGCGGCTGCCCGACCGACACCTTCTGCCGCTAAAACCAGAGCGCGGTTCCCTTCTGAAGAGCCACCGGCAGCGCGGAGAGTCCCTCGCCTTTCCCTGCGCCAGGTCCCCCGGGAACAGCATCTCGCTCGGACCAGAGCGTGCGGCAGCCTCCGGTCGTCCCAGCCCCTCGCCTGTCCAGAAAGCGCCTGCCTGTAGCAGCGGCAGAACCGCTGCTGCCCAGGGGGGAAAGGAACGGCTCGGGGTGAAGCTCCCCAGGCTGCCCGTGGCCCGTGCGGAGCTGGGGGTCCAGAAGCAAAGGGGTTAGGGGAGGGGTGGAGCAGGGGAGCGGGGGCGCGAGACTGGAGGGCAGGGGACGCGGGGGGCACGGCCCAGGGAAAAAAAAAAAAAAAACCCGCACGGGGGGAAAAGCCTTGTGTGGGGGGACGTTCGGGTGGAGAGCACTCGGGAGGGCGGAGAGACACGCAGAGGAGGACAGGGGGGAGGAGACGGACACGGACGGACGGACGGCGGCTATGTGTGGGTACAAAGGTGCACGGGGGGACACGGGTGGGGATGACCTACACCAGGGGGTCCACCCGGCATAATCCACAGCAGATAACTCACCTGGGATAACCCGCAACGGATATTCCGCTCCGGAGAAGGAATCCACGCCAGATAATCCCCAGCAATGCCCCTCAAACTGTCCGCGGTTCACCCCAGATTTGGCCCAAATTGGCGCCGGTTTTTCGTTTGGGGTTTTTTTGTTTGTTGTTGTTCTTCTTTTTTGTTTTTTCTTTTACGTCATACAAAACTTGGGGGTTTCTGCTTTTCCAAAATATTCAGTTCTGGGGTTCTCCGGCGCTTTTCCACATCATAACAATGGGTCATTTTTGGTTTTCTGCGTTAAAATGCGGGGGGGCGGGGGGGGTGTGAGTGTGTGCGTGTGCGGTGTGGTGTGTTTGTGCTTGCTTTCCAGCTGCACAAATCCAGGCGGATTCAGCTTTCCTGGGAGCCCCAAACTGTGTTGCTCTTGGATATTGGATATTTTGCTCTTGGACTTGCATATTTTGACACTTTGATATCTTCGACTTCTCTCTTTAGACTTCGGTATCTACTTACAATCCTACCTCTTTAGACTTAGTTATCTGTTTACACTTCCATAGAACCTTTACTTCGATTACACGGGATACCTACTTAGGCTTACTCGGTGACACAGGGTAAGCGTAGGTACTTCTACCTATCCAGACTGACTTCTGGTTTAAATTCCTTCACCTACATCATCTCTTTTTGCATTTTAAACTCCTTTATTTCTTAACATAGAGACAAGTTCTTTTTTATTTTAAAACCCTATCTATCTCCATTGAGATTTTTTAATAATTTCTATAACATAGCAGGTACAGGTTCGTATTTTGAAATCCTTTTACATATATATATACACACACATAAAAACGAATATTATTTTTCAATATATATATATATAAAGGCGAGAGATTTTTCTCTACTGCAATGCCTCGCACCCGTATTTCCAGTTCTTCACATGGTTAATCACACACACACACACGAGTTTTCAGGCATTTTGGGACTGTGACCCCCCTTCTCTGGGGGGAAACCTCCCCGTGACACCTTCATCCCCCACTCACCTGCTCCTCTGTTTCATCATCACGCCCCCGCCCCCCGTGACGTTGGGGGGCCCCAAATGACATCATCACCCCCCAGGCCCCTCCACACTTTTTAATCACCCCCCCCAAAAAGGCACAGAACAAGGAAAACAGCTACTTTAATAATGCCATTTACATATGTAGGCGCCCCCCCGAAAAGGGGAGCTCCGCCAGAAAAATAAAATGGGGGCAGCCCCCCCAAACGGCTGCAGCCCCCCCCGGCCCCCGGCCCGCAAGCCGGCGGCTGCCCCACGCCGCGGGGGGAGCCTGCCGGGGGACGGTGCCGCACCTCTCGCTCAGGCTCTGCTCTGCCGTGCTCCCCCTCCGTTCCCGCGCTGGGACGGGCTCCCCGGGGCAACGAACCTCCCCGCTCCCTCTTGGCCCGGGACTCGCCCCACCACGCAGCCCTCGCTGCCGCACCCGCGGGGCACCCGCCGGAGACAGAGCCGGGAGCCTCCAGGCACGGGGCCGGCCCCTTACCCTCGGGACGCTTCACGACAGGCAGGCCAACCTGGGCCGGGGGGTACCTAGCGAGCACCACGAGACGCTTGCAACAAGACACCTGAAAAACAAAAAGCCCAAGCGATATTTCAGCATGTGAAAAAAATAGCACAGCAGCGAGTACAGGAATTCAGTCAGAGCAAGGGAGAGGAGAGCAGCTGAGCTCAAGGAGGATTCGAGGTAAGCAGGTCAGCTCCAAATACAAGACATCCTTTAAAAGCTAGAGCGACCTGAACGCTTCCCATCAGCATTAAGACTAACCGGTACGATTCCGAACATGTTCTTCGCATACAAGCACACGCTCTTGCCGGCGTTGGAAAACGTCTCACCCCTTCCTTACGGCACGGCTGCAGGGAGACGACCCTGCGAGGCTGCAGGACGAGGGCGTACCGCAATCAGAATCTACGCTTACAGGTCCGCCGCAACAGCTACGGCCCTCGCAGCTGCTGCTGCACATCTTGCTGGCTCGGTCGACAAAGCTGGAAGCGAAGCGTAACGCTTTCGAGGGGAAAAGGAAAAGCAAAGGACAAATCGCAGCAATTCGCTTCATACTAAAAAAGCTGTGCGTGTGCTTATAAACATCCAATAAAAATACTTCTGCTGGAGAAGGACTGGATTTTCCTTTGGCGTTAATTTAACTTGCACAGCTGTGAATCGATACCAGTAGATTATCTGTCTCCAAGATACGCAGTCATCATTTGACCAGGGGTTTTTTGCGCCTTACGTCATTAGGAGCGACATCTGGCCAGCCGCGCTGCCCAAGAGAGATGCTGCTGAACTGCCAGGGAAACGCACCCTTGAAAGCCAGACAGAAAGTACTTCAGAGCACTCCGTCAAAAGAGCGGGGGGGAAAACACCCCGTAACGTTCAGTTGCCTCTCCTGGTCAACGTTCAGAACAAATACCTAACTGCTTAAACACACCTAAGCAATTGTACGCCACAGCTAGTTGGCAGTTACAGCTGAAACAACGCAAGGCAGTTTGTAGATCCGATTTTAACTTTTTTTTCCTGAAGTTACATCTAGGAGAGAAAAATCCGTGACAGAAGAGATCCCCCATACGGTTTTACTTTGGGGGCAGAATCCAATCCCCGGGGCTGCAACGCGTAAGGCTACCAAAAAGGACCGGCAGATTTGCTAACGCTTTTGGCTGCGCCGAAGCACGCAGAGGAACGCGTGTTGATGACATCTCGGCTGTTGCAACTGAGAACCAGCGATGCCATCAACTTCTGGAAGACGTGCTGTGCTCGGGTCTTTGGAAGCAAACGGACTTTTTTTTTTTTTTTTTTTTTTTTAAAGAGAGTGGAAAGTCTTGCTGCTGCTGACTTCCACTGCCAAGCGCATCATCTCTGAAGATCCCCACTCTGATGGGGAGCTCATAAAACACAACTTCTTTGAATGAGAAAGATTTCCATTCTGGAAAATCTCTTTCCAGCTGAAGTAAGAAATCACACGCTGTAGGTTAAGAAAAAAGGATGCTGCCGAAGCAGTAACTCACCGAAACCACGTCAGGACTCGCTGTCGCTACTTACAAGGCTGGCAATGCTTCTCGGGAAAGCGACGCCGATTCCTCCTCTTTTGCCCACGTCTCTCCTTGGACCTTGATCGCTTTTAGTACGGACGCTAGTATCGCAGTAAGCTTTTCAAGACCTACTGTAAGATATTTTAAAAACTTATTGACTGAAAAAGCACACAGCTTTTATGACAAAAACAAAGCCTGTTTCTTCCGAACGCCTGAACTCTCACAAACATTGTCTTTCCTCTTTTACGACGCAATTATTTTCCCAATAGCATTTCCTAGTAAGCGCACAGAAACACAAGATTGCGCTTTCAGGAAGGCAAAATAAACGGAGGGAAGCCGATTCTGCACAGGCGTTAACACGCTCCAGCGCAGACCTTCTTTGACTTTTAGTATCTGCGTTAAAACAGTTCCTAGAAAAACTACAGAAGGAAGGAGAGCCGGCACATTCTTGACGTTAACTTTGAAGTCCGTACTACAAGCGCCTTAGGAAAAACACGGACACGCATCGCGGACGTACCTTGTACTCGCAGACCGCTATGGATCACAGCAGCGTGCAAAAGAGAGGGGGCCAGGGGAGCGGCAGGGAGGGCCTGGCACCCACCGCAGCTCTCGCTCTCTGCGCTGCCGGGAGAATTGGCCAGTTCAGACGCTTCTTTCTCCTTCTCTCCTCCCTTCCTCTTCTGTAACTCCGGTCACTCAGCTGTCCTGTACCTAAGAGGAAATGTGGGTGTCTTGCAGCTCTTATGAGACAAGGCTTCCTAGGCACGTAATCTCTGTCTCTCACGCGCTACGCAGCTGCACCGTGCTTTGGGTTACGTGTACCAGCCCTGCGGTGGATGTTGGTGGTCTTGATACCTGCGAATATAGATAGAAGCTATCAATTCAAGTTGTTAGAATCATTGCACAACAGGTGTAACCAAACAAAAGTAAATCTTTGTGAATAGTTAGGACACTTGTAAGATAAGAAGCTCCTGAATAATCCCCCTTTAGACAGCTAGCCCTTGGGAGAGCAGATGTGCAGAACCATAAAGTAAGAAAGGTGCAAAATGGCCACTAGACCAGAACAAACCGACCTTGAAGGACATCATATACGTGATCCCAGAACCGAGTTTGTGCAGAAGTAAAGGTCAGTCAGCGAACACAGTGAAGAAGACTACGAGCCTTCATCTGAAGACCCCAAAGATCACCTGAAGACCACCACAGAAGGCGACTGCGCATGCAGATCGGACATTTACATATGTTAATAAGTTCCAGGAAATCCCATGTTTATGTAAACAAATTCTCAGAAATCCTATGAATGTGTATGATTTCATCATATGTAATTACTGAAAGTTTATCGAGCTGTCAGAGCCGTCATGGTGGAACGATCCCCAGTGCTGCCCAGCACCGCAATAAAGAATGCCTGCTTTCTAAAACGCCAAAATTAAGTTTTAGAGAGTGAATTATTTTGCCGCTTTCCGTAACAGATTTTGGCACCCCAGGTGGGACACTGCTCTTGAACATCAACAGATCCGAGGGATCGTAGGACCTCCGTCCGGCACCAAGGGATTCTCGGGGAGAACCTCCGATCCCCGGACCGAAGAGCTCTGAGCAAGGACCGGCAATAAGGTAAAGGCATTCTTTCAGCATTATTTTCTGTTGCCTGCCCATCAGTCCTAGCGAAAGCTGCGCAGGGTTGGGCTGTATCCCTGGGGCAAAGGGAAAGCCCCCTTGGATGCAAACTGAAGTATAGGTCTCCTTCCAGAAACCGAGGCTGGGGAGTTTGTCTGATCTGCGAATTTGAATGCTGAATACGGTTGCGACTGTAACTGGGTGCTTTTGTGTGTTTGTTGCGCTAAGAGTTTGTAATTGTGTGGTGGTGTTATAAAAAGCTTGGTTTAAATTGTTTTGTGTCTTGTTTTTAAAATGGGAACTGCAACTTCTAAAGGGGAAACGATCTTAAAGAAATCTCCTCTCGGGTGCGTTTTACACAATTGGAAGCAAACAGCAGGACCCCGGGAGGAGCTGCAAAGAAAGCTGATCTGATCAAACACCGTAATCAGTGGTGGCCATTGTATAAGCTGGGGGATGGAGAAAAGTGGAGGTTAACGGAACTTTTAACGGCCATTATACTTTGTTGCAATTGCTGTGATACTTTGTTGCAAGTGCATGTACACTTTGTTGCGATTGCTGTGATACTTTTTGTTGCGATTGCTGTGATACTTTGTTGCGATTGCTGTGATACTTTGTTGCGATTGCTGTGATACTTTGTTGCAAGTGCCGTTATTTTTAGGACGGGAAGGAAAGTGGGATGAAGTCCTGTATGCGGATATGTTTTTCACTTTACGTTCACACCCTGAATGGCAGAAGTGCGGGATAAATTTGGCTCCCTCAGATCCTTTGGTGCTAGCATTGGAAAAAAGAGAGTAAGAGCAATGGAAAAGGGAAAGGTTTGAAAAAATGTTGTTCTGCTGGTCGTGTTGGACAGAGGTGTTTACAGTGAGTTCAGGATGAGCCAGAGGATGACCCAGAAGCGTTGGTTGCCCCCGGGCCGAGGCAGAGATTGCAGAATGACAAACCCGAGCCCCTTGACGCGGGCGACTGAGAGCAGAGGAGGACGTTGGTGGCTGGGAGAACGCGTGGCCGGCAGGAGCAGCGCTGCCAGCGCCATTGGGACGGCTGTCGGGAACGAAGGACCCCGACTGTGAGGGGGCCCTTTTCAATTGCTGAGTTAAATAATTGGAAGCAGGCGGCGGGCAATTATAGCGATAACCCTGATAAGGTGGCTAAAGCCTTTGATACAATGATCAGAACTACAGACCCTGATGGGAAGGATATCGATGCTCTTATGTCGGTATTGTTTGATAGCGCAGAAAGAGAAGTCCTCTTTAGAAGGGCAAGAACTCAAACAGAGGGACAAATTGCTACA
Source organism: Platalea leucorodia (assembly GCF_965183815.1). Lineage (NCBI taxonomy): Eukaryota > Metazoa > Chordata > Aves > Pelecaniformes > Threskiornithidae > Platalea > Platalea leucorodia. The sequence continues at coordinate 128,139,169 of NC_138826.1, read as the reverse complement.
GGACAATTGCAGTAAGGCAAAAGCAATACCCTTTGAAACTAGAAGCTAGAATCGGGTTAATGCCAATTATTGAGAAATTTATAGAATATGGTCTGCTGAGGGAATGTGAATCAGAATACAACACCCCCATCTTGCCAGTAAAAAAGGCAGATGGGAAAAGTTATTGATTGGTACAAGATTTAAGAGCTATTCATCAAATTGTTCACGATATTCATCCAGTAGCTGCAAACCCATACACTTTACTGACAACGATAAATGAAAACCAAGAATAGTTCACAGTTATAGATTTGAAAGATGCCTTTTTCTGCATACCTCTTGAGCGAGAAAGTCAAAATATATTTGCCTTTGAGTGGGAAAATCCGGAAACTGGTCATAAATCACAGTACACTTGGACAGTGTTGCCACAGGGATTCAAAAATGGTCCTACAATATTTGGAAATTAATTAGCCAAAGAACTGGAAACCTGGAAAAGAGGATACAAGACAGGGACTGTGATGCAGTATGTCGATGATATTCTAATTGCAGCTGTAACCCGGGAAGAGTGCTTACAATTAACTATTGATCTTTTGAATTTTCTGGGAATGAATGGTTACCGCGTTTCAAAAGAAAAGGCACAAGTCATTCAAGAATCTGTCAGGTATCTGGGATTTGAACTTTTGAAAGGACGAAGACTGAGCACAGAAAGGAAGGAAGCTATCTGCCAGCGTCCCGAGCCCCAGAATGCACGGGAGCTGCGGACCTTCCTGGGAAGGGTGGGGTGGTGCAGGCTGTGGATTGCAGGCTATGGACTCATTGTGAAACCTTTATATGAGCTACTGAAAACTTCACCGCCTGGATGTTTGGAATGGGACGACAGCACCAGAAGTGCTTTCAAACAAATAAAAAGAACTCTGATGAAGGCACCAGCTTTAGGACTCCCTGATCGAACTAAAACTTTTGAATTGTTCGTTCACGAGCAACAAGCTATGGCTCTGTCTCCTGGCATCCGAGAGCACTCCCAACAGACGCGCTGTGGGCTATTTCTCCAAGCAATGGGGCCATACCGGCAAAGGACGGCCAGGTGGTCCGAGGGCTGTCGCCGCTGCTGAGCTGTTAATCCAAGAAGCCCGGAAGCTGACACTGGGACAGAACATGGCTGGGTTTGTAGCACACATGGTACTCACTGTCCTGGACCAAAGAGGTGGGCACTGGTTGTCTCCAAGCCGGCTGTTGAAGTACCAGGCAGCACTTCTTGAACAAGATGATGCTGTTTTAAAATCAACTGCAGTAGTAAACCCAGCAGTTTTCCTGTCATCTCGACAACTGGAACAAGAAGAACCCACACGTGATTGTTTACAGACCATCAAGGAGCTGTATTCCAGCCGACCTGACCTGAAAGACACCCCTCTGGAAAACCCAGACTGGGAGCTATATTTGGACGGGAGCAGCTTTGTGAAAGAAGGGATCCGGGTGTTGGGATATGCCGTGACCACAGTGGATACTGTTGTGGAAGCAGAAGCTCTGCAATCAAAAATGTCAGCCCAGAAAGCAGAACAGATTGCACTAACAAGAGATTTAGAATTGAGTGAAGGAAAGCGAGTGAATGTATGGACCGATTCCAAATATGCATTTGGAGTATTACACACACACAGAGTGATTTGGAAAGAAAGGGGACTATTATCATCTCAAGGGACCAGTTTTAAACCTGCGGAGCAGATTCTAAAGTTACTCAAAAGTGTACAGAAACCAAAAGAAGTGGCTGTTATGCACCGAAAACCTCACCAAACCAGCCAAACCTCAGAAGAAAGAGACAATCAATTGGCCAATTTGACCGCTTGTAAGGCTGCAGAAAAGGGTAAAGGAATATTGGCAATAATACCTGAAAAGAAAATAGAATTAGGAGAATCTCCTAACTATGATAGTCAGGACAGAAACTTAATTGAAACATTAAGAGCTGAAATACAGAAAAATGGATGGGCTGTTACTCCTATGGGACAGGTAATTCTAACCCCAATTTTGATGCATGAAATAGTAAAGAAAGAACATAATAGCGTTCATTGGGGAACCGAGAATTTACCGAAACATCTGCAAAAGTCAGTGGTGAGTCGTAATATGGTAGAAATTATAAGGTCTGTAGTTGAAACGTGTGAAACATGCCTTAGAAATAATCCAAAGGCACAGAATAGAATTCAGTTTGGATCCACAAAACCAGGAGATACTCCAGGAGAGCACTGGCAGATAGATTTCACTGAGCTGCCAAGAAAAGGAGGGTTAAAATATCTGTTCGTATTGGTGGATACTTTTACAGGATGGCCTGAAGCCTTCCCATGTCGCACCAACAAGGCCAGGGAAGTTGTCAAAATCTTACTTAAAGAAATACCACCATGACTTGGTGCTCTTTTAGGGATTTCCTCTGATAGGGGGCCCCATTTTGTTGCAGACGTTGTCCGACAAGTGAGTAGAGTATCACAAATAACATGGGACCTGTGTGCCCCCTATTGCCCGCAATCTAGTGGACGGGTAGAGCGCATGAATCAGACCTTAAAACTGCAACTGAGTAAAATTTGCCAAGAAACCTCAATGACTTGGATACAAGCACTTCCACTTGCGCTATTGAGAATTAGAGTTCAGCCTAAGGGAAAACATCGGTTAAGCCCTTATGAGCTGTTGTATGGGAGACCGTACCAGATTCCTAAATTACCAGAAGAATTAAACATCAGAGGTGAAACAGATTTACGAAAGTATCTAGTATCCCTAGGGACAGTGATACAAGAAATGAAAAAGAATGTGATTGTAAATAAATCTCTGAATCTTGATTCCCCAGTACATCTGTTCCAGCCCGGAGACTGGGTATACCCAAAGTTGTGGACCGGAGAACCCCTGCAAGAAAAGTGGAAAGGACCGTTTCAGGTTTTACTGACAACACACACAGCCATAAAACTAGATAAGAAAGGGCCCTGGATTCATTACTCAAGATTCAAAAAGGCTCCAAAACCACGGACTTCCAAGGAGACAGCTCCTCCGAAGCTCATTTTCAAATGATAACTTTAGTTTATGTGTTATCAATAAGTTCAGAAGTGTTTGGGCCTAAACTAGGAAGTCCATGGCATGAGAACGTTCATGTGCAATTAGTAGCAGAAGCAGCTTCAGCTATTAATGCAAGCAAAGGTTGGATTTGGGCTAGATTCCCAAAGCATAGTACTCAGTCCGATGTAACACTAATTGGCCTACCAATTCCTTTCAATACCACTTGGAATAACCTTTGGGACAGCCCAAAAGTTTAAAATTTTGGGAAGTGCCCAAAGGAATGGGATGGTATTGGCTGTGCGGAGACCAAGCCCTTAAAGCACTGCCTCCCTGGTGGACAGGTTCTTGTAAGTTAGGGGTAGCGTCCCCAGACATTAAAGTAATAACACATCTCCATGGAATGGGGGGATTAAATCCCCAACTGGAAAACAAAAAAAGAGCAACGGATAATCCATTGATTACTTTGTCTACTACCTTTCACTCATTTGTAAGATGGTTAATCCCAGCATTAGGGTCAGTGAATTGGAAAAAACAATAGTAAACATAGCAGGAGTCATGGAAAAAATCGGGAATGCCACATCCGATGCTATAAAAGCTTTACAAGAAACAACTATCAAACTTTCAAAAGTTGCATTACAAAACAGGATGGCTTTAGACATGATGTTGGCTTCCCATGAAGGAATGTGTGCGGTAGTAAATTCAAGCTGCTGTACACACATTGATGAAAGTGAAAGGATATCCAAAGATTTAAAAATCATACATGGCCAAACAATAACCTTGCATGAACTAACTAAAGATAATACCTCTTTTGGGTTTGAAGAGATTTGGAATACTCCCACTTCTTGGTTCCCTAATTGGTTACGGCTGAAGAGATTATTTTTATTAGTGATTATTACCATAGCTTGTACTCCTGCCTACATAATGATCCAATGTTTTATCTGCTGTACAAGATATAATAAGTTTGTATAGTGAGGACTGTAGCATATAAGCTACAAGCCCTCAAAAGAACAGGAGGGATTGATAGCTGCGAATATAGATAGAAGCTATCAATTCAAGTCGTTAGAATCATTGCACAACAGGTGTAACCAAACAAAAGTAAATCTTTGTGAATAGTTAGGACACTTGTAAGATAAGAAGCTCCTGAATAATCCCTCTTTAGACAGCTAGGCCTTGGGAGAGCAGACGTGCAGAACCATAAAGTAAGAAAGGTGCAAAATGACCATTAGACCAGAACAAACCGACCTTGAAGGACATCGTATACGTGATCCCAGAACCGAGTTTGTGCAGAAGTAAAGGTCAGTCAGTGAACACAGTGAAGAAGACTACGAGCCTTCATCTGAAGACCCCAAAGATCACCTGAAGACCACCACAGAAGGCGACTGCGCATGCAGATTGGACATTTATGTACTTAATAAGTGGACATTTATGTATTTAATAAGTTCCAGAAAATCTCATGTTTATGTAAACAAATTCTCAGAAATCCTATGAATGTGTATGATTTCATCGTTTGTAATTACTGAAAGTTTATCGAGCTGTCGGAGCCGTCATGGTGGAACGATCCCCAGTGCTGCCCAGCACCGCAATAAAGAATGCCTGCTTTCTAAACGGCCAAAATTAAATTTTAGAGAGTGAATTATTTTGCCACTTTCTGGTAACAGTCTGGCCCGCTACGGACTGGGGAGAGATCCCTCCCCACCTGGAGAGGCAGGCTCGCACTTGCCTGCAGCGGGAGGCAGCTGTCGGCCCGACGGCCTTCAATCCCCTCTTCTTTACCTTTCTCCAGCTTCAGCCGCGGCAGCTCCTGTCCGCAGCCAGTAAGCGCCCCTCCTGTCCCTTTTCGCCCCCTCGCCACGAGGAGAGCGAGGTCAGGCAGAGACAACCCACGCAAGCCTGAGGCAGGTGCTGTCAGCAGGGGAGGAATGGACAACCGTGTCCTCAGCGCGGCCTCTGGGACAGGGAAAGAAGAAGCGGCGACCATTATTACCATAGGTCGCCCCTGGCCAAAGCCCTTCCTTCTGCAGGGGCTTCTGGAGACGCTGCTCCTTCCCCGCGCTGCTGGTAACGGCACCCGCGTTAAGGGAGAATCCAGCCCATTCGAGGGCCAGCTTGCGGCCTTCACGACAGGGCTTGGGGGCGATGCGGGGCTATGGGACAGGCGTCAGGGCAGCGCTGCAGTTCCACGTTTCGTGCACCGAGCGCCTGCCGACAGCGCGCCCGTGGGGCGGCACTGCCGCTTCCTCACCGGGAGGCAGCAAGGAGTGCGGCAGCATCACCCTGCAGGCACCACAGTATCGCGTTGCCATTACCGGCAGAAGGCAACACGGACCACAGCGGCACCTCCGTGCGTGTGCGGCGCCTCGCCTGCAGCACCGTTATTGGGACAGCGGGCAGCGCGTCGCCGCGCGCATGCTCTCGAGGCGCGGCTGCACCGCTTATGGAGTGCGGCCGCAGCTGGAAGCTCACAGAAAACCACACGAATCCGTCAGCAAAACTACACCTCGTGCTGCGCTGCGGCGGCAGCAAGGACTACACCTCGCCGCACGCGCCCTGGAGCAATGCGGCTGCCCGGCAGCTACGGCGGTAAAAACTACAGCTCCCAGCACGCACTGGCAAGCGCAGCATGGCCGCCCGGCAGCCGCGTGCTGCAAGACTACAGCTCCCAGCATGCTCTGCGGAACAAACACGGCCTACCGGAAGCCCCGTGCCCCGGGACTACACCTCCCATCATGCTCTGCAGAACCACATGTCCGACGGGCAGCCCCGTGCCCCAGGACTACAGCTCCCGGCATGCCGCGGGAGGCAGCCCTCCCCTCCCCGCGTGCCGACCCCGCGGGGACACCGCCCCCCCGCCCCCGCCGCGCCCCCGCCGCCGGGCTCGCGGCAGCCCTCGCCACCGGCTCTGGCACGGCAGGGGGCCCCCGCCGCCCCGTGCTTCCCACACGGACCCCGCCGGCCCGGCCGCTTCCCCGCAGGCACCGCCACCCGCCCCGGGGCTTTCCCCGGGACCCGCCGGCCCGTAGCCCGGCCCCTGCTCACCTTCTTCCGCGGCGCAGCCGCAGCCCGGCGACTGCTGCGCTTTTCCCTTGCCTCCCACCGGCCCCTCCGCAGCCACGCGGGGCAGGGCAGCCCCGGCCCCTCCACCGGCAGCCCCAGCCCCTCCCCACGCAGCCACCCTTCCCAAGGGAGGGTCAGCACCAGCAGCCTCACTGCCCGCACCTGGGCCTTCTGCAGCCCCGGCCCCCAGCTGGAGCCCAGCAGGAGCAGGGGGCCCTCGCCCGACCCCCACAGTGCATCAGTCACCCCCTGCCCTGGGCTGCGCCACAGCCCCTTGCCCGGTGCAAAGGGAGCGCAGCCGCAGGCGTGCGGGCAAAGGAGAAGGCGACTGTTGATTCGGTCAGGCACGGAACAAGTCCCAGGAGCGAGGGTGCTCCGGTGCCCGGGACCCCCGATGCTCCCTCTGGCCCCCGGGCAATTTGGGAGTTGTTCCCAGAGCCACGCTCGTCAGTCCGGTGGGGAAGGGACACACAAACATTTGATGCATATTATCTGTTTACACTGATATCTTTTTACACGTATGTGCCTATTCACACTTTCATAGATTTACACTTAGATATCTCTATTTACACGTCCTTGTGTATTTACGCTTATTATTATATAGAACATCTATTTAGATGAGCTGGCTCTTTAGACTTGGATATTTTGACACTTTGATATCTTCGACTTCTCTCTTTAGACTTCGGTATCTACTTACAATCCTACCTCTTTAGACTTAGTTATCTGTTTACACTTCCATAGAACCTTTACTTCGATTACACGGGATACCTACTTAGGCTTACTCGGTGACACAGGGTAAGCGTAGGTACCTCTACCTATCCAGACTGACTTCTGTTTTAAATTCCTTCACCTACATCATCTCTTTTTGCATTTTAAACTCCTTTATTTCTTAACATAGAGACAAGTTCTTTTTTATTTTAAAACCCTATCTATCTCCATTGAGATTTTTTAATCATTTCTATAATATAGCAGGTACAGGTTTGTATTTTGAAATCCTTTTGTATATAGAGAGAGAGACAGAGAAATGAATATTATTTTTCAATATATATATATATAAAGGCGAGAGATTTTTCTCTACTGCAATGCCTCGCACCCGTATTTCCAGTTCTTCACATGGTTAATCACACACACACACGAGTTTTCAGGCATTTTGGGACTGTGACCCCCCTTCTCTGGGGGGAAACCTCCCCATGACACCTTCATCCCCCACTCACCTGCTCCTCTGTTTCATCATCACGCCCCCGCCCCCCGTGACGTTGGGGGGCCCCAAATGACATCATCACCCCCCAGGCCCCTCCACACCCCTCCACACTTTTTAATCACCCCCCCCAAAAAGGCACAGAACAAGGAAAACAGCTACTTTAATAATGCCATTTACATATGTAGGCGCCCCCCCAAAAAGGGGAGCTCCGCCAGAAAAATAAAATGGGGGCAGCCCCCCCAAACGGCTGCAGCCCCCCCCGGCCCCCGGCCCGCAAGCCGGCGGCTGCCCCACGCTGCGGGGGGAGCCTGCCGGGGGACGGTGCCGCACCTCTCGCTCAGGCTCTGCTCTGCCGTGCTCCCCCTCCGTTCCCGCGCTGGGACGGGCTCCCCGGGGCAACGAACCTCCCCGCTCCCTCTTGGCCCGGGACTCGCCCCACCACGCAGCCCTCGCTGCCGCACCCGCGGGGCACCCGCCGGAGACAGAGCCGGGAGCCTCCAGGCACGGGGCCGGCCCCTTACCCTCGGGACGCTTCACGACAGGCAGGCCAACCTGGGCCGGGGGGTACCTAGCGAGCATCACGAGACGCTTGCAACAAGACACCTGAAAAACAAAAAGCCCAAGCGATATTTCAGCATGTGAAAAAAATAGCACAGCAGCGAGTAGAGGAATTCAGTCAGAGCAAGGGAGAGGAGAGCAGTTGAGCTCAAGGAGGATTCGAGGTAAGCAGGTCAGCTCCAAATACAAGACATCCTTTAAAAGCTAGAGCGACCTGAACGCTTCCCATCAGCATTAAGACTAACCGGTACGATTCCGAACATGTTCTTCGCATACAAGCACACGCTCTTGCCGGCGTTGGAAAACGTCTCACCCCTTCCTTACGGCACGGCTGCAGGGAGACGACCCTGCGAGGCTGCAGGACGAGGGCGTACCGCAATCAGAATCTACGCTTACAGGTCCGCCGCAACAGCTACGGCCCTCGCAGCTGCTGCTGCACATCTTGCTGGCTCGGTCGACAAAGCTGGAAGCGAAGCGTAACGCTTTCGAGGGTAAAAGGAAAGCCAAAGGACAAATCTCAGTAATTCACTAAATATATATACTAAAAAAGGTGTGCATGTGTTCATATACATCCAATAAAAATACTTGTACTGGAGAAGGATTGGATTTTCCTTTTGCATTAATTTACCTTGCACAGCTGTGAATCGATACCAGTAGATTATCTGTCTCCAAGATACGCAGTTATCATTTGACCAGGGGTTTTTTGCGCCTTACGTCATTAGGAGCGACATCTGGCCAGCCGCGCTGCCCAAGAGAGATCATAGAATCATAGAATCGTCAAGGTTGGAAAAGACCCTTAAGATCATCGAGTCCAACCGTCAACCTATCACTGCCAAGTCCATCTATACCATGTCTTCAAGCACCGTATCTATCCATTCTTTAAATACCTCCAGGGATGGGGACTCAACCACTTCCCTGGGCAGCCTGTTCCAATGCTTGACCACCCTCTCGATGAAGAAGTTTTTCCTGTTATCTAACCTAAACCTTCCCTGGTGCAGCTTGAGGCCGTTTCCTCTCGTCCTATCACTCATTACTAGGGAGAAGAGACCGACCCCCACCTGGCTACAACCTCCTTTCAGGCAGTTGTAGAGAGCAATAAGGTCACCCCTCAGCCTCCTCTTCTCCAGACTAAACAACCCCAGCTCCCTCAGCTGCTCCTCATAAGATTTGTTCTCCAGACCCTTCACCAACTTTGTTGCCCTTCTCTGGACACGCTCCAGCACCTCGATGTCCTTCTTGTAGTGAGGCGCCCAAAACTGAACACAGTACTCAAGGTGCGGCCTCACCAGTGCCCAGCACAGGGGCACCATCACCTCCCTGGTCCTGCTGGCCACACTATTCCGGACAGAAGCCAGGATGCCATTGGCCCTCTTGGCCACCTGAGCACACTGCTGGCCCATGTTCAGGCAGCTGTCAACCAACATCCCCAGGTCCTTTTCCGCCAGGCAGCTCTCCAGCCGCTCCTCCCCACGCCTGTAGCATTGCATGGAGTTGTTGTGACCCAAGTGCAGGACCCGGCACTGAGCCTTGTTGAATCTCATGCAGTTGGCCCTGACCCAGCCATCCAGCCTGTCCAGGTCCCTCTGTAGGGTCTTCCTACCCTCCAGCAGATCGACACTTCCACCCAACTTGGTGTCATCTGCAAACTTACTGAGGGTGCACTCAACCCCCTCATCCAGATCATCTATGAAGATATTGAACAGGACTGGCCCCAACACTGAGCCCTGGGGGGAACACCACTCATGACCAGCCGCCAACTGGATTTGACTCCATTCACCACCACTCTCTGGGCTCGGCCGTCCAGCCAGTTTTTAACCCAGCGCAGAGTGCACTTATCCAAGCCGTGAGCAGCCAGCTTCTCCAGGAGAATGCTGTGGGAGACAGTGTCAAAGGCCTTACTAAAGTCCAAGTAGACAACATCCACAGCCTTCCCCTCATCCACTAAGCGGGTCACCTTGTCATAGAAGGAGACCACGTTAGTGAAGCAGGACCTCCCTTTCATAAACCCATGCTGGCCAAGCCCGATCCCCCGGTTGTCCCGCACGTGCTGCGTAATGGCCCTCAAGATGATCTGTTACTTAATAACTATTCTAATTACTTAATAACTATTCTAAGCACAGTACAAAGAAAAGCTGGACTCGTAAGAGAAGTACTTATAGAGAAGTAAACAGGCAAGAAGTACTCGTAGAGAAGTAAACAGGCAAATTGGACAGGCTGGATCGTGGGGCCAGGGCCAACTGTATGAGATTCAACAAGGCTAAGTGCCGGGTCCTGCACTTGGGTCACAACAACCCCGTGCAATGCTACAGGCCTGGGGAGGAGTGGCTGGAGAGCTGTCTGGCGGAAAAGGACCTGGGGATGTTGGTTGACAGCTGCCTGAACATGAGCCAGCAGTGTGCTCAGGTGGCCAAGAGGGCCAATGGCATCCTGGCTTCTGTCCGGAATAGTGTGGCCAGCAGGACCAGGGAGGTGATGGTGCCCCTGTACTCGGCACTGGTGAGGCCGCACCTTGAGTACTGTGTTCAGTTTTGGGCGCCTCACTACAAGAAGGACATCGAGGTGCTGGAGCGTGTCCAGAGAAGGGCAACAAAGTTGGTGAAGGGTCTGGAGAACAAATCTTATGAGGAGCAGCTGAGGGAGCTGGGGTTGTTTAGTCTGGAGAAGAGGAGGCTGAGGGGTGACCTTATTGCTCTCTACAACTGCCTGAAAGGAGGTTGTAGCCAGGTGGGGGTCGGTCTCTTCTCCCTAGTAATGAGTGATAAGACGAGAGGAAATAGCCTCAAGCTGCACCAAGGGAGGTTTAGGTTGGATATTAGAAAAAACTTCTTCACCGAAAGGGTCTGGCACAGGCTGCCCAGGGAAGTGGTTGAGTCCCCATCCCTGGAGGTATTTAAAAGATGGGCAGACGTGGTGCTTGAGGACATGGTTTAGTGGTGGACTTGGCAGTGATAGGCTGACGGTTGGACTCGATGATCTTAAGGGTCTTTTCCAACCTTAATGATTCTATGTTTCTATGAAGGCCTTGGGAGGAATTGCAAGTAGAGTAGAGGATTCCAAAGGGAGTAAGAGGGGCAAGAGAAAGCCTTCGGACATAACGGGCAATGCAGAAGGGGTTCTGAGCAGACTACAGTGTCCTCAGAGGATTATACGGGCAAGAGAAAGCTCGGGGGCCACAATGGGGCCTCAGGGCAGCTTCTGTGTACAGCACAGAAGTCCCATAGGGGCTCAAAGGCCAAAAGATGGGTCATCCTAGACAGGGCGTAAGGTCCAGGATCTTTCAGGTGATTCTAGGGATGCTTGGACAGCCATAGTGCTGTCCACATTTCCCTGGGGACTTCCCTGTATGCGGCCCTACAGGACAGCCCTGCACCATCCCCACCTGGTACCGATGCTCTTCAGGACTGCTACTGACCCAGCCCCAGTCATGGGCAAAGTTACTGCTGCTGAGTTGCCCTCCAGTGGCCCTGTACCCTTCCCTGCTCCCCCTTGTCAACTGGGACAGCTCCAGGCAGCAATGGCCTGCAAGGCAGAGATGCAGGTAGAAAAATCAGGGAGGGGGAGCAGGACAGAGGAAGAGATAGGGGAAACAAGGGACAGGTAGCTGGACAGAAGGATATGGCAAGAAACAATGGGACAAAGATCTGGAAAATGGGAGACAGGGAAAAAGACAAGGAGCAGGACAGAGGAATAAAGAAACCAAAAAAAAGTACAGGGACAAGGACAGAGATGGAGGGAAAAAAAGCAGTGGGCAGCAGGACAGAAAGATGGAGCAAGAAAAAATAGGGATGAGCAGCAGTACAGAAGGATAGCAAGAAAAAAAGAGAGGAACAGGGAGCAGGACAGAGATGGAAGAAAGAAAAAATAGTGATGGGGAGCAGGACAGACAGGTGGAAAAAATTAATTCTTACAGGGAGGATGATGGATAGGGTGAAAGAGAGATGAAGGGGAAGCAGGACAGTGGGATGCAGAAAGAAAAAAAATAGTGATAGGGAGCACAACAGAGGGATAGATAAACAAGGTGATGGACAAGGAGCTGGAAAATGGGATACCAAAAAAGAACACAGAAAGGGCACAGAACAGAGAAAAGGTAGAGAAAGAGAGGGACAGGGAGCAAGACAGAGCTGGAAAAATGAAAACTGTGATGGGAAGTAACAAGTGATAGGACAAGAGGAAATAGCCTCAAGTTGCGCCAGGGGAGGTTTAGGTTGGATATTAGGAAAAATTTCCTCACCGAAAGGGTAGTCAGGCCCTGGCCCAGGCTGCCCAGGGAAGTGGTTGAGTCCCAATCCCTGGAAGTATTTAAAAGATGGGTAAATGTGGTGCTTAGGGACATGGTTTAGTGGTGGACTTTGCAGCACTGGGTTAACGGTTGGACTTGATGATCTTAAAGGTCTTTTCCAACCTAAACAATTCTATGATTCTATGATTCCCATCCATCTTCTGAAGAAGAAATACTGATTGGGAAGACGAGAGAGGGATAGAAAGACAGGAAACAGGATATAAAGACACAGAGAAAAAAATAAGGACAGGGAGCCAGAAAATGGGATAAAAAAGAGGGATGGGGAGCAGGACTGAGACCTGGAGAAAGAAAAATTAGTGATGGGGAGCAGGACAGAGGAACAGACAAAGAAAGAGAGGGACAGGCAGAAGGACAGAGGGATGGACAGAGAAAGACAGGGAGCAGGACACACGGACAGAGAGAAAAGAATGGAGGGAATGGACAAAGGGACTGCAAAAAAGAGGGATACAAATCAGGAAAAAGAGATAAAGAAGGCAGGAAAAGTGTTGGACTGCAGAGGAGGGGGAAGGGACAAGTAGTGGGACAGAGGAAGAAAGAGAGGAGAAGAGGGACAGCCAGTCAGACAGCGGGATATAGCAAGAAACAATGGGAGAGGCAATGGGGGCAGGGGGGGAGAGAGAGAGAAGGGGAAAAGATGAGGGGCAGAAAGATGGAAAATGGGATGCAGAGACAAAGACAGAGAAAGGAAGCAGGACAGAGGATTAAAGAGAGAAAAAAAAGGACAGGCAGAAAGACAGAGATGAAGAAGGAAAAAGCAGAATTGGGGGCAGGACAGACAGATGGAGAAAGGAAAAACAGGGATGAGAAGCAGGAGAGAGGAACAAAGAGACAAAGAGAGCAAAGGAGAATGACAGAAGGATAGATAGACCAAGACAGGGCAAGGCACTGGACAGAGAGAGAGAGGGACATGGAGGACGGGGGGGAGAGAGAGACAAAGTGACAGGGAGCAGGTGAGGAGAATAGAGAAAGAAGGCTAGCAGGACAGAGGGACTGGGAGAAAAAGAGAGGGAAAGGGAGCAGGACAGAGAGATGAGAAATAAAAAATACAGGTAGGAAGCAGAATAGAGGAATAGAGAGGAGAAAAGGAGAGGAAGGACAGAGGGATAGAGAGCAGAAATGATGTGACAGGGAGGCAGGCAGAGAGAGGGGGAAATAGGGACAGGAAGGAGGACAGAGGGACAGGAAAAAGATAGGGACAGGTAACAGGACACTAGGATAGAGAGACAAAGAAAGAGACAAGTAGGATGACAGAGAATTGAAGAAAGAAGACAGGGATGGGGATCAGCACAGAGGGACAGGGACAGAAAGAGACAGATGGGTACCAGGACATAGGGATTGAGAGAAAAAGACAGGGACGGGGAGCAGGACATTGAGATGGAGAAAGAAAAAAGGGACAGGGAGAAGGACAGAGGAACAAAGAGAGGGGCTAGAAGAAGAACAGGGAGAAGGACTAGAAAAATGACAGGGAGAGGAAGCAGGATGCAGGGATAGAGGGGGGGACAACTAGGACTGAGGGACAGAGAAAGAGAGGGACCAGGAGCGGTAGGCAAGAATATAGAGAAGAACAGAGGTACAGGGAAGCAAAAAAAATGCCAGAGAGGGAAAGAGATGGTCAAGGAGTGAGATAGAGGATCAGGGAGCCAGGCAGAGGGATGGAAAGGCAGAGAGAGTTGTAGGGATGAAAAATGCAATAGAGATGGAGGCAGGGAGAGGCAGAGAGGTGGGCTGGAATGTGGAGGGGTAGGGGATGAGGAGGAGGGCAGGGAGGGACTGGGATGCAGAAGAGGGAGACATGCACCCAAGTGCCCAGAACTCACCGCAGCTCCCTCTCTCAGCGCTGTCCGGAGAATTTTACAATTCAGACGCTGCTTTCTTTTCCTCTCTCTCACTCGCCCATCCTCTTTTGTAGCTCCAGTCACTTGACTGCCATCCACCTAAGGACTATCTTGGTGTCTTATAGCTCTTAAAACATAAAGCTCCATAGATACCTGGTGCAACACACACAAATACATGGGTTTATCATACTTTTTGTTACACATACAGCCCCTGGGTTTTATTTTGGTGATCTAGTCTGCTGAGGACTAGTAATGGGAATCCTTCCTCACCCAGAGAGACAGGGTTTCTTGTCTGCAGATAGAGACAGCTTCCAATTCAATCTGCTTCTTTTATTCTTCAGCTGGTTTACCTTTTTCTGGTCTCTCCAACTTCAGCCACGACAGCTACTCTAAAAAGCAAGTAAGTACTAGACTTTTCCCTTTTCACGAACACTTATATGATAACAAGGCAAATGAGAGACAACCGAGGCAAAACAAAGCCAGATGCTGTCAACGACACCCGCAGGGGAAGAACCGGTAGCTCGCGCCTCACGCCGCTCCCGGGCACGGCGCATGCAGAAACGCCGGGCTGCAGCACCCGACTTTGGTCACTGGGTGGCAGCAGCGCTGCGGCTCCCGGCACGCCCCGGGACCAGCGCGGCGCCCGCCGCCTCCTGCCGAAAGACTACAGCTCCCGGCATGCCCCGCGGCCCAGCATGGCCGACCGGAGGCACTTCTGCACCCCTGCCAGGCCGGTGTCTGGGTTCCCTCCTGGTTCGCAAAGTCCATTCCTGGAAGTGGCGCCTGTAGTTCGGTAGCTCATCAATTAGTGTGACAGGCGGGGTTTGTTTCTTGTCATTGTCTCCATGCCTGCTTTGTCAGGTTTGTCTCTGCATATTTTCTTGCTGGGGTGCTGCCGTTTCCCAGCTGACAAAGTCCCTGATCAGATAAGCTCGCTGGAATAAACATTCTCACCCTCTCACATGCCTTCATCCGTTAGTGTGATTGACCAGGTTTGATGGTCAGGTTGGTGTCCTTGCATGTTCTTGTCTACGGCTTCTTCCTTTTCTTATTATCCCTTTTTGTTTTACATTGAGAAGGGTCCTTGACTGGATACCCTTAAAGGAACAAACACTCCCCTTCCACATACCCTTACCAACAGCAGCTTCATTTCAACAAGGTCAGAATATCCCGAAGAGCCTGAGGTATCAGCTAGGTCTTCTCCACAGCTGAAGCTGTCAACAAGGTGGCAGTTTGAAAGTTCATCCTGCACATGGTGAGCGATGGGGATGCCAATGTGACTGCTCATACCAAGGCACAGGCCTGCAAGAGAGCCCATGGCAGAGCTTTGGCAAATCCTTGCTAATATGACTGCGCAGCTGGCTGAGCTAAGAGTTGTGCTGGGGGAAGGGAGCGTAGGGCCGCAGCTGCCTTTGAGGCAAGCAAAGAAATAGGCGCTGGAGGAGGGCAACCCAAGAGAGTTCTCTGAGCTGCGAGAGAACAGCTTGGGTTAAGCCTGTGTGGCAGATGCAGCCACCCTGAGAAAGACTGCGTCTTTGTTACTTTTCATGCCTTTCGCCCTTACTTTTCGTGCCCTTACTGGCCTATTGTGACTGTTGTGCTGTACCCAGTCACAGGTCAATAAAGCCTTTGGCCAATGGGAACAGACATGACCATATATGACCACAGGTAAGATTTGACTAGGGTATAAATGGAGTCCCGCCGCAGGGCAAATTGAGTTGGTCCTCCTTGGAGCAGTGGGTCTACAGTCGGGGACTCTCCCCTCAGGTCGGGACGCCGTCCAAGGTAACTCCTCGAGGTTGAGAGCCCTTGCCTTATTAGGTAAGTGATTGCACATTTTGAGTCATCATTCTGAAGCTTAAGAATTCTTAAGTTGGCTGTGTAGTATTAAATTCCCGTTGTCATCCTGAACCTGTGGTTTACTAAAGTTTGTTGGAGTACCAAACACTTTTGATTAGAATAAATATTATTTTTGGTTACATCACCTGCCTAATTTGACTTTGTGCTCCTCCACGACAGCCTTGAGCAAGGACATACCTGCAGAGGAAATATCTTTATGAAGTGTTTGTGGGGAGACCTTGGTTGTGGAGTCAGCAGTGTCAATGCCCAATGGGTTTGGGGGAGCATCTGTGGTGGGTGTGTGACGGATGCACTTGACCCCTTGACCAGACTGGCGGTGGTTTGGTGCAGGCTCCAGAAGAGGTAAAGGCCTGAGCTGTAGCCGGGCTGTGAACTCCTCTAGTTTCAATCTGTTCTCTGAAAACCCACAAAGGAGCAGAGTGACACAGTGAGCATCGATGCATATGAGCTTGGAACACCGATCATGCGATTAACACATGAATAGCGGGTGGCTTTTCCAAGACTCATTTATCAAGGAACAAAGTTGTGGGTACAAGGAGTCTCCTGCATACCTTTTCCATCACATGTAATTTGACTACAAGCCAACTGCTTTGTCCTACAAATATGACAGCCTAAGTGAGCCTTCTTTGAGCTCTCCCTGCTAGGCAGCGTGGCTGCATGGTGGTGATCTCCCCTTGAGCTGGGACACCTCTCAAAGTTGCTCCTCAAGGCAGAGAGACCTTTTACCAATGACAGATCTTTGGTAAGCGACCGATATCGCGCATAACTTTGTAGTATGGTAACTTTGATTTTGTCATGGTAACTTTGATTGCATGCTGAAGTGATGCTAATGAAACATTATACAAACTTTGCATGTACAATTGCTTAGGCATAAACCGTTTACCAAGTCTAAGACTAAGATTCGACATAGCCACACCTAAGCTCCATCAGGAGTTCAGAAAACAAGGGGGTCTACTCTGAACCTTGTTACTTAACGGGAAGGTCTTCCTTACTCTTTGCATTTCTTCCATTAGACATAAACTGTTGTCCAAGTCTGAGACTAAGATTGAACCTAACTGCACCTGAGCTCCATCAAGAGTTTAGGAAGCAAGGGGTCTGTTCTGAATCTCGTGACTCAACGGGAGGGTCCTCCTTGTCCTTTTGTGTCCTGTGAATCATTCTAACTCGATTGTAACTCGATTTTCCTTTATATGATTCTTCCATGCAGTAATTAATAGAGTGAACCTTGCCATCAAACTTTGTTAAGTCACACTTTTACAAGATCATATTAAAACCACTTTTGCTAATGCCTTTGTCGGTGATTCCTTAAGCGTTCTAAATCACCCATCCCCGATAGGGTGCCTGTACTTTCTGTGAGCAGCTAAAACAGATCTAAAGAAAGCGCCGAGAGCCATCAAGTGCTGAGGTCCTACACTCCTTAGTGAGACTCTGCACAGGATGGGGAGACATTTGGGATGTTGGTGAGCAGGCAGAGATCTTTGCCAGCGGCGGGAGCCTGAGTAAAGTGGTGGCTTCTGAACAAACCTCTCTCCATCACTACTGTCAGTAGGAAGAAACGGCCACAGGAGGAGAGGCCTGCTGCAGGCACCGGGCATCCCTGCACAGCAGGGTGTGCCATCCCGCACAGAGGCACACATGACACCTGGATCTACAGAGGTACCTGGATCTGCATGGTGGCTCTTAGGGAAGTGTCATCAATGAGGTGAAAATGGAGAGGAAAGTCAGGGAAAGAAAGATGCCCATTGTGAGACAGATCTGTTTTCCCTCAGGCCCTGGTGTAATGGTTCAGCTTGGCCAAAGAATGGGAGGAAGAGGACATGCCAGAACCTGGCCCTTGGCCAGGCCCACAGCCTTCACGCTGGTTCCATTACCACACTCAGCACTGCACCTCCTGGGACACAATGTTCAGGAACTGCTCCAGCACCACCAGCTCCATGGTGTGACTCTGTGGTCCCAGCCAGTGCTGGGACAGCTCCTGTAAACAGCTTCCAGAGCCCTCTCTGCCTCCAGATACATGAAGCCCTAACCCACGAAGCTGAACAATGAACTTGACCCCTATCCCTTAACCATACCCCAAACTTCAAAATCTAACTCTCTCTAAACCCTAATCCTAAATCTAACCCCTACCCCCCAACCCAAACCCCTAAACTCTAATCTGAACTTTTAATTCCTAATCCTTAAACTACCAACATTAACCCAAATCCCAAACCTAAGCCAAAGTCCAAACCTAGACCTCTAATTCTAACCCCAGCCTGAACCCTAACCCTTGACCCAATCCCAAATGATAACTTCAACACTTAACATCGTAACCATATTCCCTAATCCTAAACTCGTAACTCCAAACCCTCACCCTAATTCAGAGAAGTTGTGGAGTTCCCATCCTTGGAGATACTTGAAAACCCTAATGTGCTGAATCCAAACCATAGCTCTAGATTCTATCCTCCTCCTCCTCCTAATTCTATTCTTCTACCAAAGGGAACAGTTTCAAGATATGTTTATTGTACATTTGTTTTAATCTTAACTATACAAAGAAAGCCAAGTAGGGTCAGAAAACAATTATTTCCCTTTACAAATATTTCCTCTGTCCCTCCCCAGTTTCCCTTCCCATAGCTTCTGACAAAGGCACAGATACTGGCCAGACTGGTCTCTCAAAGAACACGCTGGCTGCAGAGCCAAAAAACAGTTAAACCATTCAGTAAGGACAGAAGAACAGAAACATTAAGAACAAAACACACATCTACAATTTAGTGTAGTGATAGCATGATGTAGTTTGGGTTTTTTTAATCTATTATGATTAACTGCATCTTAGCTGGGAAATGCTCCAGCATCATCAGCAATGACAGCTATGGAAGAACCAGTTTTCTATAACATCTATTAAAAAAAAAAATTAAACTCCGCTTACAAATATTCAGGATTATTATTGAGAATGTACTGTGTACATGCCCCTCTCCTTTATGTACATCAAAAAGATTCTGTATAGTGTGTATAGCAGCTTGCTGCAACACTGCTGGCAGCTACAACTTCTTGGTGATTTCTTTAATACATCAGCTGCACTTATAAAAATTCTTTACTTTCCTAAGAACTAAAAATAGGGTTTTTTCTGTATGTCAGATGATAATAAAAATGCAGTTTTACAGGTAAGTGATCCATGAAACATGAGACTGAGGACTTGTAACAGGTACAGGAAAGGTTCAAGAGTCTTGAAAAAAAACCTCTGCCTTCCTCAGTCCACAGGGACAGCAGAGTCCAACCGCATATGCGCATAATTTTTTGTTGATGAGAAAGTCAACGTGACCTGGCAATGTGCGCTTGGCACCCAGAAAGCCAACCGTATCCTGGGCTGCATAACAAGAGCGTGACCAGCAGGTCGAGGGAGGTCATTCTCCCCCTCTACTCTGCTCTGGTGAGACCCCACCTGGAGCATTGCGTCCAGCTCTGGGGCCCCCAACATAAGAAAGACATGGACCTGTTGGAGCGAGTCCAGAGGAGGGCCATGAAGATGATCAGAGGGCTGGAGCACCTCTCCTATGAAGACAGGCTGAGACAGCTGGAGTTGTTCAGCCTGGAGAAGAAAAAGCTCTGGGGAGACCTTATAGTAGCATTCCAGTACCTGAAGGGGGCCTACAAGCAAGCTGGAGAGGGACTTCTTACAGGGGCACATAGTGATAGGACAAGGGGTAATGGCTTTAAACTGAAAGAGGGTAGATTTAGATTAGATATAAGGAAGAAATTCTTTACTGTGAGGGTGGTGAGGCCCTGGAACGGGCTGCCCAGAGAAGTTGTGGATGCCCCCTCCCTAGGAGTGTTCAAGGCCAGGTTGGATGGGGTTTTGAGCAACCTGGTCTAGTGGAAGGTGTCTCTACCCATGGCAGGGGAGTTGGAACCAGATGGTCTTTAAGGGCCCTTCCAACCCAAACCATTCTATGATTCTATGATAATAATCCTCTGAAGAACTGAGCAATGTTTGCCAATACCCAGGTTGTGATTCCTCTCAGAAGCTCTAGGACTGTAGATGTGTGTACATGCCAGTGGGACTTGGAGTATGAGCCTGCCTGGCAAGATGTTGGCACCTCCTCTAAACATGATCACTCACTCTCTCTAGCTCCAGTGACAATAGTGACTACATCTCCCTTGACTTAGATGAAAGCCTAGACACTTTGTTCAGTATACGTACGTACATCGTAGAAGCTTAAATATAAGCAAGATTAAGTCCACTCTGAAGTTTTCTTGTTACAGGTCTGCAAGTTCTTCCTCCTGCACAGGAAAAACATGCCCAACTATGGCATAGGCACTCTGATGAACTTTTCCTGCATTCTTCATACCTTCTGGTTCGCTCTCCAGATTCAAAGGAGCTTCTGATTGTGACCTTACCTAACATTAGTGAACAAGACAGTTTGCTCAGTTTCTATCCATGCTATATCACTCTTCCCATCATGTACAAAGACACAGTCATTTGTGCCAGCACTGATCTAGAGTATCAACTTCACTCCAGTATTCACATTAACAGCGCAATTCACAAGCCACCTTGCTGAGTTGTTTGTTTTGCTTCTTAGGTTTATCTCCCCCAGAATAGAAAGAAAGAACAATAAAGGATGTGTGAAGCAACAATATTAGGATCATCTTCATGTACGTCATTTATTCAGTTGTATGAGAGGAGTAGTAGGACAATAAGTGCAAAAAAGATTTGATCTCTTAGGTAATTCTTCTGCTTTGGGAAACTGAGCAGCCTATTTTCTCTGGTTACAGAAGCTGCTCCTAAACTGTTGACTTGTTTGATACAGAGTTCTTTGATCACAGAAAGCTGCAAACAAACAGCAGCATTACTGACAGTGCAGCTGGGAACAGATTTGTCACTATCAGCCTTAAAGACTGATTTTTCTTTTAGCTCTTGAGATCTTATGAATAAAGCTACTTCTGTAGAGACTACCAAATCCAAGCACATCTGGTACAGACAAACATGCTGGTGTTTATGATCTAATACCATTACATGAACAGAGGAAGTTACATTCTTTTGATAGTTCTCTACACTGATAACAGTTTGAAGCTCTTCTTTTGTACACATCAGAAATTCTCCACACTTCATCATCCAGTTCTGCTAGTGCTCTTCACAAACTTAGTGTTACTTTTAGTCCATTGCAAAGTCACAATCTGGGACACAGAATAAGGATGAAATTTGTGCCCTGAAACTTGGCCTTTAAATTTTAGGAAGTCAAGTCAAATACTGCCACCCAGATCCATTTTGTCTGAACCTGCCCTGCATGTATGTGGCTGAGCTACAATATTTGTACAGGAACATGCACTCAAATACACAAATATAGCAGTGTATTTCTGTTCCTACTTCCATAGGCGTGTTTATCGAAATTTTGTTTGTTTTAAAAAATGCTCTCTCTCCTTTCTGGTGTGTGTACACCCTTCTGTCTATTGGCACAGCATTTTCTCCCAGCTTGATTTATACGCTATGCCGACGGTTGTTGATCATGGCCACAATGTGTGACAGGTCCAAACTTTTCATCATAACCTCCATGAACTCCTCGTCTTTCCTTGCTCCCTCCACAAATTCATCCAGAGAAAGTTCACCTGTGTCAAGACACAGACAGAAGGCATCAGAATCATGCCAATCCACATTTGAACAGGAAAAGGAGTATGGTAATCTAACTTTAGAGACCACTTACTATACGTGCACTGTTCTAAAGCACCAAGAGGCCTCAGAGAGTCTTTTTAAGCTTATATGAAACTTCCCCGATATCCAGGCAACTCCAGCTTCCTTTTTTTTTTTTTCCCCACACAAGGGAAAGAGTACATAAGAAAGAATAGAGGAAGTGTGTAGCTAAGGAGTGGGATCATAGCTTCCTATAAATAAGGCTGGATTAGCCACCTCCTTTTTGGCCTAACCTGTCATAGTCCTAACTGGTCCCATACTTGCTGGTTTTCATGTTTAAAAGAAGTGACAGAAGGAAGCTGTGGCAGGTAGAAATAGGTTTTCTGTCCTAGGCCAAAAATCCCTTGTGCAGGGAAGCAGTTTGGCAGAGTTCTTCCGGAATAACAAAAGAGCACATCAGAAGGTAATGAGCACATGAAGTGGCAAGGAGAGAAATATCTCTCAGGGACAGACAGCGACTACAGTGGCATTGACCAGCTTTTGACAGACTGGTCCATAGCACTTCATGTGCTTGCTGTACTGCCTGTAGCAGACCCGGTGAAGAAACTCTGAACTTCAACATTAAATTCCAGTTCTTCCTTTCCATGCTGCTGAAATATTTAGGAGCAGCTGGGGCCATCTGTTAATATTTCCCACTTCTAACACTGACATAAGCTACACAGCAACATAAAAAAAGGCAAAAAAACCCCACTCCAAAACCCAACTACCGAATTCATGTGGACAGAACACAGCTGAGACTTAGTACAGGGAACAAATCCTGTCATACTGATTATGTATGATGCAAGGAGAAAAATGCCTTAGCAAAATTCATGGAGAATGCATTACTGGATGAGAATTCATATAACAAGCAAATATAAAATGAAGAGGCATAAAGTTCAATCAAGAAAGGAAGACATGGATGTCTCTCTGTAGCACAGAGAGCATCTGAGGTGGATGACAAAGACAGGAATCTTACCATCTCCATTCACATCAATTTTGTTGAAGACTCGGTTGGTGAACTCTTCTGCACTAGTTTCATGGTCACCACCATTAATAGCTCGAATAGCCTAAAGGAAAAGAGTAAGAATAGGAAGCTGCCTAATGGCTCCCAAAACAATAGACTGATTCCACTGCAGCCTGTCAGCGTAGATTCAGAACAAGACAGTCATGCCTGGTACCTTCCCCATACAAATGAGCCAGCATCATAGGAAAACACAGTAGAAATCATCAGGCCTTATGGTTGGCACTAAAGGGTGCAAAGGGAACATGGTTCTGGAGCATAGAACGAGCAACGAAACCCAGAGGATCACCCTAAATCTGCTTAGGTGGAGGTTAAGCACTGCAAAAATGGCAGAATCAGGATCCACTTAACTGATCCACTTTCTATTACCCTATGGTCTACCAAGCCCAATAAACACTGTCAAACACCCTCCACATTTGATATTATGAGATTCCTTTGTTATATGCTGTGGTCATTTATTTCTATTCTTGCTTTCCCTATTTCCATTTATATACTGCTTCCTGTGTGTCCTGCTTCTCCCTAAATCTCACTGGAAATTCACTTTCAGCTTGAGAAAGTTTAAGCATTATTCACTACTGTTTACCACAATTCATCTTATTCATAACCATATAGTGCAGGTTTCTGTTTTCTTTCCATGCCTAATTGTTCCCTTTGTTTAAGGATGTCCATGAAATATGTGATTCCAGAGCCTTCATATTGATTCTGCGACTATTCATTTTCTAGTTCTTACCTTCTGATATTTGGTAAGTTTCTTCATTCTTTTTCAAGTGCCATTTTACTAAGCATCACCTCAGCAACTTCCTAAGGCTGCCAAAAAAGACACCCACAAAATTCAAAGGGCACTAAATTGGTTGCCACCAATTATCGCTCACAGGACTTGTTTCTCAAGAGCTCTGTGTTAAATAATTACTATCTGTTGCTTCACAGTGATGTCTCAGTATTTCTATTGCAAGTTATTAGTAGGAGGCTGTATATTATTACAGTTATTGATTTGGTTTGGTCTCTTCAATGCCCAACACTAAAATTCATATCCAGATGAGAATGCATTACTAACATCTTTTTAGTGGTTTTATTTGTGGACAGCTCAGGCTTCAAATCTTTATCAAATCCATTTTCTGGCCTTTCATATTCAGAAGTGTAAATTATTTAGGGTCATTGAATCTTTCCTGCATCTTTCTAGTTTCCCAGTCTCTACAGAATAATCTGAACTTCCAGCATAATTCATTCTGAGATATCAATAAGGTCATGTTTATGCCTGTAACTCCAACACCTTCCACAATAGCTATTTGCATACAATTTTTTCCATTGACAGTCATTCTTCTTCAAACTATTTGCCAGAGTCAAAAATGTTTTATTACATTGACATTTAGGAGCTGGTTCTAAAAAGCAAACTGGGAGTAACTCTCGAACTACTATTCGCATGGGGAAAAGGACATATGAAGGACACATTGCAGAGACCGCAACTGACAGTCATGGAGTCTGAAATCTTAGAAAGTGCAATTTAGGTCCTAGGCAGCTAAAATAATTTTATGGAGTTAGTTATGCTGTAACATATGCTGTGGTGGTAAAGAAGAGTCTGTCAAGTCTGCTTACTGGACTATGAGATTGTGGGGAATTCTGCTGAAAGAAAGAATGCTGTTAAAGAAGGTCTCATCCATGATCATCCATATGGGGAATAGCAAAAGTCTTACTTGTGTGGTGAAATTTGTTTTTAAAGAAAGAGGAAAGATCACAGACCCCTGGAGACTCACCTTAATGATGTTGAGCAATTCATGTCGATCAATGCAGCCATTGCCATCTACATCATAGAGCTTGAAATACCACCGCAATTTCTGCTCCATCTTCCCACGGAGAACGAGGCTGAGGGCAGCCACATATTCCATGAAGTCAATATATCCATCCTGTGGGAAAACAAAAACCAAATTGTGACAGGAACAAGCTGAGGGAGTTATGGCTCTGGAGGTATTTTATCTTATTGCTCTTTAGATTCACAGCTAAAAGAGAAAGAAAACCAAATGGCACATTGACTTAGACTTAGGAAAAAGCTTTAGTGTGTACACACACACGCACACACACACACACATGTGCGTGCACATGCTATTTCTCTGGCCACCTTTAAGATCTCTTAAATACCTGGATTCCTAAAGTTATGATCAATTACATGTCTAGTGTACTCTGTGCTTGCCACCTGCAGAGATGGAACCTGTCACTCCTCATGGCTAGTGTGAACGAACACCTCTCTGTCCACCAGAGCCGACTGCCTACGGTCTGCTGGGAGAGAAAATTGATCCAGAGCCCTGGCTGCAAGAAAAGTGGAATGTAATTTTACCCTAGGTTTTCTGTACTATTCCGCTTTGTCTTTGTGGGAAACTACTGCTATTTCAGAAAGCCATAGATCTTTTCTCCATTCTCTGAAAAAAAAGCGACTGAAGGTATTTTTTAAAATACATAGAACATGATTTGACAGCTGGAAAAATTGTTCTGTGTTTAGGTTTTTAAACATTCCATTTCTTGAATCTACAAAGAAACTCAAAAAGCTCTTGTTTCATCTGTAAGAAAAATGCCAGACAGTAAAGGTTCATAATCCCTAGATTTAACACTGACTAAAATGCGAAGTGGTTAAAAAGAAACAACAAATAAAGTGCATATCTCTGTCAAAGATTCTGAATAACTACGTCAACAAATTACAGAGCAAAAAAATGAAACTTTCATTTATTGAGGTATTTAAACAAAGTCAGATGCCTTTCTGAAATGGATGTAAATAGATATACGTAAAAGCCGAATGTAGGTGGACTAGCAGAGCACTACTGTTTTACAGCAACGATCACAATATTTTAAAATATTCATTCAGGATCATTGTAGTACTCCCCTTATGTGGGTTTTTCATAACTTCATTGAGGAAAGTCACAGAAAACAAAGACAACCATCTCTAAGGGTGAAAAGGAGGGCGTGATTGCAATTTATAAAATAACTCTATTGAACATTTATCCTCTTTGTCCTCAGCAGAGTCCTCAGAATCTGAAGGTCCAGAGGGCAGATGATTCCACCCATCGTCAATGTCTGTATTACTACAGGGTGGCTCTTCCTCTGGGTGCTCTTGTTCCTTGCCCTTGTTTATAAAAGGAGCTTAGATTAAGTGGCTAACTATTAACAGGCTAAGATTAACTGATGTAGGTCCATCTCCACTGGTTGCCACACTCTTACTTCATTCCCCTTGAGATCACTATCACTTTATTTAGAAGATACCTTTTTATCTTTGTATTACCAATTTTGAATTTGAGACTCCTTAAAACATTGTTTACTGCATAACATGGAAAACTTCACAGGAAAACTTTGGAATGCGTAACATCCTCGAACAAAGTCCTTAAACATCCCAAGAAATGTCAGAGGTAAAGGGAAAGACTTGTGCAAGAACTGTTGGTTTAGTTTATAAAACTGCAGTTATATAAAACTGCTTCTCATCACTACCATCATCCTGGGCACAGAGAACTTTAGGATGAGAAAGGATATTCTTTGAGATTTGCAGTCATTTCCAGTCATTACATCCACCACAAGACTTCAGCTACCCTAATGGAGCCTGGCTGCTCCTCTCTTACCTTTAAGAATTTTGTAATATTCCTTAGCATTCCTTAATTCCTTATGCCTTCTCACCTGTTGTTCAAACCAATGTTCTTTGCTCAGTCCCTAGGCTTTCCTTCTTCAAAACTGACCCTGTGATTCCCCACCTGTTTCACATGTCTCTGTGACTAGTTCCTCCTTGACTCACAGACATCTGCTCCAGCCATTTCAGAACCTTGGAGCAGAGAACAAGGCTGAATTTTCCCAGGCTGCCATAAACCCATATTTCTCTGTCATTGAGATTACAGGCCTGCAAACATAGGCTTAAGTATATATGGATAAAAAACAGGCAAAAGTGAGGGGCATTGCATGCTTAAAGGAATTATGTGGGCTACAGTTTCTTACCTTAGAGACAGCCAGTAGTCGCCTGTCACAGTGAGGAATACTACCACCTCCCAGCTACTGCTATACGCTACACCTCCTAGCCCTCAGGAGAGGCACATAGATTGTCTGCCCATGCAGCATTAATTTCAGCTGCCAAATACCTGGAAATTACTTCCTCTGTGAATGTTAAAATGATTTCTATTGTGTTTGATTCCCGTAGTCTCCTCTGTCTGATACAGATATATTTTTGAATAATAAGAACATATAAGAATAATACTGAAATCTCCTTCATAAGTATTTTGCCAGTCAAACAAGGCCATGTCAATTAATACACAATAAGGAATTCTCAAAATTCAAAGATGAACTTGCACAAGGTAGTTAGATAATAAGGTGTTATTACCTATGGTTATGTTATCTATGTCATTATCTATGCATATTAATTTGCTCCTTGCATTTGGCTACTTTACGTTAGTGTCCCTCAGCAGCTTTCCACACCAATGTTTGTAAGAGAAAACCAAGGACTCTAAAAGTGCAGGAGTTGGTTTGCTTTTAAGCAGTACGAGGCAGTTAATTTCCTTGCCGGAGAACATACCTTGTTCATGTCAAACGTGCGGAACATCTGCTCAATGTACTCATTGGCCTCCGGATCCAGCCCTCGAAGCCCAAAGAACTGTTTAAATTCATGCTCCGTCAGCTGTCCAGAAGGACACTCCGTCATGAACTTTTTGTACCAGTGGTGGATCTCAATAGCCTGCAGATCATCCACTGTCGAGCTGTTATTGTTCCCCATGTGTATGCGTGGTCAGAAGAATGGTGCTACAGGAATGATCCTCTTCCTCCTGTTGCTTTCACAGCACTGCCCATCTGCTCCTGTCCACGTTCAACATTAGTGTCAGTTAAGTGAGGGATCTAACTTTCCACAAGCCAATTACAAATGTTAATCTGCTTAGAGGCTGATTTACAAACCCGAAAGTTTCAATGATACAAACAGTCTTCTTGGAATGGAAAGGAGGTGCAAGATAATCTAGCAAATCACTGCTATTTCAGAAGCCAAATCAGAAAGGGTGAGAAGGTTAATCAGACACGGGCATCAGGAGCTACACTGGTTTGGTACACTACCCTATTTTTAACCTTGATATAATTATACATGAAGATAAGAGGAAAAGGCTACAGGATGTGGGATTTGAGGTGAAGTAAAGATCTGCTCCTGGAACTGGATTTGAGAGTCTGTTTTCTCAAACAGAAATGTTGGATAACTTAGTGTATAGGACCAGAAAGTGTTACAGAAGTAGCCCATCATAAATGTTAGGCTATGTGGGAAAAAGCTCATCTCCACACACGCAAACAGGCACAGAGGAGCAATGGCAGGTGGGGGGACCCAAATAATCCCCTGACCTGGCTGATCCCAGAACCACCACAGAAGTGTAATCAACCCATAAAAGGCTCATCTGCACAAACAGGAAGGAGCAAAAAGAGACAACCACAGGCTGGGGAACCCAAATAACCCAGTAAGAGAAATGAAGCCCCTGTCCTGGCTCGCTCTAAGGCTGTCAGAGGGGAGCCATCAGCCCCATGGACCTGGAGGTGACACCCATCACAATGAGTCAACGGGAGAGGTTGTCAGAGTACCTTACAGACTGAGTGGGGTTACTGCTTAGGGGTATGAAAAACATTGTGGGGTGCAGGGGAAGAACATTTGAGGACTGCACAAGATTTATAATGGGATGTTTAGGGGAGGAACCAAAGGTGGGGAAAGGGATGGGTCTAGGTGGTTTGGGTATGAACAAGCATGGCAAAATGGAGGGAAAGGGGATACAAGGGGCTGGTTGTATGTAAAATGGTTGCTGGTCAGTATGAGTGCCTAGCCATGCCCTGTGCCTGATCAGCACAGTCTTTCCTGTCTTCTATCATTTCTAACTCTTTTTCTGGCTGTGCAGCTCTGTGTGTGCATGGGAATTTAAGTGCCCACAACCGGAGTGGGGACCATGGGTCACAGAAGCCTGCATGTATTTGGTGCCAGCAACAGGAATCAGTGAGGATCTAAGCACCAGCAACTAGTGTCAGACCATGGATCACAGGGTCCCACATGTCTTGGGTGCCAGCAACCGGAGCGAGTGAGAGTATGTATGTCAGTATATGATCACTAGTGAATATCAAGCCAGACTAGCCAGCAAATAGGTTAAGTGGTTTGGGAACCGGGTGTATGTATGTCTCTGTTAGTGAGACAACTGGTGGAGTTGACTATCAGAAGGACCAGGGGTCCAGCCCAACTGCTGGAGAGACTGTAAGGTGTGGGGTTGAGGGAGACACACTTGTCTGTGTGTGTTTTCTGAGCAGGAGACAGACAGCTGGAGAAAGCAAGGTTCCTGAGAGTCTCATCACAGTAACTGGAGGGACCCACAGTGTACATATTTGTGTGTATGTTGGTGTGTGCAAGGGGATCTGTACCAGCAACTGCAGTGGGGCTGTGGGCCTTGGGGGTCTAGCATGTCCAGGTGCCAGCAGCTGGGGAGACCGGGCATCCAGAGCCAGCTACTGGGTAGACTGAGTGTCTAAGCCCAGCTACTGGAGCGATCTGCCTTGTGCATATGTTTATATTTCCCACTGATGGATCTTCATCCTGGTCAGCCAGAGAGGGGGACAGGATACAGCCACTGGTGCTGTTTGTGTTTGTGTGAGTGCTGGGTGC
Source organism: Platalea leucorodia (assembly GCF_965183815.1). NCBI lineage: Eukaryota > Metazoa > Chordata > Aves > Pelecaniformes > Threskiornithidae > Platalea > Platalea leucorodia. The sequence goes on along the minus strand of NC_138826.1, from coordinate 128,110,065 downwards.
TTCTGTCTGTGTTGCTGGCTGGGTGCACGTGTATATATGTGTTGTATACATGTGTTTGTGTGTGTGCCTACTAAGAATACATTCTCAGTTTTGCAACTGGTTGGACCTGGGGGCATGGAGCTGTAGCAGCCTCACCTCCATCAGGCCACCAGATCTGGCAACTCCTAACAATAGCACAGAATCAGAGGCAATCACCATCTTTACTTAGGAATGGTCATTCCAACATTTTATCCTCACAAACCTGTATCTGTTAAAACATAGTAATAGTGTAATTTAAAAAAAAAAATCGCAACCTATAAACATTTTATAGTAAAAACAAAGAGAAGTAATTTTAGATACTGAAGCAATGAACAGTGCTTAACAGTCCATGTACTTATCTTTTGTGGCCAGCATCATAAAACAATGTAAGTAGTACCACCTCAAATTCACTTTCTCAAGAGCATATTAAATCAATGCAACAAGACTACGTATCACAAATATTTCAGCTACTTATACTGAAGCTGCAGATAAACATTATTAAGACCATTAAAAGATTGTCTGTGTTACTGAAATGTAGTGAGATACTAGCGTAACTGAGCCTTGGAAATTATCACCATTAATCCATTTAAGAAGGACAGTATGTAAAGGAGATGGAGGATTTCTATCACTGTTAGACACCATTCCTAAACATTCTCAAACTAAGAATTCAGCGTTATGCTCAAAATCTTGTTTATGGACAAAGAGGAAGTATACCTTACATATAGAACCATAGATCACAGAATGGTTTGGGTTGGAAGAGACCTTAAAGATCATCTAGTTCCAAACCCCCTGCCATGGTCAGGGACACCTTCCACTAGATCAGGTTGCTCAAAGCCCCATCCAACCTGGCCTTGAACACTTCCAGGGCGGGGGCATCCACAGCTTCTCTGGGCAGCCCGTTCCAATGTCTCACCACCCTCACAGTAAAGAATTTCTTCCTTATATCTAATCTAAATCTACTCTTTTTCAGTTTAAAACCGTTATCCCTCATCCTATCACTACACTGCCTAATAAAGAGTCCCTCCCCATCTTTCCTGTAGGTCTCCTTGAAGTACTGGAGGGCTGCTATAAGGTGTCCCTGGAGTCTTCTCTTCTCTAGGCTGACAACCCCAACTCTCTCAGCCTGTCTTCATAGGAGAGGTGCTCCAGCCCTCTGATCATCTTCATGGCCCTCCTCTGGACTTGCTCCAATAGGTCCATGTCTTTCTTATGCTGGGGCCCCCAGAGCTGGATGCAATGCTCCAGGTGGGGTCTCACCAGAGCAGAGTAGAGGGGGAGAATCACCTCCCTCGACCTGCTGGCCATGCTTCTTTTGATGCAGCCCAGGATATGATTGGCCTTCTGGGCTGTGAGCACACATTGCCGGCCCATATTCAGTTTTTCATCCACCAATACCCCCAGGTCCTTCTCTGCAGGGCTGCTTTCAATCCACTCATCACCCAGCCTGTATCCATGTTTGGGATTGCCCCAACTTAGGTGTAGGACCTTGCACTTGGCCTTGTTCAACTTCATGAGGTTCGCACAGGCCCACCTCTCTAGCCTGTCAAGGACCCTCTGGATGGCATCCCTTTCCTCCAGAGTATCAACAACACCACTTTACATATATATGTAAAGCCAAGAATTTATTGTTAGTATAATAGAAATTTTAACAGTCTAGTTCAAGAGTCATCGTTAGTCTAGATCTAATTACAAAAAAGCAAAGAAAAATAATGTAGGTCGAGTACTTATATACAGGAAAAAAGTTGCACTAATCGTAAAAATACAATTGAAATTGCAACACACACACTTAGTTTCTATGCCTTTTCTGGTGTTACACTCACCTGACTGCTGCTCCTCTGGATATTAAGATCTGTGGTTCACTCTGGTGTTTGTGGTGGCAGGGTATCATGGCAAGTTGTCAGCATCTGGAGTCCTTCACTGGGAGGAATGTGATATTCTTGTTAATGGTTTCCTCATCTTCTCTTCTTTTCTTTTCTTTTCTTTTCTTTTCTTTTCTTTTCTTTTCTTTTCTTTTCTTTTCTTTTCTTTTCTTTTCTTTTCTTTTCTTTTCTTTTCTTTTCTTTTCTTTTCTTTTCTCTTCTCTTCTCTTCTCTTCTCTTCTCTTCTCTTCTCTTCTCTTCTCTTCTCTTCTCTTCTTTTTTTCTTTTTCTTTTTCTTTTTCTTTTTCTTTTTTTCCACTTAGGCTCATGTTTATATGTTTACTAACATAAATTTACACCTTTCTCTTTCTTTTTACATTTACATTTGAATGTACTCTGTATCTTACATGGTGCCCTGTATGTATCTTAGATATGTTTACTTTGTTACCCCTGAAACCAGTTTTGTCCAGCTCTGGGTCTGCATTTTTTTAACTAATCATTAGTTAGTTGTTTATAGCCATGGGGTCTACCAGCACAAAGCCTGTGCCCCATCTCTTATCATCCCATGTCTGTTCTCCTCTATGCCAAATCCTGTGTCTCCACTTCTCAAGACCTCAGCTGTTTTACCAGGCCTGTATTTCTCTACATCATTGTGTTAGAGTTGTAAATATCTCATTCTACCTAGAATAACTACTTACTAATACTACCTATATAAAACCGTGGTTATACCACACAAGGATAAATAAATAAAATAAATTAGCCACAGACACCTCACAATTAGAGAAATTGCTCTCACAGCTAAATCAAGTGAAACAAAGCTGCAGGCAGGTCATGAAAAATTCAGAGCAGGCTTGGCAAGCCTTAGTCCTGAAGCCTTGCGAACTCAGTACAGAGCCTATGGCAATACCCTGCCCCTATGGCAGGACTACATGGTTACATCACAAGCAGGAATATGAGTGCATTTGAATGTATATGCTAACACATGATGAAGACAGCTGGGAGGTGAGGGAGATCTTAAAGGTCTTTTCGAACCTAAACAACTCTATGATTCTATGAGATTGTGCTGCTCAGACTTCATAAAGTCTTCATGAACTTCACAAAGTTAAAAAAAGCAAGGTGCAAGGCCCTACACCTGGGCTAGGGCAATCCCCAGTATGAATACAGCCTAGGAGGTGAATGGATTGAGAGCAGGCCTGAGGAGAAGGACTTGGGGATACTGGTAAATGAAAAATTGGACAGGAGCTGGCAACATGCGGTTGCAGCCCAGAAAGTCAATCATATCCTGGGCTGCATCAAAGGAAGCGTGGCCAGCAGGTTGAGGGAGATGATTCTCACCCCCAACTCCATTCTCGTGAAACCCCACCTGGGGTACTGCGTCCAGCTCTGGGACCCCCAGCGTAAGAACGACATGGACCTGTTAGAAGTGGGTCCAGAGGAGGCCATGGAACGCCTCTCCTGGGAAGAAAGGCTGAGAGAATCAGGGTTGTTTAGCCCAGAGAAGAGAAGGCTCCAAGGAGACCTTACTGCAGCCTTTCAATGTATAAAGGGGGCTTAGAAGCAATACAGAGAAAGCCCTTTTACCACGGGCTGCAGTTACAGGACAAGGGGTAATGGTTTTAAACCAAAAGGGGGTAGGTTTAGATTAGACGTCTCCAGAAGCATTCAAGGTCAGGTTGGATGGGCCTTTGAACAACCTGCCCTAGTGAAAGATGCGGACTAGGTGATCCCTAAAGGTCCCTTCCCACCCAGACCAGCCTGGGATTCCGCCACTTCACGGCACCCACAGCGCCCCGGACCCAACCGAGCGCGCGCACCAGCCACGCGCTGCCCACACCCCTAAATATGTCTCAGAAAGCCTTGGCTGATTGGTTGCTTCCTTGTTATGGGGCGGGTCCCCAAGCCCTACTCGGGATTGGTGGTTTTGTGCCATGTGTCAGGATAACCATGGCGCCGAGGCGGTTGCTTCGCCGCAATTAGATGATGATCATGTCTATCTTCGCGTTTCCGTAGCTGACTGGCTGTCCTCCTGTGGGGAGGCGGGGCCGCGCTGGAGGCGGAAGCTGCCGCGGCGTGTTCCGGTGGTGAGGTGGCTGGGGGCGGGATTGGTTTTACAGCGGTGGAGCCGTCGCTGGGGTCGGCGGGTGTGGGTCGCCGGCAGGTCAGTGCCTCCCCTCCGCGTTGTCCTTCCGCTGTGTGCGGTCTGCAGGGTCGGCGCTGTCGCCCGGCTCTCGGCGGTGGTCCCGAACCGGGCTCCTTCCGCCGTGCAGCGCTGGGACACCGCTGCCAGCCCCGCTGGGGGCGGCCCTGCCGGCCTGCAGGGCCCAAGGAACGGGGCGGGTTCGCAGCTTCTTGGTGTCCAGGGCGGTGAGGAAGAGCGGGGCAGGCTGGCCGGCGGGGCTCTTCTCTCTCCCGTGCTCCGTGCACCCACCGCGCCGGTGCCTACGCTGCGACCGCGCTGCCTTTCGCCGGCTGTCTGACCGCGGTGCCCAGATGGGAGCAGAGCCCGTCCTGGGAAGGTTTCTGCCCTGTGAGGCCCGCCGGAGGTATTGCGGTCAGCTTTGCTCCCGTTGGTAAATCTACGGGACTGGTGGGGCAACCGTGCATTCCTGTAGCTGCATTGGTGCTGGCTTCCCCTTCCCTTGGTGGAACGTTGTTGCTAGGTCCTGAAGCCTGGGATTGTGGGTGGCAGCAGTGGTCAAGATCTGTTGCTCTTCTTCGATCCTTGTCCCTTTCAGAGCTCCTCTGCACAATGTAAGAGGTTTGGTCCAGGGCTTGTGTACAGCAGCAATGCCTTCAATGCCTGTTTCCCTTCAAAAGAAGGAAAATGCAAAGAATTAAACTCAATTTATGTGTAATAAACTTATAATAGAATAAATTAGGGAAAAACACTGTCAAGTTTTTATTCCCTATGGCTGATACCTAGAGAGAAATACATGGATTTATGCACTACTTATTACTCATATGCAGACTATCCTATGGCTAGTAATGGACTTAGGCTGTTTGGGTCAGTAAGGGAAGTATATTTCAGAGTAAAGGAGCGTCTTCTAGAACACCGTTGGTAGTCCCAGTGTTCAAAGTAAAGTCTCACGAGCAAAAGTTTATTAGTCATAGGAATGCCGAGCAAAACATTATTTTCAACTACAGCCAGAACACAAGCTATACTGGCTTACATCATAAACACAGTGCAGGTCTTTTGTGTTCTTCTATTAATTAAAAAAATGGAAATCCATGCCAAAGTCAGTATGGCCCTGGAAGAGCAATAGTCTTGTCTCTGAGAGCTGTACTGTTTACTTTATTTGGGTGAGGCAGTGGAACACAGAATAACCTCTGTTCTTTTGTGTTTGTCTACTTCTGTGTATGAGGAAATTGGCCACCATTGTATAATGCTTTCCTGCTATAAGCTCAGAAGTAAATATGAAATGCAAGCACCAGGGTATTCCTGCCACAAGTCCTTGAGGCTAATGCATAAGACAGCTACCACCTTGTGTGCAGACTGTTGGCTTTGGGACGGTATTTAAAGCTGTGTTATGCTTGTTCCTGGATTTATTCTCAGGGAGAGTTCAAAGAAGACTGAGACAGGTCCTTTGCAGTGGTGTCCAGTGACAGGATGAGAGGCAACGAGCACAAACTGAAACACAGGAGGTTCTCTCTGAACATCAGGAAATGCTTTTTTACTGTGTGGGTTACTGAGGACTGGCACAGCTTGCCCAAGGAGATATCCTTGGAGATATTCAAAAGCTGTCTGGACACGGTCCTGGGCAACTAAGTCTAGGTGGCCTTGTTTGAGCAGGGAGGTTGGACCAGATAACCTCCGGAGATTTCTTCTAACCTCACCCATTCTGTGATAAGATCCTCCCTGAGCCGTCTATTTGTCCTTCGTTGAATTTGCTCCAACAAGTTCCCACCTCTCTCATCCTGGGGAGCCCAGAACTGGACACAGTACTCCAGATGTGGCCTCACCAGTGCTGAGGATCACCTTCCTCCTGGCAGCGCTCCTAATGCAGCCCAGGATGCTGTTGGCCTTTGCCACGAGGGTGGATTGATGGCTTAAGTTGAACTTCATGAGGTTCCCATTAGCCCATTTCCCCAGCCTGTTCGGGTCCCTCTGGATGGCAGCACGCCCATTTGTGGGTATCAGCCACTCCTTGCAGTTTTGTGGCAGCTGCAAAGTTGCTGAGGGTGCACACTGCAGTGATACCAGCCGGCCGCCTCTGCACTTCTGGGTGCATCCTGTCAGGCCCCATGGACTTGTGTATGGCCAGTTTGTGCTCCCTAGCCTGGTCCTCTTCCACATAAGGTAAGTTGTCTTTGCTCCAGGCTTTCCATCAGGTGTTGGTGGACTGGGATTCCTGAAGCTTGGTCTTGCCACTAAAAACTGAGGGAAAGAAGACAATGAGTACCTCAGCCTTTTCTGTGATCGGGGTGCCTGCCACATTTAGCAGTGAGCCTGTGTTTTCCCTGGGCTTCCTTTTGCTGTTTGTATAATTGTAGAATCACTCTTCATTCCCCTTCGCATCCCTTGCCATATTCAGCTCAGCTGAGAATATAATTTAAAAGTGAGTTCAAAAGACATGAATGTACAGGACTTGAGTTCAGGTTATTAAAGTCCATGCCTGTGCAATTAGGTGCAGACAGGCTTCAGTTCGTCTGTTTGCATTTTGAGGAGGCTAACTGTGAGCCGAGGTCAACTGTGAGCCAAGCCCAGCACGGCATATTAACTTGAGTTCAGTATCAGGTTAATGTAGCCAGCCTGGACAAAGGCCAGGGAATCTTTTCTCAACATAGTCCAGGTACACATGCTTGAACTTGTAATGCCTGTAGCATGCAGATATGTGCTGAGCCCCACACATATTTCTGGTTACAATGGATGTCTGCAGATGCCTGCATTCTACTTTTTTCCGTATTTCTAATACCACTTCTAGTAATTAATCTATTGTTTCTGTCAGTCCTAGATCATGTTATCTTATACTACTTCATGTCACATCTCAACCACATATTGTGCATTTGTGGCTTTAAGAAACTGTGGCCTAATGCTCAATAGGAAGATCAGATCCATCCTCTTCAAATATTGGTGACAGTCAGAAAGAGGCATTTTTGCATTTGGATGACTGTTTTCTAAAATGTGCTTTTACCACTGCCAAGACAGCAGGTTCTGTTCCTCACCGTGGCATTGTGGGGGTGGTGGTTTACAAAACTATAAATACGTTTATTCTTATAATGAACCAGGGATTCCAGGTCTTTAAATGAATCTTTTATATTACCAGCTTGGTGAACAGTTGATGTTCACAGCAGAAATTTCTCTAGCAGGAACTGTAAAAGTATATTATTCTGGAATTCCATGCCTCAGTCTCACCTGAGACAGCTGAGAAGTAAGCAAAGTACCAGTACTTTTCTCACTGGCTATTGTATTGATACAGAATGTGGACACTCCTGGCTTTCTGACAGTATGCTTCTTGAGTAGTTTCATTGTCTAGAACTCTTTGCAAGAGACTGGCTGAGGCCTCGCTTCTTTCCTCATGTCTTTTTGCTTCACTAACTGCTTCTTGAGCATTTTATTCTGTAGGCTGAAGAGACTAAGCTCATGCCATACAGTATAAGAAACCAGGGCATGTCTCTGCAAGAACAGGAGAAATCCAGTTTCCTGAACAGGGAAGACTTTTCACTTTTTATGCTTATTGCAAATGACTGAATGTAATAATCCCAAAGTGTACTGTGTAGGATGAAGAATGGGCTTATTTTTCTTTTTACTGTTGGATAAATTATTTTCCTCTTTTTTTTTTTTTCTTTTTTCTCTCTCCGTCAAGAGTCTTGGTTCATGCAACCTGTCAGTACCCAAAAGATAAAAAAGAATGGCATGAAGGACCCGCGTATGACTGCTCTGCCTTGGAAACCTCTTTACTACTGAATAAGCAAACCTATGCGCTACTTGGTGCATAAAAGAGGTTGGTGTTCACGTGCCCTTTTCTGCTGTTGATGCTCTAATGTGCATTGTGACATTTTCTACTTATGCGAAATCAGGTGGCTAGACGGTGTGACTGCTACAGAAAAATAATGCACTACTGTTTTCTCCATTGTCAATATTTCCATGCTTTAAGTGGCAATCTAAGAGCAAAGATTTGCTTACTAAGATAAAGGAGGTCAGGAATGAGTGGATCATTGTAGCCAGCTTTAGAAGCCTACTTCTAGCTAGAGAGACATCTTGTCATATTAAAAGATTACATTTGATGGAGATAATTATTGTAATGTAAACTTGATGTCATGGCTAATGCGAGCTTGCCTAATTTCAGTTTGCCCTATTGGAGCTTCTTTTACATTTGTACAAATTATTTTGCCATTTACAGGCATGGACTTAAAGCTGGGACAGATCTATAGCTTTTCAGTTAAGAGATATGTCCAGTGTCACATGTGACCTTTCTTCATAGAATACTAGAATGATTTAGGTCTTAAGGGACTTTGGGAGTTCATTTGATCAAACCCTCTGCTCTTAGCATGGCTAACCTCGAAGTTAGATCAGGTTGCTATGAGCCTATTCCAGAATTTTTTATCATCTTTCCTGTGCACATTTTTTTTTTCCTGATTGAAATTTCTTATGCTGCAACTTGTGTCTGCTGCCTCATGTCCACCTGCTGTGCACCTTGTAAGAAGTGTCTGGCTCTGTCTTTAGCTACCTAATAGGTGATTATAGGGCAGACAGCAATTATATCCCTCTCGTTACCCGCTGTTCTCAAGGCTGAACGAGCCCGGTGTTCTTAGCCTCTCCATATGTCTTGTAATCCAACCCCCAACCATCATGGGGGCTTTCTGCTGTACTTGCTTCAGTTTGTCCCTGTCATTTTTGTGTGTCAGAGCTTGAAAGTGGACACTGTATTCCAAATGTAGTCTTAACAAGTGCTGAATAGAAAGGAATAATTGCTTCCCTCAACCTGCTGGCTGCAGTCTTACTAATACAACTCGGTATATAGTTGACCCTCTCTGCTGTGAGAGCACACTGCTGACTCATGTTGAGCTTATCCACCAGCATCCCTAGGTTGTCTTCTGCAACACAGTTTTACAGCCAGTTGCTCCCCAGCCTGTACTGCATATGTTTGTTCCATCCCGGGTGCAGGGCTCTGTATTTGCCTTTTCTGAACTTCATGATGTTTCTGTCCATCTGTTTCTCTAGCCTGTTGAGATCCCTCTGGTTGGCAGCTCTATACTTTGGCTTATCAACTGCTCATTAGAATTTGGTGAACTTACTGAGGTGGATTGTATCCCATTATCTGGGTTAATAATGGAGAACTTAATCTGCCACTCTCCCCAAAATGGAAAATTATGTATTGCTGGATGGTACTGCTGCATTTTTCTGGTTCTTTATCTCCATTTGCTGGATCAGTTTGGCTCCTGAATTTCAAGGAAAGGAAAGAAGGTATGCTAAGCAGCAGCCAGGGAATATATGCCCTCTCCAGCCTATTCTCCTGTGTCGTGGTCCTGTCCTGTCCCGTATGTGGCCTGTAAAGAAGTGACTTCATTTAAGAACCACTTACTCTTGAGTAAACTGAACAGATCATGGTTCTGTAATGTCATTGTCAAGAAAGATCAAGAATGAACTATGAGGGTGACTTGAAATCTGATATAAAAATGTATTTTTTCAATCATACATGTAGAGTGGTGAAGGTATCTTCATGTGTCTTACCAGCCCATCCTCTGCTTTTATGTTCAGAGAATCTGGCTGCTTTTGTTAACATGATCGTTTCTTTATTCCTGAGGTTTTACTTTGGCTTGTCTCTCTTGGCAGAGGAGACATACTCCCTGTAAGCCTTGTCACCTCTGTAATGTTAGAGATCAACATGAAGGCATGCTTATTCTTCATAGCGGTTTTGACTCTAACTGTATTCTGACTTTTTTTTTTTGTGTGTGGTTTTTTGTTTTTGTTTTTTTTTTTTTTGTTTTGTTTTTGTTTTAGGCTGAAGATGCTGAGCCGTTTGTCAGGTTTAGCAAGTACTGTTTTACAAGAACTGTCAGGTGATGATGGAGATGCAGTTACTGAATCCTCTATTGCTGTAAGTACAGTGTTAACTAAAGACTTTCAGGATCTTATTAAGAGTTAGTTTGGGGAGAGTGAATCATTTGACTGCCGTGAGAACTGTTTCCTGTTTCTTCATTGCTGAGCACTAGACTGAGCTGTCATTCTACTCTGCTTTTCCTATATTCCTGACCTTTTAAGTCAGCACTTTTGTGGGGCACACCATAATCTCCTTAATTTCCACATCTCAAGGCGATCCTAGAAAATGAACTAGAATTAGGGTGAGGAAAGACTTTTAAGAGTACTAATGGTTCTGTGTAGCAGAAAGGGGAGCTCTGCATGATTGGGTGACAGTGGAAGGCTTGATATGTATGTTGCCCTTTGGTACTTCAGACAGTGGATAATGTGTGAGTGGTAGAGTCTCTCCAGTGCCACTCATTTCAGATTTGCTGGTGTTGTGTTCAGTAAAGGTGCTCTTTTTTTGTGTATTGGCTCCTGGGTATCCTGAGCTTTCCTCCTGGTTTCACCTAATTGTGTATAGTTTCATAGGCTACATGAGATGCTTGCAAGGAACAGAGTGCAGCACTTAGGAGTGGAGCTGAAGGTATCATTTGGATGCTATGTTGCAGTCTGTTTAGACTTTTCTCCTCCAGAGCACTCCTTTCACTGTTTCAGGTACAAGCTTTAGAGCCAGAAGCAGAAAGCATGGAGGAGGCACCTGAGGAGCTATTGGAGCGCCTAGCCCAAACAGAAAAACTAGTTGTTCAGCTGAAGGATTTGATCCGAGAAAAGGATGCACTGCTCCAGCAAAAAGAAACTGTACTCAAGGTATCATTTCTTTCACTGGGGACCTGGGAGCACGAGTAAAATGCTGCTTCAGCTTTCTGTGCAAGCCAGCCGCTGGTTTCTTTTGAACATTTGAGACATGTGCACTACTAAATGCATCAATTCCAGAGAACTGATCCTAAGAATCCAAAGAATGGACCCTAACCCAAGAGATACAGGATAGCTTCTGTTCATTTTGCTTAGGGGTAATTCCTTCTAGAGTAGATAAGTTATATCCAGGGGGGGAACCCGATAAAGAGCCTGGTGGGGCCCTTGTGCCGAAGAAAAACTGGCTGCTCTCGCGAGTGAGGCATATGGGGCTTTGGTGTTGCTGGGGCAACTGCGGGAGATTTAAATGAGGAGATCCCAGAAGCAGCACTCAGTTGGTGAGGCATGCGGCGGCAGCAATGGTAAGTCCTGCGACTGGGCACTAGATTGGGGTGGAAAAGGGGGTTTCCTTTGCTGGGGAACCTGATAAAGAGCCTGGTGGGGCCCTCGCGCCAAAGTAAAAACAGCTGCTCGAGGCAGACGGGGCTTGGGCGTTGCTGGGGTAACCGCCGGAGATTTAAACGGGCCCCTAGGGAACGTGAGTGACCAGGAGCGCAGCGAACAGGATGGGCAAACAGGGCATGGCGCGGCACTTTGCGCAGGCAGAGTGAGCAGGCAGCTGGCGAGCTCTCCTTGTGGTCTACGCCCTCCTGGAAGAGACTTAGCCGTGGTTTCCACTCGGACAAAAGCCATCGCCAGAAGGGATGTGGTGATGCAGACAGAGCTCCCACTAAAACATGTGGCCACCCAAGTCTCTGGCTGCAGGGAGTGCCAGAGCCTTGCTCTGGTGATGGAGGGCTGCCAAGACATCTGTGTGAGGTGCGAGCAGGTGGAGGATCTGCTCAGCATGGTGGCAGAGCTGAACGAAGAAGTAGCAAGACTGAGGAGTATCAGGGAGTGCGAGAGGGAGATAGACTGGTGGAGCCACTCGCTACCATCCCCGAGACGAGCACACCAGATGGAAGCATCAAGAGAAGGAGAGGCTCCCCTACCCTCTTGCCACCAGGCAGAAGGAGGGGGCCTAAGAGACAGAGGGGGATGGAAACAGATCCCTGCTCGGCACAGGAGGAGAAGCCTCTCCCGGCCTACCTCGCCCTCTCAGGTGCCCTTACACAATAGGTATGAGGCTCTGGAACTCGAGGGCCAGGAGGATGAAGATGTGGACAGTGATCCATCCAAGGGGTTGACTAGGGGAACCAGTCAGCCCCACGCATTACAATGGCCACTAGTAGGAAAAAAAGAAGGGTAATTCTCATAGGCGGCTCCCTTCTGAGGGGAACAGAGGGCCTGATATGCCGACCAGACCCATCCCATAGGGAAGTCTGCTGCCTCCCTGGGGCAAGGATAAGAGACGTTACTAGGAAGCTCCCTAGGCTGGTAAAATCGTCCGATTATTATCCACTATTGGTTGTTCAAGTTGGCAGTGATGAGGTAGCTGATAGAGGCACAAAGACGATCAAAAGGGATTTTAGGGAACTGGGGCAATTACTTGAAGGATCAGGAGTGCAGGTAGTGTTTTCCTCCATCCCTTCAGTAGCCGGGAGGCATACGGAAAGGAACAGAAAGACCCATCTCATTAACGTGTGGCTCAGAGGCTGGTGCCAGAGGTGGAATTTGGGGTTTTTCAGTCATGGGGCAGTTTACATGGCACCAGGCCTGCTGGAGACAGATGGGGTTCACCTGTCGCAAAGGGGGAAAAGGATTCTGGCTCAGGAGTGAGCAGGCCTCATTGAGAGAGCTTGAAACTAGATTCGAAGGGGGAAGGGGATAAAATCAGGCTTGCTAGGGATGAGCCTAGAGGTGGCATGCCTGTGTTGGAGAACAGATCAATAGCCCAACTGAAGTGCATTTACACCAATGCACGCAGCATGGGCAACAAGCAGGAGGAGCTGGAAGCCATTGCACAGCAGAAAAACTATGATGTGGTTGCCATCACGGAAACGTGGTGGGGTGACTCGCACAACTGGAGTGCTGCAATGGAGCACCTGATCCAAGTTATGTAGCATTTTGTTTCGGAGCTCCTCAAGGCCCGTACAGATTGCTGGTGGCTCTAATAAATATTAGTATCTTTTTGTGTGAGGTTTTTCTTTCCCCATTTCAGAGTGTTTGAGACAGAGTAGGCTGTGCTGCAGTCACCCAGCAGTCCAGTGGTTTCATGGCACATAACCAAAGAGACACATTGCATATCCTGAGGCATGACCTGAGAGAAAGTGCAGTTACTTGAGATAGTGTTGAGGGACAGCATACAGCACAGGAAGTCAACCTGAGTTTGTACTAATTGCTAGAAGTCCCTTGAGTGATCTGTCCCTTGAAGAGAAAGTACTAGAGCAGAAGCTAACTATTTTGCTGTGTATAGTGTTTCAGAGCAAATTTGTTTCCTGGATGTGTTTTTAATTGGCACTGTTACTGGGGAAGCAGGTTTGGACAAAGAACTGCAGACTGACAAATTACGTAACTTTTCCAAGTGGTGCTTTCAGGGTGGTAGCACTGGAATTTTAAGTGCAGTCAGCTTGTATCCTTCTTTTACAGGAAGAGCGAGAAGCTGCAGATGCTAAGCTGATGAAGCTTAAACTTCAAGCCAAAGCCAAACTGGCATCTCTGAACAAACGCATTGAGGAGCTGACAGAGAAAGGATCACCATTGCCTGCACAGACCTTATCAGAAGAGCAAGTGCATCCCAAGGTTGGAAGAACAGGGCTACTTAAAAGATGATAGCCTCTACTGATAATCTGGTGCCATTTTAGGTCCCAGTGAGCAAGCAGGTCCTCTCTCTCTCTTGTTAGCAGGACATTGATAGTTCCAGCAAGGTTGTCTATGCTGTAGGAAGCTGGTCTGTCCAGCTTGATCAGCAACTTGATCTCCTCAAGGGTATGGGCTAGTTTCACTTTGCATATCTTCAGTAATCTGTTGTAGCTAAATTCTTTCCTGCAGAAATCACATGTCTATCTGAACTGTAAGTTTCAAAATGTTATCTGCCATGTGAGTACAGCAAAGGAGAGGGAAGGTTGGCTCAAATACAGGAACAAGGAGTTAAGGAGGTCATTAAAACTGAAAGGCGGCAACTTAAATGTAAAAAAAACAAAACAAAACAAAAAACAACAACAACAAAAAAAAAACCACCAAAAAAACCCCCCAAAAAAACCCCCAAAAAAATTTCCAGCCATGTAGCTTCCTGTGCCACCCCAAAATTTTATAGTTAACAAGCCATAATTGTGTAAAGCTAGGTAAAAAATGAGGTGTCCTGTACCAAGACATTAAAGAAGCCATTAGTTACTAGCTAGAAACTCCCACTGGAGCTGGTAGTTTTTGAAAATTTAAAATTGTTCTGCTGACCACATAGTTTTCCTTAAAAAGTTAGTAATATTAGGCAAGGGAAATGTGACAGAAGTCCAGACAGATTGCAGGACATCAGATGATGTTCATTAAACCAGAGAAGATAAGGGTTATTTGAAACAATGAAAAAAAAGATTAAAAGATTATAGGAAGCATAAAGGGTGAGCATGAGAGCTGTCAGGTGAGAGGTGACTGCAAATGGAGTAAAGATTGCTGCCATGACTTGTGCTTACTATTTTTGACTGATGGCATCATAAAATCATAGAAATGTGCTACTGTAATTGACTTTACAATACAATCTTGAATCTTTCGCAATGCAAAGCAGCATTTGGTTTTCATACGGGAAGAACTGGATGATCTTGAGGATTGATATAATATAAAAATACGGCAAAAATTTAACAAGTACAAGATCAAGCACTTGTAGTATCCTGCCACTGTATACTGCAAGGCCATGAAAAATGTGCCCTGGCTGCAGAGCACAGTGAAGGCCCTGGAGGCTGTTTAGCTATGTCACTTCACATTGCTGTCTTGCTGCTGAGGCTTTTTTTTAGCTTATTCATATGTAACAGCACACAGGTCTACATATGCTACATTACTTTGTGGAGACTTGCTGTTGTGGACTAATGAGTGTTCTTGCTTCAAAGTTCAAATTTATCAGTTGAAGAAGGCAAAACGAGAGAAAGCTTATCATCAATTAATCAGTGTGATGTAGACTTTAAAAAGAGGCCTACTCTTTTTTATGTAAGGCAAACAGTTATCCTTCCAACTATTTACTAAGAGTGGCAAGGCCTCATGTGGAGTGTTGTCATGTTCTGTTCACTTGGAATTAGGGAAGATAAATTTTGAGAGCAGCAAAAGACTTTCCATTCTCTCGTCATGTTAGTTGTTGCTTTTACTAGACACTCAAAATAGCTTGGCTGTTTAGTCAACCAAAGGCGGAGAGGAAACATAATTTCTTTCTACAGTTGTATGAGGAAGGTAAGCACCAAGAAAGTGGGAAAACTTTTAAAGTGAAAGGGCAGTACTAACAGCTGAATGGATGGGTGTAAATTAGCCATTAAGAAAAACGGCTTTCTAGTTAGAGGAATGAGGTCTTGATACAGTCTCCAGTGGAAATGATGTGGACCAGAGCCTTATTGGTTTTGGGTTAGAACATCATGTAAGAGAAATTATGTTACATAATACTGCAGGTAACTGCCCTATTTGACCCAGAAAGCACTTTCTAGATACTTTCTTGTAAGGTTAGACCTACTGAGAAGCTACAGATGCCTTTATTTATAATTATTTCCCCAAGTAGATGCTGTCTTGAGTAATGGTGATATTTCCTAGACAGATACCCTGTCATTTGAAGATGAAAAATTTAGGTTAGGGTTGCATGTTGTGCTGAGGTATTGAACATTAGTAGGTCCTTTTGGAAATCGTGAGGGATAAATAAGCAAAGGGCTTTTTTTTCCTCTCCATGATGGGGGCCCCATCTTAAATATCTAATTGGTACTATCTTTCCATTAAGTAGTTGGTATTTGTGTACAGAACAATTGAGGCTCCTCCTAAACTTCCAAAGTGGATAAACACAAATTATGTTCAGATATAAGAATTTATACATTTTGGAAAAACATGACATTTGAAAGCTTGAGTTCTGGGAACTTTGTGGCTGTGCTACTGTCCTTAATTGTGGCACTCCATGTAGGGGCCAGTGTGCAAGGACTTTATCAGAAGCTTTTCCAAATCCGACTGTAAATATCAATCCTGAAAGCTAATCCCAAGTAAGCAAACTAATCCACCCATCTTTCCCTGCTAGCAACTGCTTTGCCCCAGCCTTATAAATTATGTATATCCCTGGCTTCTTAAAGCTTCCTGCACTCCCGTTGTTTCTTTTTTTTCCCTGTTCTACTTCTAAGCTTAAGTGCAATTAAAGCTTTCCTTGTCTGTCTATTGTACCTGCTTCCAAAGACTTTCTCTGTAGGTGACACATCTTTTGAGGAACAGTAGCTTCTTACTTACTTTTATTACACCGACTTATAAGTCCTTCTAAAAGCCTTCATAAATTTTTCAGAATGGGTTTAAACGACATAAATACTCCGTAGACTCCATGTTACTGGTGATCTTTGATCCAGTACCTGTAACAAGGAAAAGGAAAGAGATACATTTTGTATATATTCAGTCAAAAATCTCCACCACTAAGTGCTTGAAGTAGTTGGGAGTGCTGAGATGATAACAACAGAGGGATGTTTTCCCTGCTTCTCAGTGACAGTGTTGATATGCTGGACCTAATATGTGACTGTGTTAAGTAGGTGTACAACTGTGGTATTAGAGAATTGCCTGCCATACAGATGGTCTTTGAGAGACAAAAAAAAGAGTGCAGGTGTAGTGTGCTAGTATGTCTGAGTAGACATAGTCTAAGCACGTGTTTTATGTGAAATGTTGTCTGAGTTTTAATTTCATGGTCATAAACAGAGGATTTTAGTGCCTCAGAGTGGAGTAGAACTGATGATTGTTTGCATGTTCCCTTTGCTTATTTCTAACAGGTGCATTGCTATAAATCCCTTTAGTCTAAAGAGATTTCCATGGACATTTTCTATAGTCTAGAATGGTTAATGTCTGCCCCTTTGTCATGTGGAGAATATTCTTGTATTGCTAATTAAAAAATGTTTCATTTCTGGTATTAGAGAAGTCTGTGAAATTAAAAAGCCTCACAAATCAAGGTGGTCATATCATAGATTATGTATTATATTTTATTTAATAATATTATTTACTTTAGTTTATATGGTAAGCATTCATGAATAATTAACCATTCCAAAGTGATTTGACGCTTCCCAATTAAAGACATCTTGTGCATATCTATATAGAAATAGGGAAAATAGTTACTTAATGTAGGACAACTTCATTAAAAGAAACAAAGAAAATGTAAAGTTAAGAAATTAGGAAATGTAGTAGAAATAAGCATCTGGGCAGGAGTCAAGAGTGCAGTAGCATTCTAATTTTTTTTAAATTGACTAGTAATACTGATCAGTTTACTTTCTTCTGTTTCTTTACTTCTTTACTTTCTTTTGTTTCTTTTCTTCCCAATTCTTTCCTCTTGCAATGTCAGGATAACCAAAATACAAGTGAAGGGCATAAAGAGGAAACTGAAGCACTAAAAGAGCAGCTCAGGGAGAAAGAGGAGACTGTTCAGGATCTGGAGGAACAGCTGGCTCTAGCCAAAGTGAATCTGAAAGATGCTGAAATCAAGTATGCAACACAGGTACAGAAACATTTTTCTATTCATCAGTCTGTGTGTGTGTTTGTGTTTCTCACCCCACCACTTACACTAGCATGATAGAATAGAATAGTTCAGCTGGAAGAGACCTACAATGATCATCTAGTCCAACTGCCTGACCACTTCAGGGCTGACCAAAAGTTAAAGCATGTTATTAAGGGCATTGTCCAAATGCCTCTTAAACACACAGGCATGGGGTATTGACCACCTCTCTAGGAATCCTGTTCCAGTCTGTGACCACCCTCTTGGCAAAGATTCGTTTCCTAATGTCAAGTCTGAACCTCCCCTGACGTGGCTTTGAACCATTCCCACGCATCTTGACACTGGATAATTTAAGAGAGACAGTTGCGTCTGAGGCCCTCTGACCTGTGGTCCCACTGCAGTTGCTGGCACTTAAGTTCACTTGCTCTAATCTCTCCAGTTGCTGGTACCGTGGACACACAGGCCCTTTGACCCACAGTCTGATTCCAGTTACTAGCACTTAGATCCCCCATACACCCACAAATGCACGCTGAATACAGACCCTCTCCCACAATGAAAGAGTTAAAATGATGTTTCATAAGAAGACAAGACAGACTGTTGATCAGGTGCAGGGCATGGCCAGACAAGCATATTGAGCAGCCGCTGTTCACACAACTGGCCTTTTTTAATTCCCTTACCCTCTATTTTTTCATTTTTGTTCCTCCCCAAATCACCTAGGTCCATCCATTTCCCTGCCTTTGGTTCCTCCACTAGACATTCCATGCGTCTTTCACAATCCTAAAATGCTCTTCACCTGCGTGCCATAATATATCCTATACTCCTGGGCAGTAACCACCCTTGGTGCAAAACATGCTCTGCAGTTAAGCCATCTTAATGGGTTTTACACCTGGACAATGGGACTGATGGCTCTCTGAGGAGGGGAGAACAGCCCCTGGAAGGGCCTGGCCAGGCTGTCTCTTCCTCAACCTCAGAATTTGGGTTCTTCGCTGCCTGCCATTGCTGTTCTGTGATGGGCTTTGGAATAGCTGAGGCAGAGTATTCTTTCAGCTCCCAGACCTGCATTTCCTTCTCTGTGCTCTACTGTGGATGTGCAGAGGAGCTTTTCATCACATAATGTAATGGCTGTTATGTTACATTGTATTTATTTATGGAAAGGTTTTTGTTAATACTCGGAATTGCAGGTTTAGCTTTTGGTCTGTGAATTGGGCTGCATCCTATACAAATAAAAACTCGGAAGTTTTATGAACTTGTAATTATATAGTAATCATATCTTTTATCATTCTGCGTATTTGTAGATGAAATTCTGTGGTTTTTGCTTTCTGGGATCTGAAATATTATCATTTAATATATATGTATTAGTAGGATAAAGGTACCATTTGACCAAGGTGACATATAGGATTATCAAGCTGAAGACCTCATCTCACACATAATATGCTGATGCATGTTGAAAGAAAGCCTGCATGTCTGTCAAGCTCATAACTTTTTTTTTTTTTTTTATTTTGTGGCTTATGTTTTCAGCTGAGCTCCCTGCAAGAAGTGATTCAGGCGAAGGAAGCTCTCCTAGAAGAGCAGGTTCACCAGCACCAAGCTGAATTGCTCAAGATAGTGGCCCAGTCAGATCTGGAAGTAGAGATGCAGCAGGTATATTTGATATAATAATCTTGTTATGGGAGGAGAAAGGAAAAGAAATTTTACCAGTCTGAAGACACCCTGAGAGAGCAGTTCTCATCAAAGTAACTCAGAAGGGGTGAGAAGAGATGATTTGATTGATTGGGGTTTTTTGGGATGCTAGTTTGGACTTTCTGAGTCCTAGCTTCAATCTGCTGATTTGCTATCAGCTGAAAAGAAAGAACAGTTAAAAAGAAGTATTAAGTTATTGTGCTCCAGTTCCTTATTTGTGAAACAGTGGTAAGCTCTTCCTACTGCACCAGGGCTCCAGAATAAGTGTCAACAAAAATGAAGTTATTCAGGCTATTAAAGTAGCTGTGTTATGAAAACTAGGTGTATGGATGAAACCAGGAAATCTAGCCTTCTTACGTTAGCCTTCCAGATACTGGTATAGCACTGTCTCTCTCACAGAACCTGCGTACACTTCAGAGAAAGCTAGAGGAGCAGGAAGCAGCTCTCCTAGGACGAACTCAGGTGGTAGAATTGCTGCAGCAGGAATTACGTACTGCTGAACAACAAAACCAGGTACCTTTTCATGCTTTGCTTATTGCCTTACTCTCATGTGTAAGTGGTGGATAGGGCCTTTGTCAATATTTCAGATTAGCTTATTTCTGGCACCAGGTT
Organism: Platalea leucorodia; assembly: GCF_965183815.1. NCBI lineage: Eukaryota > Metazoa > Chordata > Aves > Pelecaniformes > Threskiornithidae > Platalea > Platalea leucorodia. Next base: position 128,090,450 of record NC_138826.1, on the reverse strand, counting down.
TCCAGCATGAAATCAGCTGGGGAGCTCCCTCAGGTCAGGTTTTAGAGCTTCAGGTCTGTATGCATAGCTTATAGTAGATCCAGACAAACAACAGGGATAGGGATGCTGCAGCAGCCATCTCTAGTGACCCAGATTCTGGGCAGGTGGACAGGGACAAAAGCTATCCATACTCCACATTGCTGACTGATACATTCAAAGCCATCAAATACACAATGCTTTGCCGAAGACAAAAGTGCCTAACACAGCTGTAGCTACGCTGCTCTGGACTGCAGTATCCAGGCCAGATCATAGCATATGCAGATATTCTTTGGTATGTCTTGCTGAGAAACTTGCTAATATGATGACACAGCTTCTGGAGTGGTATTGGCTCTCACTTAATCATTTTGGAGCGTGAAGAGAATGAGATCAAGTCTGTGCATATATGACTATATATACATGTGCCCCTTGAGACAGAGTTTAGTATGCAATCTCTTAAAAGGCTTGTTTGCAGATATAGGATGAGTGTATTTTTCATTTTTTTTTCCAGTATCTGAACTTCTGAAAATAATTCTTCAACCCATCAGAAGATACTTACACTGTATCAGTCTCATGCTAGTAGGCTGCACAATCTCCAGCCAATCTAGTGCTAAACTTCAATAACTTTTATACACTTATACATCACTGTATTTTCTTTTCCCGTGTGTCCCAGCCAGGCACAGTGGTGGGACCTCTTACCACCAGGCAGAGGTGAAGAGCCTCAGTGAGCTGACTTGTACTCCCTACTGATTACATTGCTCACCAGGGTGTTTCATGGAGTGGCAGCATGGATATCTTCATGGCATGGTTGTTGGGATCCCCTGACTCCTCCTCTGTGTGTTTGACTGCTCTCATGCACATTATATGGTCAGAGGGAGACCTTGGTACACATATAAGCTTGAGGCCACGTGCCTGAGGCTTCTCTTCCTACCCATAAAGTAAAGGGAGCTCCTCGTCAGCCTCCTCCTGAAACTAGCTATGCTGACCACCCACAGTTCCGGGAGGAGGAAGTTTCACAAAAGGAATTCTGGCAAGTGTAGGGTCTGTTTCTCTTCCTTGTTTGTCTTAAATCTCTGGTCAGTGTCAGCCAGCTTTGTGGGATCTTTCTTGAAGCAGTGGGCACTGTGTGGAGCACTCTGTTTGTTACCTCTGGTTTCCTATTTCAGCATTTTTGACCACCTTTCACATACACACTTTTATTCTGTTTTCTAACTGTACTCTGCAATTGTTGAGGTCCCCCTCTTTTGTTGTAGCCCTTCCTCCCGTTTTTGGGAAGCTTTCTTTCCTCTAAAAGAGAACTCATAGCCACTGTTCTATTGTTTATTTCTCTACATTCCCCTGCTCTAAATCAAGACATCTTTTCTTTACCGAAATTGAGAGTTCTTGTTTCTCCCAGCATTGCTTTCTTGCAATTTGCAAATAGTAGGGCAGTTTCTTTCTAACAATTTGAGATTTCTGCCATATTTATGTCCTCCTTTCTGCTACTTAGCTATTTGAAAAGGATTTAATGGCAGTTTTAAAAATATAATTCAGGTGCTTTGCTTTGGCAATGTATTGAACTAGTTGAGAGTTACGTTCATTTCCATATCCTTTTACAGACACTCCTAGATCAGTGCCAGAAGATGGAAGTGGATCTAAGCTCCCTGAGGGATGTGCTAGATGCAGAGAGACGAGAGTCTCAGGATCTCAGAGAGAAGATGGAGATGGAACTAGCTGAGAGGAAGCTGTCTTCCCATCGCTTGCAGGAGGAGGTGCAGTGTCTCTCAGAACAGCTGGAAGAGGCAAGAAGAGCACAAGCTGAATTAGAGATGAAGTATAAAGACCTGGAGCAGGAACGAAGGCTGGAGGTGGAAGAGAAAAATCTGCAGATCAGTTGTCTTAAGGTGGCTGAGCAAGAGCTGCAATCTAGCCATGCTGCCCTTGTAGCTGAAAATGATCAGCTGAAACAGGATGTTGACCGGCTGTTGGTGTTGTCTGACAAAAACAGTGCTACAATACAGAAACTACAGGGTGAGCAAGCACAGCAGTTTGGTGAAACAGGTTCTCAAGAGCCTAAGGATCATTGGGTTGCCTTTTATTTGGCTTTGTTTTTATAATAGCTCATAAGAAAGTCTTGGTATAACAATTCCTAATTGCATAGGAACATAGGAGTAGTTGTACTCTCTCAAACTAAAGGTCCCTCTAGCGCGATCCCACCTTTCTGTCTTTGGCAGTGACCAAAGCGAATTGCAAGAGGAGGAGCATAAGAGTAGGGCAGCATATATGGTGCTTTCCTTGTGTACTGTCCCAGCCTAGAATCTCTTAAGGCTTATGGATTTCTTGAGCCAGATGTATTTTTTTAACTAATTTTAATAACTTGTTGGATTTTTTCCATCAAGTTATGTAAGTTCTTTTTAGATGTGCCATGTTCTTCAGAGTGAATTTCTACTGAAATTATAAAGTAAAAGAAAGTAAAACAACCAAGGAAAGCAAACTGTACCATTTTCTCTGTAGGCTTGTATTAGAACTAATAACATTGATCTTGCCTCAAGCTATTATTTCAAATTGATTTTCTTCCAGCTCCTTTACGGCCCAAAACTGAAGCAGTAACTGAGAGATAAGGGATCTCATATACTATTGTGTATATGTGTAAACTGGATATATTTCAGCAAAAAAAGGCAAGAACACACCTTAACTCCCTTTTTTCCCCTCTCCATTAGATGAACTTGTACAGAAATCTGAAGAACTTGTCTGTTGTCAGAATGAGCTGAAATCCCAGTCAGTAGTGCAGGTGTCTGAATTGAAGAAACAGGTATGATCTTTTCATGGGTCTCCTGAAATTTTCCCACATGTTGGGGAACTGAAACTGAATGAAATGTTTGGAATTCCTTTTTTATGATGTATTGCTTGAGAAAGGCTCTTATGCATTCTCTTAGCTGATGGGCAGACATGTTATGACTATGGAAGCCTGAGAAGAAATAGGAGTCAATTTGAGTAGTTTAAAAGTTGCCAATTGATTTCTTAAAAGGTTAACTGAAAGATCGAAGCCTAATGTGTAGTATAAACTGTATTGAAATTTATCTTTCTCCCCTCCATCCTATGTTTAAACAGGATGAAACGACTTCACAAGAAAAAACAATAGATCAGGAAGATCGGAATGGGACTTCACTGCTACCCACAGAAAACTTGGAAAGACAGAAGACTGAAGGTGGTATGATTATCTTACCTATTTGAATATTCTTAAAATATTTAAGAATTATTCTTGCCTAATTTTAGATAATAAACATGTCCATGGTTACTGGTTCATTACGCTTTCATTGCCAAGATCTTCAAAAATACTCTATAATTCTTTCCAGTGGATAAAGTAGAATTTAATTCTAAACGGAAAAGGAGCTATTTGAATCGCAGACAGTGAACAGACTGACAGAAACAAATAAGTAAACCATCTGGAATTATTAAAAAGACTGGGCTGTGCATCACAGACCTGCCTGCATGGTGTTGTCTTGTGATATAAAGTGATGGTTGGTGTTTTGGCCATGAGGCGGAGTGGGTAGAACTTGCTACCTGTATGGTTCACGTGCTTCATATTCCTGCATGTGTGATCTATGGTGATAGGTGCAAAGAACATGGAGAAGACATGAAAAGGCTAGGATGAAGGCAAGGATGGTGGTAATATGTGATTGCAGGCTTTTCCAGAAAAAGTCGCCAAGGTTAGCTTCATTGTGATAGGGCATATTAAGTTCAATGAATAGTTTTGGTTTATTGGGTTTTTTTGTTCCATTAATGCCAGTTATGCCTAAGGATTCTAGAATAAACTTTGTATTCCAAGATGCTGTGCACTCGCACAATCTTAGATTGTACAAAATAAGATATAATTGAAGTAGTAGCTCCTCTCTGATACGAAATGCTGACAATCTGCAGGTGGTGCTTCTGGGGGCGGGTATTTTTGTTAGCTTTTGCTGAAACAGTAAAGGGTCCATACATATGCCACATTAAAAAAAAAAAAAAAAAAACAAAAAAAACAGACAGATAATTAATTTGGTTTTAAGTGTCTATGTATGTAGACTGGTAGCAGTATAGACTGGTAGCGTGTAGTTATATAGAGTATATAACTCTATCAGAATTGTAGTGTAAAAAGATGGGTTCCCACAGTTTTCTACTTTAGGGTATGGTGTGCTATGGCAATAGGCGGTCTTGATTTTTGCAGAAATAGATTCCTTTTGCTTCCTGTCATTCAGAGTTATACCCTCTTCGTAAGAATCCTCGTGGGGGAGTAATTACCAGTAAACCAGATTCCTGCAGTCCTAGAACATCTCCCTTTTCTCTTTTTATTCCATGAACTCAGAAATGCAGGTCTTTAATGGACTTGAAGACATCATTTAGAGTCCCAAAGAGAAGAAGCCCTCTTGAAAGGCTGCAATAAGGCCTCCCTGGAGCCTTCTCTTCACCGGGCTCAACAACCCCAACTCTCTCGGCCTTTCTTCATAGGAGAGGTGTTCCATCCCTCTGATCATTGCACTCACTCTAACAGATCCATGTCTGTCTTGTACTGGGGGACCCCAGAACTGGACACAGTACTCTAGGTGGGGTCTCATGAGAGCGGAGTAGAGGGTGAGAATAGTCTCCCTCAACCTGCTGCCCACACTTCTTTTGATGCAGTCCAGGTTATGATTGACTTTCTGGGCTGCAAGTGCACATTGCCAGCTCCTGTCCAATTTTTACCAGTATCCCCAAGTCCTTCTCCTCAGGCCTGCTCTCAATCCATTCACCTCCTAGGTTGTATTGATACTGAGGATTGCCCCAACTCAGGTGCAGGACCTTGCACTTGGCCTTGTTGAACTTCACGAGGTCTGCATGGGCCCACTCCTCAAGCTTGTCAAGGTCTCTCTGGATGGCATCCCTTCCCTTTAGCGAATCAACTGCACCACTCAGCTTGGTGTCATCTGAAAGCTTGCTGAGGGTGCACTCAATCCCACTGTCTATGTCATGAATGAAGACAGTAAATAGTATTGGTCCAGTACAGATCCTTGAGGGGCACCACTTATTACTGGTTTCCACTTGGACACTGAACCATTGACTATAACTCTTTGCACGCAGCCATCTAGCCAGTTCCTTATCCATCTAACAGTCCATCCATCAAATACATATCCCTGCAATTTAGTGGCAAGAACGTTGGGGGGGGACCATATCAAAGGCCTTACAGAAGTCCAGCTTTTAATCTGATATGCCCTGCATTAAGATCGAGTATATCCAAAATGTACCTAGAAGGCTTTCATCAGCTTTCTTAAAAAGCATGTCCTTCCTCTGCTGAAAGGAATTCCACCTGAAAAACGCAGTGACTTTTAGAGCTTCGCTGTCATGTTACTTACAAGGTCTTTCCCAATGCATGTTTACCTGCATGTTTACTTCAAAACAAGCTTTTTTTGTTGTAATTGTGTTTCCAGTGGGTGTTGAACACTTGGTTACTGACATTTTTTAACATTTTAAACACTGGGAGATGTAATTCCTTAAAAACAAAACATAACAAAAAACCCCAAAAGATTAAATGGAAACGTAAAAAACCATCATCTTTCAAACCTCCTCTGTAGGTTCTAAATACTTTGTTACTCCTCTTCATCTCCTGATGACTTTCTAATTTGTCAGTCTTATTTAAAGTGTGATGCCTAAAACTGCCCACAGTACTCCAGTCCTAACTTGAGTAAAATGAAATAAGGATTTACATATAGTTATCTTATATTTTGCAATTTCTGATGATTTTCAAGCAGACCTCAACAAATGCTTCCAAACTACTTAACTATAATTCTTTTAAATGTAAACACTTTTGAAATCTTTAAGTGTTTTTTTTTAAGTACAGTCTTTTTTAATTTTAAGTACAGTCTTTTTTAATTTTCATGGGCTTAGCAGTGCATTGTACCAGCATATCTGTTGCTCTCTTTACTAGCCACATGGATTCCTTAAACTTTTCTTGAAGCAGCTCTTTGAGTGATTGAATGTCTCTCCTCCTGCTACATAAGAGATCATTGAGTTTACCTTTTTCTGCTTTCCCCTCTACACTAAGAAAATAGACAAGAGTTAGGTTGACAGTTGGACTCGATTATCTTAAGGGTCTTTTCCAACCTAAATGATTCTGTGATTCTGTCATCTTCAGGAAAAGCCTATGAAGTTCAGCCAGTTTCAAAGAAAGCAAACATCTGGATTGACAGCGAGAGATTGCTTTTCAGAGTCACTGTATAGATAATTTAACATTAGATGTAAGGCTTTCTCTAGTTCACTTAGTGGAACAAAAAGTTGTTGAAAGACTACGGTATGGTATGAATCGATAAAGGAAAGCCATTATCACAGAAAACGGACAGACTGCTTTCCAGATGTTACAATTCACAAAAACAATTCACCTGAGCCTTCTCAAAATACATAATACTTTAACTTGGCAAACACCATTTTGTATAGGCAATTGTATATAGAAAAGAGTTTAAGGGGCACAAAAGAAAACCTTATACCATATGTTAATGTTATGTCCTCTCTGCATGCTCAGAATCTGAAAGTACAAAAATTCTTATCCCTAACAGAACTGTTTAATGTGGTCCTGAATTTTGTTTTGCATATATATTAACATATGTTTCATATCATCGTTGATCGTTACATGTTCACAAAAATGGGGCCTGTTTTTTTAATGCTTCTAAGTTGATATTTCTGAGTAAGAAATACACTGTATAAGTTGTTTTACTGGCCTTTATACTAAAAGGTTGAGGCATCATCTCTAATAGAATTAGCTAGAACTGAGATGAATCATAGAATGAGAGAATAATTTACGTTGGAAGGGATTGAAGGTGGATTTTAGTCCAGCTTCTTCCTAGAAGCAGGATCAGCTGTGAGATCAGACTGGGTTGCTCAAGCCTTTATCTAGTCAGGTCTTGAAAACCTCCAATGATGGTGACTGCACAACCTCCCTGGGCAACCTGTTATGCCACTTGACTGTCCTCATGGCAGAAAAGGTCTTCATTGCATCCAGTTGGAACCTGTTTTGTTCCTGTATGTGTATGTTGTCTTTTGTCCTCGTACCTTGCACCACTGTAAAAAGTCTGGCTTTGTGTTCTCAGTAACCTCTTCATAGGTGTTGGAAGGCTGCTTTTAGGTCTCCCCACAGCCTTCTATTCTGCAGGGTAAAAAAGCCTTGTTCCCTCAGCGTCTTCTCACAGGGAAAATGCTCCAAGACCATCTTGGTGGTCTTCTGAACTTGCTTCAGTTTGTCAATGTCTTTCCTATATTGGGGGTCCAAAACTGAATGCAGTACTTGAAATGCAGTCTAATGAGTGCCCAGTCGAAGAGGATAATATCTTCGATCAATCTGCTGGCTAGACTGCTGTTCATACAGTCCAGGATGCTGTTGACCTTGTTTGCTGACAGGCACGCTTGCTGGCTGATGTTTAGCCTAATGTCTAGCAGATCCTCTTCATCCTTTCTTGCAGAGCTGGTCCCCAGCCTGCATTCCCAGGAGCGGGACTTTACATTTGTCCTTGTTGAATTTCATGAGGTTCCTGTTGCCCCATTCTTCTAGCCTGTCTAGGTTGCTGTAAATGGCAGCCCTGCCAGTGAGGGTATCGGCTGTTTCTCCCCAGTATGTTGTTTTCTCCAAACTTGAGTATGCGCTCTGCCACCTCCCAGTCACAGATAAAGATGTTAAATGGGAGAGGTCACAGATAGACTTCTGTGATGTTCCACTTGTTACTAGCCTCCAGACAGAGTATGACCTATTCACCACTGTTCTCTGAGCCTGATCATCAACCATTTTTTCATGCATTGAGTTGTCCTTCAGTCCAGACCATCGCTTCTTATTTTTGATACAAAAATACTGTGCGAGACGCTGGCAAAAGCCTTGTTAAAGTCAAGGTAAATGCTATCTGCTGCTCTCTCCTCATCCACAAATGCATAAAAGGCAATCAGGTAGTCCAAATATGATTTAACCTTGGTAAATCCATGCTGACTGTTTCTCAGTCACTGCCTCCTCTTCCATGTGCCTGCTAATGTGCTTCAAGAGGACTCACTTTGTGATTTCTGGAGGGACTGAAGTGAGGCATACTGGCTTGTAGTTTACCATATCATCTTTTTGGCCTTTTTTTGAAGATGGATACACCATTTGTCTTTCTCCAGTCATAGTGAACTTCCCTCAATTTCCATAACCTTTCACTGATGATATTGTCCTTGCAAGGACACTGGCCAGCTCTCTCAGGACCCTTGAATGCAAGACAACTCATCTGTTTTCATAAATTTACATTGCTTGATTTCTCACAAGTAGTCGCTGACTCAATCCTCAGGACAGAGGCTTGGAAAACTTTGTTGGTGAAGACAGAGACAAAGAAGGTACAGAGTATCTTAGTGACAGTGCACACAGGTAATGCTAAATCGTAAACCTCATTCAGTGACAGTCCCACATATTCCTTGTTCAGCCTTTTACTACTAATGTAGAGGTAGAAGCTGTTCTTGTTACCCTTGGCATCCCTTGCAAATCTCAACTCCAGTCATTTTTGGCTTTTCTAACACTGTCATTTCGTAAAATGTTCCTGAATTCCAGCTTTGCAGCCTGTTGCTGTTATCTCCTATACATTTTTTTGTGTCAGAGCTCCGTCATGAGTTCCCCGTTTACTCAGTCCAGTCTCCTGATGTGTTGCCTTGTTTTCCTGAGTGTTGAGATGGATTGTCCTTGCACTTGGAGGGTGCTGTCTTTACAAACGTGCCAGCCTTCCTGAGCAACTTTGCCTTTCAGAGCTGTCTGCCATGGGATCCCACCTTCTAGTTCCCCAAATAAGGTGAAGTCTGGGATCTGTACCTCTGTTACTCTCCTTCCTCACCCTCCTCAGGATCTTGAACTCCTCTATTTCATGGTCACAACAGCCAAGGCTGCTGCTGATATTCACATATCCAGCCAGTTATTCCCTGCTTATAAACAGCAGACCTAGCTGTGTGTCACTCTTGGTTGGCCCATCCAGTACCTGTATCAAGAATTTATCTCTGACGCTCTCCAGAAACCTCACAGATTGCTTGCGTTCTAACGTGTTACCCTTCCAGCAGACGTCAGGGACATTAAGGTCTCCCAGAAGATTCAGGGTCTGTGACACAGAGACTTCCTCAAATTGTTTAAAGACAGACATTTACTGGCAAGTAGCCAGCGTGGAAATGAACATGTTATCTGTCTTCCCAGGTATAGAGAAGACTGAGATGGTGCCTGTTGGTATCAAATATAAATGGAAGCTTATTCCTGTAGTAATTAATCAGGAAAGCTAAATAACCATAATTATTGCTTTCAAACATGATTTTTTTTTTCCTAGATGTGTTACAGGACACTTTTTTGCCTATTTTTTGCTTTGGAGTATCAAAATGTCTTGAGTATCGTATAATGGTTGAGGTTGGAAGGGACCCAGAGCCAGTTGCCTAGGACCACATCCAGATGGCTTTTGAATGTCTCCAAGGAGGGAGCCTCCACAACCTCTCTGGGCAGCCTGTGCCGGTGCTCAGTCACCCTCGCAGTGGGAAAAGTGTTTCCTGATGTTCAGAGGGAACCTCCTATGTTTCAGTTTGTGCCCGTTGCCTCTGGTCCTGTCACTGGGCACCACTGGAAAGAGCTTGGCTCCATCTCCTTTATGTTCTTCCTTCAGGTATTTATGCTCATGGATGAGATCACTCATGAGCCTTCTCTTCGCTAGGGTAAAGAGTCCCAGCCCTCTCGGCTTTTCATCACAGAAGAGATGCTCGTGTCCCTTAATCATTTTAGTGGCTCTTTGTTGGACTCTCTCCAGTATGTCCGTGTCTCTCCTGTACTCAGGAGCCCAGAACTGGACACAGTACTCGAGGTGTGGCTTCACCAGTGCTGAGTAGAGGCAAATGAATACTTTGCCTAATGCAGCCCAGGATGCCGTGAGCCTTCTTTGTGGCAAGGGCACATTGCTGGCTCCCCGTCAGCTTGGTGTCAGCCAGGACCCGCAGGGCCTTTTCTGCAAAGCTGCTTTCCAGCTGGGTGGTCCCCAGCATAAACTGGTGCTATGGGGTTGTTCCTTGCCAGGTGGAGGACTTTGCGCTTCTCCTTGTTGAACTTCATGAGGTTCCTGTCAGCCCATGGCTCCAGCCTGTCCAGGTCCCTCTGGATGGCAGCAGAACCCTCTGGTGTATCAGCAGCTTCTCCCAGTTTTGTGTCATCTGCAAGCTTGCTGAGGGTGTAATGTGCCCCATCATCCAGATCATTAATGAAGGTGTTGAACAGGATCACACCTGGTATTGACCCCTGGGTACACTGCTAAGTTACTGGCCTCCAACTAGACTTCATGCTGCTGATCACCACCCTCTTGACTGGCCATTCAGCCAATTGTCAATCCACCTCATTGTCTGCTCATCCAGCCCATATGTCAACAGCTTCTCTATGAGGCTCTTATGGGAGAGAGTGCCAAAGCCTTACTGAAGGCCTTGATGATACCCACTGCTCTCCTCTCATCTACCAAGTCAGTCATTTCATCATATACAGTGACATACCTATGATAAATGGGGTTTATATGCCAGTTTACAGAAATATAAGGGTAAAAATATTCTGGGTCAATCAGCAGCTGAGTTCTTGTACCAATCTTGACTTGGACTGTGGCCCTTGAGTGCCTATAAAAAAACCAAACCACATTATCCAATGACAGTGTTATATATCTCCACTACATAAGTGTAACTAACAGCTGTGTGCCCTATTCTCTAAAGCTCCTGGAAGAATATCCTGTTACTCTCTAAATCGGAGTATTAATTTTCAAACAAATTGTTTGTGTTTGAATGTTTCAGAAATACCACACTTGCAACTTGTTCTCCAGGAGCCTCAGCAGGAAGCTGTGATGGTCACAGAAAATGCGAAGCAGGTAATGATTAAGCAGCTGAAATAAACTAAAACTAAAATAGGTCAAGGACTGGCCTTAAAACAGCTAAGCTGTTATGGCCTTTTTCAACAATCCTCTTTGGAAGGTTATTATTAACTGGATTAATGATGAAAGACAGAAATAGCTTCCAAATACTGCTTGTACTGTGTTCTTACCACACTGTATTTCCCTTTGCTGGCTGTGTGGAATTCTTGTGTCCTTCATCCACCCAGTCCATATTCGTGCTATTTTCTGCCTCTTGTGAGTTAGTTCTTCAGCAAAGCCATAGGCTAAACTGAGGGAAGTCTCAGGAAATACAATTCCAAAGGCTCAACTGTTATTATAGGATGCCTTTCAAACCAACCCTATCCATTCCCACTGCCGTGATGGGGATCTGGCAGACTGACTGGAGGAAGCTGAGTTCTCTTTGTTAAGTGGGAGACAAGTAGACTCTATCCATGTACTCTTCCACTGTGAACAGCGGCAGGTACAATTGCAGTCAGTCTATTGGTGAGAAGAGTGCAGGATTAGATACCTGCTGCTCTGCTTTATACTCAGTCAGCAAGGTGATGGAAATGACTGCCTCTGTTTATCTCTACTAAGAATCTGTTGTAGAATTGTTTGTTAGCTTAGAGCAAGGCCTCAGCTCTTTCCACGCTGCTCCACTCTGTTCCAACCTGCCCGCAGGGGGAAGGGGATAATGCTGTGTTTTATCTAATACATTCCTCTCCAACAGAGAGATTTTATAGTGTATATATTACTGTGAAGTATTAGGGCAAAAGGTGACATTTGGGATTCATGTCGGAACTGGAGAAAACATTTTGAGTCAGCTCATGCTGTTTGACTTCAGACCCTTACACTCCAACTGCCTGTAGTCGAGGTGTAAGCTGGTGGATGAAGGGGTACACACACACACACACACACACGCACACGGTCTTCTCAAGGGCAGATATAAGCCTTTGAGCTATTTGCTAGGGCCACTTTGTAGACAGGGGAGATAACAGGTTCTTTAGCATATGATTCACCTGGACAAAGGTGTATGTTGAAAATGGGTCAGTGAATCCAACGCTGGAATTGTCTGTTTCAATGTCTTATTTATAAAAAGAGTCTAGCCAAATAGCTTGCATGTAAGTATTTATAGTTGGACAGCTATATCCTGCCATTTGTGCATCTGACCCATGACTTTAGGCCAAGATATGTGTGACTCCAAACCCAGTTCAGGGGTTTGGGTCATGTGCACGTTATTTGGATGCACGCCATACATCAGTGCTTGGAGCTTGCAAAGGCAAAGTGCTCTAGAACTTAGGGCTGGAGATCATTTCCTTATGATTGTGTGACCTGTACTTACAGCAAATGTTAATTCTGAACATTTTGTTTTGAATCTTTCCATTGATGGCTTGAGTTGTGTTTTTTATTTGTTTTTTTGGGGGGGTAGGAGGGAGTAGCTTTTTTTAGAGACGCTTTACTTAGTTCTGACTCCTAGTCTCTTTGTACTCTAGTTCAAACCTTTTCCCACAGAAGTAGTACTAACGGTGCCAATTGTTTGTTGTGGTGAAAGACAATGTGTGTTCGGAACTAGCCAGAAATATTGCCATTTGTTTTAGGTGCATGCGAACTTATAAGTGGACTTTTCAGAATGAAGAAATTAATAGATGAAGTCTTAGTTCTTGTATGGAAGTCAACAGCAAACTAACCAATTTTCTGGGCTTTATTCAGCATCTTTGTGTGGGCAAAATGAGTTTGTGTCTGTGAAACAGCAAAATCTCCTCTCTTTTTCCAGTGCGTTCCATCTTCTTCAACAGTCAGGTTCTGTCCTGTCTGACAGAGAAGCTAGAGACACATAGCAGTTGTGGGGTGGTTTGTTTGTTTGTGTAGTGGAGCCTAGTGTAAATTTCCTGGGAAGACTGGAGGTTCTTTATCTGCTGGAGTAGTGAAGCATGCAGTGACAAACGCATGACTTTTCACCTTCTCTGCTTGGGTGGTTCAGTGAAAGGTTATGAATCTATAGTTGGTCCCTTTGAAGAACTGAAGATGGAAGAGGAAGCATCTCAAGGTGGGAAGGAAGTTATTAGATCGTTTCATTCATTGATATCCTAATCTGCTGAGATATGGCTCTTGCTTAACATCAAAACCAATTTAATTTTTTAAATTTATTTTCATTAGGCATCAGAGTTGCATCTAAAGTTGGGACTGGTAGTTTTTACTAAAAGCTTGGCAGAGCAGCAGACAGCTAAGATAGCTGTCTTCTAATGCAAAGATCATGGCTCAAAACTAAGTATTTTTTCTTCAAACAATAGAATAAGAATGTTGGACCTCAGGCGAAATTGCAAGACTTGCAGACTGTGGAAGCTCCAGCCTCTTACGTAGACTGCTCTTCTACTTCTACAGGTGAGGACACAGAATTAAGCATGTGACAAGAAAATTGTGTACATTTTAGAAGTTTCAGGGACAAATCTAAGCTGATTTGGAAAGAGGAGCTTTGAGGTCAGAATCTAAAGATGTACAGGAGGTAGAAAAGATGCACATGAGGTAGAAGAGAACATTCTAGGGTGGGATGGATAGGATATATCAGAAGAGAAGAAAGAAGTGGTCCCTAAGATGAGAAAAGGAGAAGGGTTTGAAGGAGAGTGTGTTTGTAGATGCAAAGGCTGATGTGTAAGACACAGAAGAGAATTAAGATAAGATGAAGAACTGGGTTCGTCTCTGCAAGCTAGTAAGTTTCTTTTTGTGTCTGGAATTACCACCCCCACCCCCACTCACAAATTATTAAAAAAAAAAAAAAAAAAAAAAAACAACAACAAACCACCAAACAAAACAACCTGTTACCTAGTTCACTTGTCTCTTTGCCTCTTCACTCTTCTGTAGAGGTTAGATATAGTGTAGATTTAGGTGATGCCAGCATGCAGCAAATGCAGGAGGTTTTGCATGTGCAGAGCTGTTGGGGATGTCTGAGTGGAATGCATAGGCTAACACTCTTCTTTTTTTTTTTTTTTCTTTGGTTTTGTCTTTCTCTCCTTGGAAACTAGAGAAGCTTCAGTCCCGTATATTGTTTCTCCACTTACCTACTGACTTTACATGCAACTTGTTATGCTGATGGTGACAAGTGTACCTTTTATCACTAGGTGTGTCAGGAGAACTGGTGAATTCTGCAGTGCAAAAGCCTTTTGATGACACTTTGGTGCTCCCTGAGGTACAAATGTAGTTCAGAACTTTTTTCCCTCTCAGTATGTATGCATCTGTGGATATGAAAGCTTTAATTTAGTTTAAAAGCCCCAAAGAGTTGTTTTTTTAACATCCTGTAACTTAAAGTGGTTGTTGCAACACTGCAACAGGCTTTAAAAGATAGCTCTCCTTTAATGGTTCCTTGTAAATTGTTTCTGCCCTCCAAACTGATGAATAGACAGCCTTTACAACACAAGATGGTGACTTATTGGTGGGCTGCTGATCCATGATTTCTGGGAAGTATTTGTGACTGCTTTTCTTTTGTAATCTGATTTTGGGGGTGGGAGGAAACCTTAAGATAGTTATTTGGAAAAAGCCAAGCACTTTGGTCCAGATGCTTTGTCTAGTGCTTTCACTTTAGAGATGGACAAACTGGAATATGGGCTTCTGCCCTGTTTCTTTGCCATGTTAAATGGACAGATAGAATAGGGGACAAAATCTCCTCATTAAGAGACTATGGATAGGATGCCAGGAAAATGTGTCTGGATGAGTACACTGGAGGGCTTGTGAGAATCGTAGGAGAACTGAAACACTTCATAATCATACTATCTTGTAATCAGGAGAGAATGGGAAATAAGAGAATGGGAAGTTACATTTATGGCCTAATCCTTAAGCCAGAATCTTTCATGATGCAACTTCAGAAACTGAAATGAACAAAAATGACCTGAGGGGTCCTCCTGTTATTAGCGAGGCTACTATTTATCGCAGTAGCCTCACTAATAACAGGAGGACCCCTCAGGTCATTTTGTTGGAGCCAGCTCAAGAAAGGATATCCTTGAACTACAAAATGTGGAAAGCAGATACTTCCAAAAGTGACCCTTTCACAGGATTCAAAGGAAAATTTATACCTATTATTTTCTTTTAGGCAAGAACAGGTGGCTGTCCCAATGGAAGCGAGCAGTTTACTGAGGAAAATTGTCCACCTGGAATTCTAGAATATCTTGCTGCAGAGAAACAGAGAGAGCTGTCAGTTTTGCTGCTGGAACTGAAAGAAGCCCAAGAAGAAATAACTTTTCTGAAAAGGCAGCTCAAGGGCCCAAACAGCCAAACTTCTACAGGTAACCAAACAGGAGAAGCAGCTAACCAGCTGGAAGATAATTCCCAGATATGGTTTATTGAGAGGGAAGAGCAAAAGGCTTCAGATACACAAAATGAGTTGGGCAGTAGCTCGTTACTGAGAGAAATAGAAATGCGGCAAACTGGTGTGCTTCAGGAAAACGGGATCAGTCTTCAAGAAGTGTCCCAGGGGAGCGCTGTCCCCTGCAGAGGGGAGATGGAGGCAATGCAAGAAGTCTCTACAGCAGATCCAGAGCCTGGCACCTCTCAATCTCAAGAACTGAAAAAGTTACAAAACCAAATTACAGAACTGCAAATAATTCTGCAGAAATCAGAAGAATCCTATAAGAAAGATCTAGGAGAAAAAGGTGCAGAAATAAATAGGCTTAACCAGTTGGCTGAGGAATACAGAAGAAAACTTGAGGATTCTGACAGTGCATTTTGTGTTTTGACTGAAGAACGAGATCAGCTCCTGCATCAGATGAAGCAACTTGAGGAAAACCTAGCTCTTTCAGAAAAGCAGAGACTGTCAGACAGTCAAAGCAGTCTTCTGAGAGAACAAATCCAGAGCCTTAAAAACGAATTCAAATCCAAGGAGATAAAAATTGAAGCTTTGCAAAAAGACTTGGATGAAGCGCAACTTCAGCTTTCTGACCAGGACATGCAACTAAAAGATCTGAGAAGCCAGATCAAGAAGAAGGAATGTGAAGTACTTGATCTAGAACAACTTTTGAGGAAGAATACAGCTGAGATAGAAGAGCTTTCCCAAAACTTAGCCTCAAAGGGACGTGAAGCGGCAAGCTTAGAACAGCTTGTTGCTGAACACACCAAGTCTATAGAGAGCCTGCAACAAACCTTGCTGGAGAAAGACCAACAGATGACAGAGATCAGTGTCAGCATGTCTGAGAAAATGGTCCTGCTGAATGAAGAGAAATTTTCTCTAGGAAATGAGCTGAAGAGTCTTAAAGAGCAAACAAGTCTATTATTAAAAGCTCAGGAAGAAAAAGACCAAAACATAGAAGCAAAAGATACATATCTGAATTGTGGGGCATATGAGCAGCAGTATGAGACAGAGGCAGCATGTAAAGAAAGCGAGGTATTAGTAAATAAATTTGAACTTCTGAAAAAAGAAAATGAGCAAGTAAAGCGGAAGCTGCAGGCAGCACTTGTTAACAGGAGGGAGCTTCTGAAGAAGGTTAGCAAATTGGAGAATGAATTAGTACAACTGAGAAGAGAACAGGAATCAGGAACCTCAGTGTGTCAAGAAGCTGAAGGGGAGGAAAACATGACAAGCGTGATAAGCAGAGAAGTGAATCTTGAAAGCCAGCCCAGTGAGGAGTATCTAATGCAATTGCTTTCTGAAAAGGAATCTGAGTTACAGAGCATCCGGAAGGACCTGCTGGATAAAGAAACTACTGAAGCACAATTGCAGGCAGTGATTGAGGAAATGAGGCAAAGCTTGCAAGGTAAGACAAACATTGTTTCAATTAAAGATGAAATCATGGAGGGTCAGACAATTGCTGACGAAGTAACTAAAACCAATAAAAGGCCGAAAGATTATGAAGAAAACGAAAAAAATAGTTCAGCAGCTACAAATCTTGAAGAAAACCAAAAGTCTGCTCTGAAAGAGAGGATTTCAACTCTTGAACAAGAAAAAGAACAACTTCAAAAAAAACTTCAGGAAGCCCTGGTATCTCGCAAAGACACTATAAAAAAGGCTCAAGAAAAAGACAGGCATCACAGAGAACAGCTGAAACAGCAGAAAGATGATTACAACATCCTACAAGAACAATTTGATAAGCAAAGCAAAGAGAAGGAGAGCATCCAAGCCCAGCTCAGACAACTCCAAGAACAGAAAGGATCAACAGAGAGTGTTCTTGGGAATCAAGGTGGGTTGGATTCTTCATGCATGGAAGCAGAAAATACAACAAATAACAAGCTTGTACAAGTTGCAGATGTTTCTGGGGAAGAGTTTAAGAAAAAACTTGAAAAATTGCAGATGGAGAAAGAGGAATTGGAATATAACGTTAGCCATATGGAAAGTGAACTTGCTTGCAAATCAGAATTAGCCTTTCATTTGCAAGAGCACATAGCACAGTTGTTTCTGGACATAGAAAGGCTAAAGAGAACCTCTGACCAAGCTGAAGCTAAGGCAGCAAGTCTTCAGACAGAATTGGAGGAGAGTCGAGCAAAAATTTGTAGAGAGGGCAGTCTGGAAGACCTGAAAACACTTATGCACCAGAAGGATGAAGAAATGGAATTTCTTAACTTGCAGTTAAGGGAGAAAAGTGAAGCTCTCAATAATGTGCAGGCACAGTTGACAGAAAAAGAGGATTCAGTCAAGAGACTGTGTAGTCAGTTGGAAACTCAGGCTCAGGTACATGAGGAACAAAGCAAGCGACTGCAAAGAGAGTTGCTTGAAATTCAGGAGAAGCAAGATGACGGTGCAGAAGCAGCTAAACAGAAGAATCAAATGCAGAGAAAGTTGCAAGCTGCACTTATCTCTAGAAAAGAGGCACTAAAGGAGAGCAAATCTCTAAAAGAGGAGCTGGCTAATGCTAAAACTACTATTGAAAATCTTTCTGTCAAGTTGACGAATATGGAAAGCCAAATATGTGGCCATGTTAAAGAAACAGATACTTTAAGAGAAAAGTTAGTGGACCTCACTGAAGAGCGAGAAAAACTTATTGCGGAAGTTGATAAAGTACTTACAGAAAATCAGAATCTTGATGGATGCTGTAAAAACCTGACATTTACTCTAGATAGAGTTGTTCTAGAGAAGGAGAAGCTGGAGAAGGAGATGGAATCCTTGAAATGCTTTCAAGCTGCTGAGAGTTCTGAGTGGCATGAAAAATACCGGGAGCTTCAGAAAGAATATGAAACTCTCCTGCAGTCATATGAGAATGTGAGTAATGAGGCTGAGCGGATTCAGCGTGTTTTGGAAACTGTTAGGCAGGAAAAGCAGGAAATTTTCATTAAGCTGAAAAGTGTTGAAGCAAAAAAGGAGGAAACAGATAAGCAGCTACAGGAAGCTGGACAGGAAATTGATGGAATGAAGGAGAAAATGAGGAAATTTGCAAAATCAAAGCAACAAAAGATCCTGGAACTAGAGGAGGAGAACGAGAAGCTTAGAGCAGAGATGCGTTTTACGGATGGAGAGCTACACAGGACTGGAGATGTCTTTACAAATAGTAGCCTGGAAGAAGATCTGGAGAGCCCTAGGAGGGATTACCAGTCTCTTTCTGCTCAGCTTGAGACAGTAATGGCTGAAAAGGAGTCTCTTACTCAAGAGATCACAGACTTAAAGTGTCATTTGCAGTTAACAGAATCTAAGCTGAAGGAAAGCAGAGAACTGGTAGACAAGTATGTTGCTCAGAAGACAACAGGGGAAGAAACAAATCAGGCAGTTGCCACACCACCACCAATGGAGAGGACTGAAAATCAAGTGGACATAAGTTATAGACCAAAGTCTCCTGCTGCAGAGCTGGAACAAAAAGCATTTGAAGGTAGTAGTCCTTGTGAAGATCTTGGTACCTACATACAGCAGATAGCTGATCTCACAGAGCGAATCACAGAACTAGAAGATAATAGGAGGGCTTCAGAACAACAGCTGGGTGACATCCGCATGTGTGTTGAGACTTTAGCAGGTGAGAAACGGGCTTTAGAGACCCAAATGGAAGAGAAAGTCCATGAATTGAATGCTCTTCAGGACACAGTAGCAAAGATGGAACAAACGGTCCAAAAAACCAAAGACGATCTCATCAGGATGACAGAACTGAAGGACACACTAGAGGCTGAGAAGGATGATTTGGAAGAAAGGCTCATGAATCAGCTGGCAGAACTTAATGGGAGTATTGGAAATTACCAGCAAGATGCAACAGACTTCCAAATCAAAAATGAGCAACTGAAACATGAGCTTCAGAGTTTGCAGAGAATGATGCATGAACTGGAGGAGGAGAAATGTCAGATGGCAAAGGAGAAAAGTAAAGCAAGTTCAGAAAAGCAAAAGGAATTTGTAGAAAAGCTAAAATGCAGTTGGAGGGGAGACAGCAGCACACATGTAAAGGAGCTTCAGGAATTGCTGAAACAGAAACAGCAGGAGATTAAGCAGCTGCAGAAGGACTGTATTAAAAGCCAGGAAAAGAACAGTAGTTTAGAAAGAACTGTTAAAGCTCTGGAATTTCTGCAGAGTGAGTCTCAGAAAGAGGTAGAAGCAGCCAAAGAGACTTTAGCTAAAGCGGTTGAAGACACCAAGAAAGCCCAAGCAGAGCTTGCTCTCTGCAGAGTAGTATTGGATGACACCCAGAGTGAGGCAGCAAGGGTTCTAGCAGAGAGTGTCAAAGTGAAAGAAGAGTTGCAGGCAAACAAAGAGAATATTAAAATTCAAATGAAGAAAAAAGATGAGGACTTTGAGAGAAGACTGGAACAGGAAAAAGACAAGCACTTAAAGGAAATTAAAAAAATGGAAGAAAAGCTGGCAACTTTGCAGAGGGAGAAAGACTATATGGAAACAACTGTTAGTGATCTTCAAGACTCCTTGAAGACAAAGGATCAAGAAGCCAAGCAATTGGAAGGCAACCTAAATAAAACACTAGCCCAGCTTGCAGCCTTCACCAGGAGCATGTCTTCCCTTCAAGATGACAGGGATAGAGTCATAGATGAATCAAAAACATGGGAGAAGAAATTCACTGAATCTATTCAAAAGAAGGAGGAAGAAATACGTTCAAAAGAGGAAACTTGTGCTGTGCTAAAGGACCAGATGAAGCAGATGACCATACATGTGGAAGAACTTCAGGCTCATATATCCAGGTAAAGAAGGTGATAATGACTCAGCTGGTATTCTTATATTTCCTTTTGACAAAGCAGCAGCCAGAGGTGAGGTAGGATTCCCCTCTCCTTTTGCAGTATACCAGAAAGAACGGATTTTGAGTATGTAAATATGCTAAGTGTGACATGTGATTGGCAAAACTAATGAATGCCTAGGATGGAGAGCAGAATTAGTCTTCCTAATAAAGCCATAAATATAAGGCTCATCTCCTGGATCACTTATGTTTGGATAGAAAAGAGGCTTGTAGTTAAGTTGCAGGGAGTTACTATGTATTTGTTGTATGCACAAGGATACAGGGAGATTAACACTAAAATATTTCTTCTTTTCATCATTAGGGTGCACATGTTAAATCTGTTCTCTGTGAGAAGCAGTAGCCATCTGAGTACTATCTAGAGTCTTTATTAATCTGAAATTTGAAATAGATTATTTTGCATAGAGTTGTTGCATTCAGGGATTAAACTTGGCAGGTCAAGAGAGCATTGGGTTACATCATTCCGGTTTAATCCCAAAATAGATTTTGAGGGAAAGATGGAGCTGTGGAAACGTACCAAAATGTACATCTGGGAATTTACAAAATTCAAAACCAAACTGTTCTTACATGAGTAAAATTGTTCTATAAAGTTTGTGATCAAAATGCTGTATCTTTGCATGCTGCAACATGAAATGAACATCAAGCATATGAGAACAGAGATTTCTTTTTTTTTTTTTTTTCTTCTACAATGGATGAGCAAAAGAAGTATTTTAATGAAAAGGAGGTGATAATGTCCAATGTTTAACCTCCTCCATTTTTTCAATATTGACATAAAGATTTATCTCACTGGACAACTTTTAAAAAATATTCTCTCAGCACCACTCCCTTCAGGCAGTAGTGCAGTCAGAACTTTAAAAGATGCTTTGAATTTTGAATTGAGGGAAAATTAATCATCTGGATATTTCCAGCTTGCTTTCTTAAAGTAAAGCTAATTTTGTGGCTCTTCTAAATTAGTAGAATCAATGAAAACTATTGCTGTGGTTTTGGATACTGAGATACTTCATTGATTTGTGACTGACTTTCTCTTCTCTATTTTCAGGCTGGAACACAACAAGAAAGACTGGGAGTCTGAATCCAGGAAGGAGATCCAGCATCATCAAAAGACATGTGAAATGTTGCAGGAGGAAAAAAAGGAGCTTTTGACTCAGCTTGAAGGGTCTCAGAAACTGTACAGCAAGTCTCAGAATGAACAGCAGAAACTGGAATCAGAAATCAGCAGCCTGAGAGGCCAGCTTGCTGACTTACAGAATTCCTTCACCAAATGTGAATTGGTCAGAGAAGAGCTGGGGAGTATGGTCAAGCAACAAGAGACCAGTATCCAGAATTTTAAATTCAGCTGTGAACAGCTTGAGGCCGATTTGCAAGCTTCCAAGGACCTAACAAATAAGCTGCATGAAGAAACTAGTGCCAAGGATCAAAAGATCATTAGTTTGCTGTCTGCCAAGGAAGAAGCAGTTATGGCTGCTCTATCTGAATTACAGCAGCAACATTCTGAAGAGATGAAAGAGTTGGAGCATAGGCTAAGTAAGGAGGAAGAAGATAAAAAAGCCTTGGAAAATGAAAAGAACAAACTTCTTGACAAACTTGATCATCTCACTGAAAAGATGAAAATAAGCAGAGAAGAAAGTAAGCAGCAGAAGGCACAACTGGACTCCTTCACCAAGTCCATGTCATCTTTGCAAGATGACAGAGACCGCATACTGAGAGACTACAAGCAACTTGAGGAACGTCATCTTGTTATAATCTTGGAAAAAGACCAGCTAATTCAAGAGGCTGCTGCTGAAAACAATAAGCTCAAGGAAGAAATCAGAAGTTTTCATAGCCAGATGGATGACCTCAACTCTGAGAATGCCAAGCTGAGTGCAGAGTTGGTGCGGTATAGAGAAGACCTGAACCAAGTGATTTCAATAAAGGACTCCCAACAGAAACAACTTCTCAAAACACAGCTCCAGCGGATCCAAACTCTGGAAAAAGAGAAGGCAATCATAGAAACGCAACTGAAAGAGTCTGAACATACTCAGGATGATCTCAGGAAGTGCACGGAAGCCTTGAGAGAGGATAAAGTCAGTATGTCTCAAGAGATTGAAACTCTTACGTCCTCTCTGTCTCGGGTGCAGAGTGAGATGACAGCATTACGTGAAGGGGGTCCTATCATGGAGTGTCAAGCACAATTGAAGGTCCGAGAGGAAGAGGCACGAGAACTGAGTCATAAGCTTTCCCTCTCACAGCAAAGGATAACAGAACTTGAGGGGGAACTAGTATGTGTTCAAAGGGATGCAGCCAAGAGAGTGGGAGAGGCTGAGGACAGGCTTCGAAAGGAATTGAAGCACCTACATCACGATGCAGGGATAATGAGGAATGAAACAGAAACAGCAGAAGAGAGAGTAGCAGAGCTGGCACGGGACTTGATGGAAATGGAACAGAAATTTCTTGCAGTCACAGATGAAAACAAAGATCTCAGAGCTCAAATTCAGTCTTTTGGGAAGTCCATGAGCTCTCTTCAGGATAGCTGGGACCAGGCCAATGAAGACCTTCATGTTTTGAAACAGAAATACTCTGCAGACTTAGAGGAACAAAAGACTCTAGTGCAGAATCTTCAGAAACAGATAGTTCAGCTACAAGAGGAGCAACATTCCACTGCCAGGGACCGAGATACAGTGAGGTCTGAGCTGACAGAACTGCAGAAAGCCACTGATGAAAGAGGTCTCTTGGCCCAGATTGAGAAACTTAATCAGAAGCTCAGAGCCAAAGATGATGAGCTTCTCCATTTGTCTTCAGAACTGGAAGGTGCTTCCAACCAAGTCAAATCTTTCTCCAAGGCTATGGCAAGCCTGCAGAATGAGCGAGACCGCCTGCTGAATGAATTGGGCAAAACACATAAGATTGAAGAAGTGAAGCAACAAGCAGAAGAGAGCACTTCCACCACTCCTTCAGAAGTGCAGAGTCTTAAGAAGGCACTGTCCTCCTTGCAGAATGACAGAGACAGAGTAGTAAGTCCTTGTTCTCTCTTCCTGCTTTTACTTAAAGCCCCATAGGAGATTTGGATCTTCAGATCTTAAAATTCAGCACGCATATGTCTGGTATTTGCAATGTGAAAAATCGATCATTGTCTTCACAGAATCACAGAATAGTTTGAGGTTGGAAGGGACTTCTGGAGATCTTCTAGTCCAACACCCCTGCTCAAACAAGATCAGCTGGAATAGGTTGCCCAGGATGGTGTCCAGTCAGATTTTTGAATATCTCCATTGGTGGATATTCCACAACTTCTTTGGGCAACCTGTTTTTTTAATGTATCTGGAAATGGTTTCCAGAATTAGTTGCTCCATCACCTTCCCAGGGATGGAGATGAGGCTGACCAGGCTGCAGTTCCCCAGTTCCTCCTTCTTGCCCTTCTTGTAGGTAGGGATGGCATTTGCTTTCTTCCAGTCTTCAGTAACCTCTCCCAGTCACCATGACCTTTCAAAGGTAATTGAGTTGCCTCCCAATGACCTTGGCACTTGTGGGCACATTCCAGCAGATCCCATGGATTTAGTATGTGCCATCTATGTTATCTTCTCTGACATATGAAAGGTGTGATTTCATTGTTAACTTTGCAGGGTGGTTTCTCTTCTTAGCTTGATTTAAAATATGGAATCATAGAAATAAGATATGGCTTCCCTGTTAACCTGCTTAGTCCACGTCCATGGGAGCTCATGCATTTGATTTGTCTTGGATTTCTAGAAGAGACTAGAGCACAGACTTGGGTCTGTTTCTTCTCTTGGCAGCTGATTGTCAAGACAGGTACAAAGCATTGCAGCTTCATTTTGACATCCATGCTTGCATACTTAATGTGTCTGTGTTTGTACAGTCTCTGGCACAATGCGGCTCAGCAAGTTTCAGAGTTCTAGTTGCTGGTCAGATAACAGACTTCTACAATCATTTTCCTCCATCACTTAGTCTGTCTTAGTTTTCCCTTCTGTTAATTCACAACAGACTTTGTGATACTGTCTTAAACACATCTTCCTTCTTGTCCATTTTATATCTCAGTTATTTGTAGACTTATGTATCCTTTACTGCTGTTTTGTTGAACTTGCATATCTGTGTAATGTGAACTTGCATATCTGCTAATACTAAGATAGAGCCTCAGTAGAGGGATCTCCTGACTCATTAAGTACTTACTTGTCTCCAGAGTCAGTCACGTCTTCTCGTCTTTGAAAACTGATTGCAGTGATGGATGTGTAATGACACCTTATTTCTAATTCCAGTCTGAGTAGACTGTCAAAAAGATTTTAGTTCCTCAGTTCCCTGGTTTACAGTAAATACCAACTTCAGGAGTTATTCTTAACCAGCTCCTTCTGTCTCACTTTGTCTTCCTCTGAGTAAGGGAATTAATATCGTAGTCCAGGGTCTTTTTGTTAATGTGTGTCAAATCTTCATGGAAGGTTTCAAAATTCACTACTCTCATTAGCAATAGAATTCTCTGAGTTTTTTTTTTCTGAGCGCTTGTTAATAGACTGTTGTAATCACTGATTCAATTTCTAGTTTCTCTGTCATCTGAATGTGACTTTTTTCCTCCAGATGCCACAGTGAGAAATGCTCTTAACCACTTATAAGTAATAAACCTAGCTGCTTGCTTGGTTGTCACACACTCTGATATTTTCCTTTAATTAAAGGTAAGAGAGCTGAAGAATCTGCAGCAGCAATACATACTGGTTGGGGTAGAATCAGCTGAAAATTCTCGCTTAAAAGCACAACTGCAGGAATATCAGCAAGACGCAGATAAACAGCACCATCTCCAAGAACAGCTGAAGCAAGAAAGTATTTTCTACCAGCAGGAGCTCCAGCAGCTTAGGTGAGCATTGTCTGTCTTCTCACTGTCTCAGAGATGCAAATGTGCTGTTTCTTTCCTTCAAAGAGCAATTGTGGGCAGAAGGCAAAGAAAGCATTGAAAACCTCAGCCTTACCTGTGTGAGCTGTCACTAAATCACTTTGCCTCCTTCAGGAGTGGGCACGTTTTCCTTGTTCAGCTTTTGCCTCAGACTTAGAGTGAAGGATTACAGCCCAACATATTGGAAGGAAATGCCTGTGTGAAATAGATCGGTGACCTTTTAACTTTTATTTCCTTCTTCCAGTGGTGGCCAATATCATCTGTTTGAGAGGAAACTTAGGCTGTTTCTTGTATTGGAGCTTATGTATATAGTGTCGTGCCGGCAACTAAGCATCACACAGCTGCTCGCTCACTCCTCCCCGGTGGGATGGGGGAGAGAATCGGAAGAGTAAAAGTGAGAAAACTCATGGGTTGAGATAAAGACAGTTTAATAGGTAAAGCAAAAGCCGTGTGCACAAGCAAAGCAAAGCAAGGAATTAATTCACTACTTCCCATCGGCAGGCAGGTGTTCAGCCATCTCCAAGAAAGCAGGGCTCCATCACATGTAACGGTTACTTGGTAAGACCAACGCCATCACTCCGAATGTCCCCCCCCTTCCTTCTTCTTCTCCCAGCTTATATACTGAGCATGATGTCATATGGTATGGAATAGCCCTTTGGCCAGTCTGGGTCAGCTGTCCTGGCTGTGCTCCCTCCCAGCTTCTTATGCACCTGGCAGAGCATGGGAAGCTGAGAAGTCCTTGACTAGTGTAAACTCTACTCAGCAAGAACCAAAGCATCAGTGTGTTATCAACATTATTCTCATCCTAAATCCAAAACACAGCATTCTACCAGCTACTAAGAAGAAAATTAACTCCATCCCAGCTGAAACCAAGACATACAGTTACAGAACTCTCCATTCCAAGCTGATGATGAACACCCTTTTTATCCCACTGATATAATTGTTTAGAAAATACTCATTTTGTATGACTGTCTAATCCTTTGTTTTACTTGCTTTATGTCTTCTGTTTTTAAAAAAGTCTGTAATTCAAGTCTAGTAAATTGTCATCTCCAACTAGACTAAAACTAGTCAGACAAATATGCTCCGTTCTAAAAATGGGGAAAAAAAATCCTTTCAGGTACCTCAGAGGTCCATCTAAGAATGACTGAACCTCAAGTGAAAGGGATGGGTTTTTTTTGTGGAAAGATGTATGGCTTATCTTTGTCCAAAGTGATATAAAAACTTGTAGTGCTCCTTCCCCCTTCCCCTGCCCCCAGTGTGACCCTCAAACTAACACTTCAGATCTCGTAAAGTTTGAAGCAGCTTACAAATTTTATTTCTCTCCTGATAAAAGAAAAGGAGACTTATTTCCTGTCCAGCTTCTACAATGTAAATGAAGCTAAGGCCTAAAGTTTGCATGTTGGGATCAATGCTATGGTTCTGGTGCATATTTGAGGCAGTGATAATGTTATGATAACAAGTGGCGTTGTCAATGACTTGCTTGATGAAACTCTCTGTGCAGCAAGATCAAAACAATATCCAGGAATACCAAAGTGTGAGCATTGAACAATCTACAGTGTTGAGCCAAATACAGAATACTTCCTTAGACCTGCTTTTAAGGTTCATGTACTTAAGTGGGTTGTTTTGGTTTGGCTTAGTTATAAAACTTCTTTTCTGGCATGGGGTAATGATAGGAAATAGAATCATCCTCGGCTCATTCTGAGCTGGATACCTGGATATCATAAGTGATACTGGTAACTTCCTCGTAATTTCCTTGTGTTGTACTGGGCAGACAAGAGAAAACTACCTGGGAAAAGCAGAACAGCAGCATAAAGGAGCAGTACCTGATGGTCATAGCAGAAAAAGACAAGCAACTGAGCCATTTACAAAGGATCATGCAAGAAATGAGACAGCCCCTCAGCAAGTCTCAAATTGTAGAGGAGCAGTACCAAATGAAGGTGGGTAGAAATACACAGATTCTTTATTGCATGGAAATGTGAGGCTTGAAATTCAGCCAAAATAGCACGTGTTGCTTGTATTCAGCTTGTACAGACTGCAGTATTGGATTTTGTTGTGTGGCCTCCAAGGACTATACCAACAATGCAACTCAGATCATTGAAAACCTTTAGAAAACTCTGGCATACCCTTATGTGCTCTTCCCTGAGTTCACGGTTCCTAATGTTTCAAGAAAGAGAGTAAAAGCGACAGGGCTTCCTAGGCACCTTAGGTCCTCCTAAGCAGCATGGAACTTCTCAGGTCTTTCTGGCTATTTTAGAATTGCCTCTTGCACTGTATTTGAATCGAAGATGTTCTAGTTTAGTTCTCCTTTTAATGTCACATTCTAATTTTTAAATTTCCTATTGAATTTTTATTGCTGTTTTTACCATGACAGGGATCTACAATCCTGACTTAAGCCCAGAGAGGCTGAGGATTGAACATTGCACTTTCTGACTTCTTTCCCCTGTATCAGAGTCCTAAAAGTGGAGTGGAATATTTTGAGTATTTTGCTTGGTCTAAGGAAGGATGCTTGCCTGCTGCATGTACAATACCATTCCATTATGAGCAAGGAAAGAACTCTCCTGTCCACATCTATAATGTTCCAGTGAGAGGCTTTTATGTCAGTGGAGGAGGGAGGAAATCTCCTGTTATCCCTTTGACACACACATGCATATATGCAAAGAAAAAGCTAGAACAATGTACATGTGATGCTTTCCAGGAGAATGCTTCAGTGCTAACCTTTTAGTGTACATTGAATGAGAGCAGTGTGGACACTGCTTTGGTTTTTTGTTTGTTTTTCTTGTTCTCATTCATATGCTATTTTTTTCCTTCCTGTGTTGTAGACAGCTTTAAGACAACTTTTCAGAAGGACCCATTGTATGTGCAAGTTCAGTGATCTTCCTAACTGTTTGGATTTTCAGATGGCTTTTAGGATATTTCTGTTTATTCCCATTTGCTGTTTTGCTTAAGCAGATCAAGTTCCAGGCCTAGGAATAATGTTGGGCTTTGACCTTGGAATACTAAACAGAGACAACTAATAGGAGAGTGCGTTGTCATGTGTGCAGTATATTTTTCATTGTTCTTTCCCTTGCAGATTTCTTCAGAGGTTCTGAGAGGGGACTTCTCAAGCCTAGAAACAGAGACAAAACATCTCCAGGCCCAGCTAAGTGACAGCCTGAAAGAACTACACCAAAAAGAGCTCAGAATTCAGCAGTTAAACAGCAAGGTACCGATTACATCTTATACTTGCTTGCAGACTCTAGGATGAGGAATGTGGGGAAGAGGGTAGGCTTGAATAGGGCTCAGGGAGCAGGAATGAATCTTTCTGTTCTTGCGGGCATTTAGTGAAGTAACACAAAATCAGAAATATTAGTTAGAAGAGACTTGTGGAGATGATCTAGTACATCCTTCTGCTGCTCAAAGCAGCACTGTCACCAACATTAGATCAGGTCAGCCATGACTTCGCCTAGCTGAGTGGTGAAAAGAATAGAGATTCCAGAACCTCTCTGGGCCTTTGTGCAATGCTGCTCTGCTCTACACTTTTAATGCAAATGTTTTTATTAATGTCTAGTCTGACAGTCTGTGGCTATGGCCCCTTATTATATTTTCTGCCACTATCAAAAAGAGTCTGGCTCTGTCTACTTTATGACTCCCTTTAATTTAATTGTAAGCTATTGTAAAATGACCCTTTAGCCTCCTCTTTAGCAGGCTAAAGCAGCCCAGCTCTCACAGGCATCATGTGCTCCAATCCCTTGACGATCTCAGCAGCCTTTTCCTGGACTCCTTCCCATTTCTTTATCCATTTTAGAATCATTTAGGTTGGAAAAGACATTTAAGATTACCAAGTCCAGCCGTTAACCTAACACTGCCAAGTCCACCACTAAGCCATGTTCCTAAGTGCCACGACTACACATCTTTTAAATACCTCCAGGGATGGTGACTTAACCACTTTCCTGGGCAGCCTGTTCCAATACTTGTCAACCCTTTCAGTGAAGAATTTTTTTGTAATATCATAGAATCATAGAATGGTTTTGGTTGGAAGGGACCTTAAAGATCATCTAGTTCCAAACCCCCTGCCATGGGCAGAGACACCTTTCATTAGACAGAAACTAGATATCAAATCTAAACCTCCCCTGGTGCAACTTGAGGCCATTTCACTCATCCTATCACTTGTTACTTCGGAGAAGAGACCAACACCAACCTCGC
Organism: Platalea leucorodia; assembly: GCF_965183815.1. NCBI lineage: Eukaryota > Metazoa > Chordata > Aves > Pelecaniformes > Threskiornithidae > Platalea > Platalea leucorodia. The sequence goes on along the minus strand of NC_138826.1, from coordinate 128,061,393 downwards.
TACCACCTCCTTTCAGGTAGTTGTAGAGAGCGATAAGATCTCCCCTCAGCCTTCTCTTCTCCAAACTAAACAACCCCAGCTCCCTCAGCTGCTCTCACCAGACTTGTGCTCCAGACCCTTCACCAGCCTCGTTGCCCTTCTTTGGACACGCTTCAGAACCTCAATGTCCTTCTGGTAGTGAGGGGCCCAAAACTGAACACAGTATTTGAGGTGTGGCCTCACCAGTGCCCAGTACAGGGGGATGATTGCTTCCCTAGTTCTGCTGGCCACACTGTTTCTGATACAAGCCAGGATGCTATTGGCCTTCTTGGCTGCCTCGGCACACTGCCAGCTCATATTCAGCCGGCCAACACCCTCAGGTCCTTTTCCGCTGGGCAGCTTTCCAGCCACTCCTCCCCAAGCCTGTAGTGTTGCATGGGGTTGTTGTGACCCAAGTGCAGGACCCAGCACTGAGCCTTGTTGAACCTCATACAGTTGGCCTTGGCCCATCGAGCCAGCCTGTCCAGATCCCTCTGTAGAGCCTTTCTACCTTCCAGCAGATGAACACTCTGCCAAACTTGGTGTCATCTGGAGACTTATTTGATCCCCTCGTCCAGATCATTGATAAAGATATTTGACAGAACTGGCCCCAGTACTGAGCCCTGGGGAACACCACTTGTGACTGACCGCCCACTGGATTTAACTCCCATCACCACAACTCTTTGGGCCCGGCCATCCACCCAGTGAACAGTAGACCTGTCCAAGCCTTGAGCAGCCAGTTTCTCTAGGATAATGCTGTGGGGAATGGTGTCAAAGTCTTTACTAAAGTCTGGGTAGACAATATCTACAGCCTTTCCCTCATCCACTAAGTGGGTGTACCTTGTCATAGAAAGCGATCAGGTTAGTCAAGCAGGACCTGCCTTTCATAAACCCCTGCTGACTGGGCCTGATGACCTGCTTGTCCTGTACTTGTCGTGTGATGGCACTTGAGATGATCTGCTCCATAACCTTCCCCGGCACCGAGGTCAGACTGACAGGCCCGTAGTTCCTTGGATCCTCCTTCTGGCCCTTCTTGTAGATGGGCATCACATTTGCTAACCTCCAGTCAACTGAGACCTCCTCAGCTGAAAATGAGTGATGTAAAACCAGTCCCAGCATTCCAGGTACAGTCTTATTAGTACCAAGCAGACCAGGTAATAACTTCCCTCAATCTGCTGGCCTTGCTTCTCCTAAGGTAGCCCAGTAGGCAGTTTGCCTTGCTCACAATGAGGATGTTCTCTTGGCTTCTATTCAGCTGGGCAGCTGCTGTAACTCCCTGGTCCTTTACAGCAGAGCTGTTGCCTCGGGAGTCTCTTTTCATCCTATACTGATGCATAGGTTTTGCCTCAGGTGCAGAAGTTTACACTTCTCCTTATTGAACCTGAGATTTCTCTTGGCCCAATCCTCAAGTTTCTCAAGGTCCCTCCAGATTGAAGTTTTGGTCTTTGTCATGTCGGCCACTCCCCAAAATTCAATATTGGCTGCAAAATTGCTTATGCTATACTCTATGTCATAACTCATGTTGCTGTCAATGTTGAGCAATCTACACCCCAGGTAGGCCCCAGGAGTATTCTTCTCATTGCTGGCTGTCAAGCCATTGATCATTGCCTTTGAGTCCAGTGGTCCAGCTAATTTTTGACTATGTAGCAGTTCCTTTGTCTTGTTCATAGCTCCTTAGTTTCCAAATGTGAATACTGTGGGTGATGATGTTAAAAGCTCTGTGTACTGAAGCTGGCTGGGATGGAGTTAATTTTCTTCATAGCAGCCTCTAGGGTGCTGTGTTACAGATTTGTGACTAAAGCAGTGTTGATAACACACCAATGTATTAGCTATTGCTGAACAGCGCTTGCACAGCATTAAGGCCTTCTCTGTTTCTCACTCTGCTCTCCCTGCACTGAGTAGGCTGGGGGTGGGCAAGAGCTTGGGAGAGGTCACAACTGGGACAGCTGACCTGAATGGACCAGAGGGATATTCCAGGCCATATATAGACCACATTCAGGAGGATCAGTGACAGTAGTGTCTGAATCAGCAACTTTTCTGTCGCTGAATTTTAGTGCCCTTTCTCAAGTGACTAGGAGGAGGGAAGAGGACAGAGGAGGAGAGGGAGAGGGGAGGAAAGAAAGAGAAGGGGAGAGGGGAGAGAGAGGACAGATTTGGGGGGGACAATGGGGGAAGGGGCGGAGGGGGGAGAGAGGAAGACCAGACAAAGGGACCAGAGAGTGATATTATGTGAAGAAAGTTGTTTCCAGGTTCTGTTTCTATTGTTGGGAGTTCTTTCTAGCCTCCTGCTTTCTAGACTCCTGAAGGAAGTCCCTCCTTTGGAAGGCATGCTTGTGATCGTCAGTGCTGCCCACGATCTTAAGTTTCAGTATTTCAGTGCAGAATCACAAGCAGTCCAGTTCCCACATGGAAATGGAAGACTCAGAATTTAGCAATCTTCAGAAAGAGAGTTGCATTCAAGGAGAAAGCAAGAATATAAAATCATAATTTATTGGTGATATTTCTGAAAGGTTTAGGTCAATCTCAGCACTTTAGAAATCTTGTTTTGGAAGTGTGTTATTCTGTACATCATGTTGATGTTTTGGGACTCCTATTCTGGAAACCTTAGCCACAAGCTACTGTTGGAGATTATCACTGGTCTTTGGACCTTAGTAATGTGCGGTGTGGCAGTTCCCATGTTCTCAATAGAATTCTTACCCTCAGTTACACAGGGAACAATTTTGCTTTCACAAAAATACGAGTTCTTTACTTAGCAGTTGTGTTCTTTTCTCAGCTGTCTCAGGTCTTTGAGGAGAAAAATGCCCTCTCCCTCCAGCTGCGCGGTAGCAGTCGGAACATCTGTGAGAGCCATCAGCACTACAATGAGGTTCTGAACCGCTGCTTGGTGCTTGAGAGGCAGCTCCAGGAGCTGCAGTCTGCAGACAAGGGCATGGTAAGGGTGGTCTTCTTGGTGTAAGGGAAGAAGCAGCTTATTGGAGATGGCTCCAGTAACTGTGCATCATTGTAGCTACTTTCTGTCCTCTTCATTCAGTGCTATCTGCCATACATTTATGCTTTCTTTCAGGAGTTGTTTGCAACAGATGCTGCTCCAGGAGCACCCCAAGAAAAGAATGAGCCTCAGAGAGGCAGTTACACACCAGAACTGCAGGAGTTACAGCTGAGGTAAAGAAAGCCTGAGAAAACAAGTGTGGGGATGTTAGTCCCGATGGAGGTATTTGGGCTAGTGATGAGCCTATTTCTGTTACTCTCTGTCAGAGTGTTGGAAAAACTCAGTTCCAGATTAGGACCTTGTGGAAGTGGAAGAACTGTTATATGCTCTTGACAGCTGTCATTAGTTATCTCTTTGGATAGAACTTCAAAAAATGAAGAGAGAACATGCAGCAGCAATTCCAGTTGACCATCACCAGCCAAACTAGCATCTTTGATTTGATGGGCTGGGTCCTCAGTAACCACTTAAGTGTATCAGTGGTCCTGGTCTCGAGGCTGTTAGCCTGAGAGTGTCTGGAATTGAGGCTTAGCACACGATTCCTTGTAACCTTCTGGAATCAAGACCTAGCACATGATTCCTCATACCCTTTCAAAATAATTTTCAGAAGGTGGGGCTATGGACAACAGAGCCAAGGAACTCCTTTCTGATGTGATGCAGTATAGTCCATGAATTAGCCCTTTCTTGGCATATGCTTGGTTATTTTCTGACAGGTTGTCGGAAACAGAACATTTACATAGCAGCACAAAGCAGGATCTGAAGTATTTAGAGGAGCAGCTGGAGGAAGAACGGGACCGTCGTCTTGCTGTAGAGGAGGCACTCTCTGCAGCACAGGATCAGATCAGGAGGTGAGGGAGCTTGAGCAAACAGGCAGTATCACCATAAAAGTATGGTGATCCTATCTCCGTGTTCATCTACACTTCATTACATCCTTCTGTCAAATGTCACTGGGGGCATAGAAATGACTATGCCATGTCTATCACAGAATCACAGAATGGTTGAGGTTGGAAGGGACCTCTGGAGGTCATCTGGTCCAATGCCCCTGTTCAAGCAGGGCTACCTAGAGCCAGTTGCCTAGGACCATGTCCAGATGGCTTTTGAATATCTCCAAGGATGAAGACTTCACAACGTCCCTGGGCAACCTGTGCAAGTGCTCAGTCACCCTTACAGTACAAAAGTGTTTCCTGATGTTCAGGCTATCCTTCAATTGTAGACAAAGATAGAATAAGACAATTGAGTAGACATTAAGACAAATTCTGACTAGAAATGAGATGCCAGCTTTCTCAATGAGTTAAATTAACTACTGGAAAATATAATTTGGAGACTGGGAATTGAGTGAAGGCAGAAGAGGAGTTTTTGTACTTCCAGGAGATTTGTCTCCTCAGTAAGCACCTGTCTGTCATGGGCAAAGCAGTCTTGACTTGAAGAATGTCACTCAATTTTAATGTACTGGCAATTAACATAATACCCAAATTAAGTAGAAGTTTGAAAAACAATTAAACACTTAAGGAAAACACTTCCCCTTGCCTCTCCCAGGCTCAACTTTAGTCTAGACACCTTTCCTCCCCCTTTCCTAGTATCCAGTCCCATTGTTTGCACCACACATTACACTCAGTCCCTTTGGTGAGGCAAAGGGCAGCATAGGAGGCTGGGGTCAGCATGTAGTGATTTCTCTCTGCTGCTCCTTGTTTCTTACTCATTTCATCCTTCCCCTAGCAGCTACCACCCTTTGTTTAATATGTTTGAGCAGAGGCACCATATGCTCTTCTGGTTGTAGTTTTGGCACACAGTGAGGCATCATCCATTGCCAAGCCAGCTGGAACCAGCTGTAGCTGGTACAGGGTACTTCATGGCCTTCTGCCACACACGTTAGAAATGCGTGTTTCTCCTCATTGACTATAAAAGTGGGTTTTATCATGTAACTTGATTGTAGGCACTTGTGCTATGCATCTCCTTGTAGTTAAAATAAACCTCACTGTTGGAGTCTTTTACATGAAAACAATGGCTTTCTTCTGACACACATGCTGATTCAGCCAAAAAATAATGGTCTGTATGGAAGAATACTGGATGAAGTTCCCTGGTAATAGCTATACAAGCCAGACAACTCTAGCCCCTTCCAGCATTAAAGTCTATGAAAGCCTCTTAAAACTGATTTCACTCACTAATGCTAGCCTGAAGATTTGACAGTGCTGCTTCCGCATTTCATTCTTTAATAGTATCTTATCAATCTTGAATATCTGTCACTAGAAAATAGTAAGAACCAGCACTACTGGGACCAGAGCTGGCTTCCAAAATAATTTCATAGAATTTAAAATCTACAGTTAAATCATTTGCCCTGGCTTCTTTCAAGTCACACACTATGAAAGCCTCCATGTCAAACACGGAGACCTCAGTTAAGTTAAAGAGTTTGAAATTCCTGAAAGACAAAAGGAAAAAAACAGCACCAAAAAAAATCAGGAGTTTCGAAGTGATGGGCTATAAATTAGGTAAGAAAGGACTCCACTGCTAGCAGCTGAATTGTCCTCTCTACTGGAGAGGAATGCTAATCTGCACATCATGCAGGAGGGCAGTTTTACTTTTCTCTCTGACTATGGCTATGTCTGGGTACAGGAAGTGGCTGGTGCTGAGCAAGTATAACTTACACAGAGGGCACGACATGCCTACTGTGTTGCACTTTCACCAGCCTCCTGGTAGAGGAAGGAGGACTACTGCTAGTTGGATCACCCAGTCCTGCTCTGCTTGAGCTCCGGAGGCACTACAGTTGTACAAATGAAACCAGTTCTTGTCAAGTGAGGCCATGGCTTGCTTGCAGTGGTTGATTACTTTTTGAAGAAATACCACCTTTCCTAAGCTTGTCTACAGTGTTGGTTTGAGGCATCATAAGGAGCTGAATTTAATTTCATGTTTTTTGTGGCAGGTTGCAGTCAAGTGAGTGGACGTCTTCCTTAAGTGCTAGCATTGATATGATTCCAAGTCACGAACACTCTTTGCTGATTGACTCCATGGATAATAATTTCAGCAAAGTAAGAATTTACATTCACAGCTGTCAACAATGTGAGCCCTGGCTGATGGAAGAAAATGTGAAATGAAAACTGTGAACCTATAGCAGTTTAATCCTTCTGAAGGCACATTTAAATCTGTTTGGGTTTGTGTAGGTTTCTGCTCTTGTCTTGCTCTGCCTTCCATGCCAAAAGCCACGTATTGTTGTGTTTGTGGCTCTGCTAGTCTGCATAAGCAGACTAAATTTCAGAGGTCACTAAAATGCAGGCCAGCATTGTCTGTGCCTAAAATATGGTCCCAGGTTCCTTGTGGAATATTCAAGGCCTCAGTGGTGAGCAAATAGGCAAAGTCTGTGCAAACAATATGCAATCTCATGCATAAGAAGTATACGTGTTACTGGCCCTCGCATCTGCAATGTCTGAAGAGTCTGCCCTTTCGTTTAGCAACCACCTCAGTTTTTCCTTACTCATTGTCTTTTAAACCTGTGTCAGTCAGGCTGGGAGTCTAAGTGGAGAGCTGCTTTTTCACTGTACTGAATGACAGCCTGGCAGTCACCTGTCCTGTTTTGCTCAAGGGTTAAGCCCTGATGAAGAGTTTCCCCTCTGGTTTCTTCAAGACATGGGGGTGGCGCTCTCAAGAGCGGCATCAGCAGAATTATAGCAAAAACCGTAACTGGATGCTACTCCGTGCTCATGCTTGGGGTTTGTTACTAGAATAGACAGTTTTTTCTTTCTACTGGAACTTTGCCAGTAGATGTTACGTTGTCTGAGGGCTCCTGTAAGAGCTCCTGTAGAGTAAGGTCACTCTACAGCAGCTTGTTCAACAGCTTCAGAAGTCCTTTCAGCTGCAAAGGTGAAAGAATGCAACAAATAAATAATAATTTTCTTCTTCTAGGCCAGAGAGTGCATCAGGATTCCTAGTAGCTTGAGGCTCTGGCAGAAAATTACCATTGATCCATTTGTTTATATTTCACTTGGAGGGGCTAGAAATTCGTGGGGACCAAATGTTAGAGGGAGATGTTCTGCATTCTGTTGCCCTTTCTCAAGCAGAATTGGAGAGAGCTGGTTCATGAGAAACGTGCCCAGAGCAGGGGAAGGGGAATATTTCACTGAGGATTGGCTCTAGAGGTCGAATGTGACAGTGGAATGGGTTTGGGAAGGTTCGTGCTCGTTAGCTTAAACTTATCTTCATGGTCTGGAGAGCTCTGGGTGAAGGCAGCTGGGGACATATCCATTCCTGGTACTGACTGGTCTCTCTTTTACTCTTCCAGACTCGGAATATCCTTGGACTACGCCGCCTGTTACGCTCTCTCTTCCGTTCCCGGACCCACTTGCCTCTACTAGTGGCCATGTATCTGCTTGCTCTCCATGTCCTGCTGTTCCTGTGCTTTACAGGCCACCTATGAATAGGAATAACAGCCTTTTATTGAGCCACAATCCTCTGTGTAGTCCCTGGGCCTGCATTCCCTATCGACAGGGTAGCACTTCACCCAGCTGCCTTCTTTTTCCAAATCAACCCTTAAGGAGCAGCTGCACCTGGCAACTTGCACCTAGATTGCTTGCTGTCTAAGTATGCAGCAGCCAGTGCTGGTGCTTGGGATCTGCTTCCAGGACATCTGCCATTCCTTCGGTGTTTTTAAATGAGTGGTACATTTTCTGAGCCAGGGTCCTCACACTAGAAGCTTCAAGGACAGCATCTGTTCCTGTACCTGGAGGTAGCACCACTCATTTTATATAGTATTGTGCTGTGGTAGGAATAAGAAAAATATTCTTGAGTTGCTGCAGTACTTCAACACTTTCTGGGAACTGCAGGATCCTTCCCCCTCTTGGACTGAATCAGTGAGTTAGTTTGGGGAAGCCTTGTAGCTAGATATAAGAAAGAGAAGCTTCTTCGCTTTCTTGCATCCCTTAGATTTGATCTGTGGCTCAGCGCTGTTTGAAATGCGTATCCTAAGGAAGTTGTGGACACTTTAAGGAACATGAGTTGAATTTCAAAATCACGTTTCCTGCTCAGTTGCGTCTCCTGTTGAAGAAAGGCCAAAATTAGTATATCTGGACCTGCTGAGCATTCCATTTAAAAACGGTCACATGTCTGCCCTGACAAGCCTGTAAAATAATGTCAGTAATTTAGTTATTGAAAAGGAATAGGAAACAAGAAACTTTTTAGCGCTAAGTTAATAACCTTGCTGTTTATAGCATTTGTGCACCTTGCACGATGGAAGGTGCTTGCATACCTCTTGAAAGAAGAGCAGCCATGCTCTTGCATTCTCATCCATTGAACCATTGTCACAAGCTTAAACCTGTACAGGCTGTGTTGAAGGATTCCATAATGTGGTATGTGGGCCCAAATCAAAGGCAGAAGCTCCAAAAATAAACTGTCCCCCCTACGCTGAGGAAGGGACTAGTGTTCTGAAACCTTCTGGCATCTCTGCTTTAGGAAAAGCCTGTTGTAGAAAGCTAGTGCTGGTCATTGGACTTGTTTGAATCTAAAGCAGACTGATGCAGATGGACTTGATCTTATAGGATACATGGAAAGCTGTGTTTTCTAAAGTACTCCTGAATACCTCCTGGAGTTGAAACTGCCTTCTTCCAAAGGGAGAATGCTGAATGCAAAGAAGATAGTTCCAGTTGAGTTCCCTGTCAGAGATCAAGTGGTCATTCTGTTCAGAGTACTTGCCAGAAGGATTGTATCTGCCTCTTGCTAGAGTATAACAGTCACATTTTTCCCATGGGAAAGAGGTAGTTCTTTTGATATTGCTGGTAAACTAAGATTCTCTAGCCAGTGAACAAAGCCTGTTTGAGGATGGATTTATTTCATCATGGTAGTTAAAATAATTGGATCTCTGGCAGGTCCAGAACATTGGCACTATATATCCATTTGTGCACTACCCTTGACTATCTGTGTGGACTTCCTCAACTATATAAAATTCAGTGACCAAATACTTTGCCTATAGCTTCCTGGGGCATGTGCTCCTGTATATATAATAAAGATTATTTTTCAGATGGAATTTTTGTAATGTTGTCATGTAAATGTCAGAGGTCTCTTGAGGGTATAGTGCTGCTGTATCATACCTTTTACAGGACCACCATGGGACTGTAGGTAACTTTTGTGTATGCTTTCTTGTATGTTGATTGCAGAAGCTCTGTTTCTTCCTATCATTTGAATGCCTAGGGAGATGACCTTTTTCCCCAATCTCACTTCTCTCAGCCTTTTTCAGCTTTTGCTGCGATGACAAAAGAAGGAAATAGCACTTTCATAGTGAAAGCAATTCCAATAAAACAAGATCTGCTTGGGTTTACTTTTCTTTGCATTTAGGCGCATTTGACTGAACATTGCACCCTGTTGGAATTGTGCAACCCCAGGAAAGACACAGGAGTTAGCAACAGCAAGCTGGAAGCATGCTGCTAACTTAGATGGGGCTACTTAAAATGTAACGTCCTCTTCCAACTTTCTGTAGCCAAAGAAAGGTACCTTTGTTCATATTCACTACTGCAATCCCCTACCACCATTAGAACAAAAGCTAGTAACGGGGTGTTGTAAGACCATAGATAATGTTTCCACTCTATTTAATAGGAGGAAGAATTACAAGCAAAGTATGTTTCCTTAAAGCCCATGATGCAAGTTTTTCTGAACTGAAATATGCTTCTGCTGGTTCAGAGACATTTAAATATTTTATACCTTCAGATGGAACAGTTACAGCTTAGATTAAATATATAAATAAATAAAATAAAACCTCAGAAGGAACTCCTGATCCAATAGTCTGATCAAACAGCTTTGTGGCATGAAAGATGTGGCATTTTAGCTGATGTTTCCTGTTTCAGACATTTCAACTTTCTGTTTTTTCTCTGTTTGATGGACTTGTCCTGCTTATTTTTTTGATCTATCTGCAATAGAGTCTGAGAAGGAGATCAACGAATGGAGCTGTGCTCTGCCATCTCTGGTACACACAAGCCAATTCAGCCTGGCCACTACTGAGGCAGGTCCAGGATCCGTGATTGTGCCAGGAGGAAGGCGGTGTTACAAGGGATAGGGAGGAGTGGAAGCAGGTTACTGCATGGACCTGTAAGAAGAACCCCTCCTTACCCTCTCAGCTACCTTTACAGAACAGGTATAAGGCTCTGGGTATGGTAGACAAAGTGCATGATGAGATAGAAGAGGAGGAACCTATGCGAGTACTCGGTGAGCCAACTAGGAAAGATGCCCTCCTAGACTTGTTTGTGAATAGAGAAGGGCTCATGGCTCATGTGATGGTAGATGGCTGTCTTGGCCACAGTGATCATGAAATGGTTGAGTTTAAATTTTTTGGTGTAATGAGAAAAAAGGTCAGCAGAGTTGCTACCCTGGATTTCAAGACAGCAAACTTTAAGCTATTCGGGGAGCTACTTAGCAGTGTCCCCTGGGAATCTGAGGCCCTGGGAGTCAGCGAGTGCTGGTCAGTTTTTAAGCAGCACCTTTTAGAAGCACAGGAGCAGACAATGCCACTGTGTCGAAAGTCAAAGGAGTGGGGCAGAAGACCAGCTTGGCTGAACAGGGAACTCCTCATGGAGCTCAAGGGGAAAATGGAATTGTACAATCTCTGGAAGCAAGGTCAGGCTTTGCAGGAAGATTACAGAGCTGTGGTTCGCATACACAGGGAGAACACACGAAAGGCCAAATCTCAAGAGTTGAAACTGGTCGTGTTGTGTCAGACAACAAGGCTTTTTAAAGTATATTAATAGCAAGAAAAGGTCTAAAGAAAACATTGAAGCAATTCTTGTTGATGATGGTCACGTGACTCACAGGGATGAAGAAAGAGCTGAGGTGCTCAATGCTTTTTTTGCCTCAGTCTTTAATAATATTCATAGACCTCGGGCTGCCCAGTCCCCTGAGTCAGAGGACCATGAGTGTGGGAACAGTGACCTTCCATTTGTGCACATTGAAATTGTAAGGGACCAGCCGTACCAGCTGAATGTTCATAAGTCCATGGGGCCTGATGGGATTCACCCCAGAGTACTGAAGGAGCTAGCGGATGTTATGGCAGGACCCCTCTTGATCATCTACCAAAGGTCTTGGGAGTCTGGGGAGGTCCCCTCTGACTGGAAGCTAGCCAACATTATTCCAATTTACAAGAAGGATGTGAGGGAAGACCCAGGAAACTACAGACCTGTTAGTCTAACCTCAGTTCCTGGAAAAATTATGGAGATCATACTGGGTGCTATTGAAAGACATTTAAAGAACAATGCAATCATTAGGCACAGTCAATATGGGTTCACAAAAGGAAAGTCCTGTTTAACTAATTTGATATCCTTCTATGATAAAGTCACCCACCTAGTCGACCTAAGGAAGGCAGTGGATGTAGTTTTTCTTGATTTTAGTAAGGCTTTAGATACTGTCCCTCACAGCATCCTTCTGGACAAGTTGTCCAACTGTGACATGATCAGGTACGCAGTGTGTTGAGTGAAGAACCGGCTGAACGGCAGGGCTCAAAGGGTTGTAGTGAATGGGGCTGCACCTGGCTGACAACCAGTCATCAGTGGTGTTCCTTAGGGCTCAATCCTAGGGCCAGTTCTGTTCAATGTTTTTATCAATTATCTGGATGCAGGAGATCGCTGGTGATACAATAAAGTGGGAGGTGCTGTTGACTCTCTCGAGGGACGAGATGCCTTGCAGAGAGATCTAGACAGACTGGAGCATTCGGCAATCATCAATGGCATGAAATTTCACAAGTCCAAATGCTGGATTCTGCATCTGGGACGGAGTAACGCTGGGCAGAAGTATAAATTGGGAGAGGAGTGACTGGAGAGCAGCCCTGCAGAAAGGGCAGTGTGCCCTGGCAGCCAAGAGGGCAAACTGCATCCTGGGGGGCATCAAACACAGCATAACCAGCTGGTCAAGAGAGGTGATTATCCCACTGTATTTAGCGTTGGTGTGGCCTCAGCTGGAATACTCTGTGCAGTTCTGAGCCCTACCATTTAAAAAGGATGCTAAGGTCCTTGAATGCATTCAGAGGAGGGCAACAAAGCTGGTGACAGGGCTGGAAGGCATGTCCTATGAGGAGCGGCTGAGGATTTTGTCTAGTTTGTCTAGTTTGGAGAGAAGGAGGCTGAGGAGTGACCTCATTGCTCTCTCCAGCTTCCTGAGGAGGGGACGTGGAGAGGAAGGTGCGGATCTTCTCCCTGGGATCCAGTGATAGGACTCATGGGAATGGTTTAAAGCTGTATCAGGGGAGGTTCAGACTTGACATTAGGAAACATTTCTTTACCAAGAGGCTGGTCAAACACTGGAAGAGGCTTCCTGGAGAGGCTGTCGATGCCCCAAGCCTGGCAGTGTTTAAGAGGGATTTGGACAATGCCCTTAATAACATGCTTTAACTTTTGGTCAGCACTGAAGTGGTCAGGCAGTTGGACTAGATGATCATTGTAGGTCCCTTCCAGCTGAACTATGCTGGTCTATTCTATTCTAAGCCCTGTATATCTTTCCATTTTGTCAAATAGAAATAACTAGTCTAGGAGCTTTTCTTGCTTCACTTTACTCATTCAGAAAGGAAGTTATTTTGGTTTGAGATGTTTATCTAGTGTCAAACTAGTGTGATTTATGCTACTCATTCCAAAATTATGCACTTCCTACCAGTAAGCAAAGTACCAAAGAGCCTGATCTGTAAGTGCTTAGGATTCTTTAACTACATGCTTTCCATCTTCCTTGTTCAAGCTATTTACTTTTTTTTTTTTTGGTCCTGGAAGAGCTTTCATGTATGTATGTATATATGTGTGCGTATGTGTCTGTGTGTGTTTATATATTTTCAATTGTGCTGTAAAGTACTGAGTCAAATTTCATAACAAGTTCTGTAAGCAGTAACTTGCTTTCTTTGGATCTCATTGTAATTGTCAAGCCCAGGGGCTTCAGCCTTTTAACTTTTTTGTACTTCTATGGCAGAATGATTTTTTGGAAGAGATGAAAATGGAGATCACAATCTGGTTTTGCACACTAAGAAACATAATTGTGCCCCATCAAGCGCTACTCATGGAGTCAGCAATTTGTATCCTGGGTATACACCTTGTCAGCATCGCAGAGCACAGGCAGCGTGCAGGGAACCGCAGCGCACTAGGGCAGGTTTTGGTACTCATGACTTGAGCAGAGCTGGGGGCTGGGACGCAGGAAGTGAAGATAGCTGAAGTTAAAACAGGAACTCGGAGCACGCAGCAGTCCAAAAGCTGTCGCTAGCAACAGGTGCCGGAGCAAAAAGCAGCAAGTTTGCCACCAGGAGCTGGTGAACCTTTTAAGGTAAGAAAGAAAGCTGAGTGGGTTTTGAGAGTGGAAAGTGAGAAACAACAACAAAAAATGTAGGGTTTTGGTGGGCAAAGAGAACTCCTTCTTGACCCAGCATGTGTGAGTTGATAGTGCTCGGCATTTGCTTCTCAGTCTGTTCTTTGATCATCGTTGCTTTTGTGTTTGAGGCTCTGAAGAACCACGTTTCCAAATCAACCAGCATGACTGTGCTAAGTGTGGTAGCCCTATATTTGTGCTGTAGTGGATGCTTTCAAGGGACAAGCTAATGGGACAAACTAAACGGTTGAGATGCTACTCTGGCTGATATTCCTCATTAATAGAGGGTGTCTGGAGCCTTGTGGTGTGATTACAGTCTGTGGCTTGTCAAGGTTCCCAAGATGCATGGTGGGTGGCTTTGGAGAATAGGTGGTCAAGAACCATTTACAGCAGGATTTAAAACCCTGAACCACCTGCATTTGAGCTAGCTGCTCAATCAGCTGCCCTGTTGAACAGCGCTGTGCTAGCTGGGTATTGCTGCTGTTTTATCATTAACAAAAATGAGCCACAAACTTTAAAAATCTTTGGAGTGAGAGATGCTAATAAAATAGGGAGGGGAAAAGGAAATGAAAGGTATTGTTAGATTGTGCTATGTCGTCCACATGAGCCTTCCTGCTTCCCCTGCTTCTATTTGCAATTAGCTATATTCAGTTTGTCATAAGATTACTGTCAGTGCACGCAAGCACAGCTGAGTAGTCACAGACCTGCTGTGTTCTGGAGTACGACAACTATTTGGCTTTTGTTTAACAAAGGCGACTCATCCCTGCTGTGCTCTTTTAGTTTCTGTTGGCTTTGCCCCCGGTCTTACAGTGCTGATTCTCTAGACAATCGCTAAGGGCAGCGTGAAACCGAACAGAACAGCGTGCGCTGTACTGAACTGGAAGGTTATTCACTTAACGGCTTTTTGTGTTGTACAATTAATGACTTGTTCAGCATAAGCATTTTGCTTGCACAGAAAGCAACTGTCCTGGGCACTTGGGGCCAGTTTGTAAGCTACTGTATGGTTGTGGGATTGAGGGCTTAGTGCTGTTGAGAAGCATTTAATAAAAGCGTGCTGTTAAATGAGGATCCATCGCAAAGCAGTTCTCTTCCCTCCTGTTGGTTTGTTCACAGGCTTATGTGATGTTTGTGGTGATGTGAAACAGGGCTCAGCAGCCCAGTCTTTGCTGCACATTCTGTTCAGTCTTTCTCTGACCCAGTGAGAAGCTTCTTTGGGCAACAGTAAGAACAATTTGGGGCTTCTCGACACCACAGGCAGTAATAGGTGGTGGGACATGAGAACTCTGCTGAGAATGATTGCTCTGTTGTGTAGGGGCAGGCAAGCCGTGTAATCTTCCTTCTGTCTCTCATTTTATAGAAACTATGATGTTTGGGAGGGGCTTTTTCATCATCTTTTTTCACAGTCACCTTGAAAATGAAATGCAGGCGTTTTAGATTTCACATAACTTATTTAACTTCCTCTTCCTGGGCCTGTCACTTCCTCCAGTCCTCTTTGGACAGCCTGCACAAGCCACACCACCGCAGCTTCAGCCTTTTCAGCCCTGCACACTTAATGATTTTAGCCCCGTTTCCTCTTTTTACCATATGACAGACATAAACACCACACAGCATACTGTACCAGCACCGTCAGACCAGCACACAGCTTTTCTCTGAACCTTCCCTAGCCCACTAGGCAGTACCTAAAAAGTTAGAAAACAGACAAGAGACTTCAGGGGTCCAGCCTCAGGTAAATAAGCATTGTATCATGGCGGCAGAGCACGCCACGGCCTCTGGTGGTGTGCCATGACTGCGCTTCACAGAAGGGAGGTTAATGCAGGGAACAGCCTCCCACAGTACAGAAAATTAATGATGTTTGTTGGAAAAGCAGAATCTTGTAGTTGGATGCTAGCACTAATTTACATTAAAATAATGTGTGCATTTTAATGGTAGAGTCAGTGTGCTTGAAGACTGTGGTTTACACTTAAAATCCCTGTGTGTTTTGCTGAAAGAGGTGCTGAGGCTCAAGGGTAGCTATTTTGGGGTGCCCTGTGCTGTATGAGGGACCAAGAGATCAGCAGGGCAGGTGGCCTGCAAGGGTCCCTTCCAGCCCGAGTTATGCCATGACTGCTGTGGTCCGACATGCCTGTGGCCGTGAGCCAGCAGTGCCCACGTGCTGGGCTCTGAGTGATGCTGTGTCCTCCTTGTGCAGATGTGGAAAGCAGTCGTGGGACATGACGTGTCAGTGAAGGTTGAGGCTCAGGGAGACGACTGGGACACTGACCCTGATTTCGTGGTGAGTGTCTGGTGTGGTAATCCATAACATTGGTGATGGTGGTGGTGGTGTGAAGGGTTCACTGGCCCTAGGCATATATGCTAGTCAACTGGGCCGGCGCACGGGGTGAGGCATGGCACGCAGCACCGCTGGCTGTGCAGGATCAGCCGAGTCCCGCCAACCCCTCGCAGGTCCTGTCAGGTCATCTGTCTAAGCCATTTCTGACCCATATCTATGTTTAGTCTCCAGAACTTCCTACATCAATGTACCCTGCATCTGACTACAAGTAATACCACTTAAGGAGTATAGAATATCTAGTTTCTTTTAAACCTGCTCCCTGGTAACTTCACTGAGTCCTCCCCACAACTTATGTTGCAAGAAATAGCCAAGACACACATTTTCGCTTTCCCACGCTGTTTGTAATTTTACAGGTTTCCAGCATTGCCCTCAGTTGTCTTTTTTCCAGATGGAAGAATCCTACTCTCTTTACAGTCACCTTGTGCAGATGCAGCTCCATGCCTCTAAGGTCTTGCTTTCTATCTAGTCCAGTTCTCTAGGTGAGATGGTGAGAGAACAGAAGGACTCAGCCTGTGGGAACCCCATGCAGTGTCACGATTTTCGTTTTCTATTTGATTCTCTGTTCGTTTCCTAGTAAATTACTCACACTTTGGCTCTTTGGCCAATTCTGTATTTGCTGCTCCTCTACATAATTGCACATAATTCCATATTTCGTACTCCTTCCTGAATGGTAAATATTTTGGAACCATCGTTGTGCAGATATAATTAGGATTTTTTTTTTCCATATGCTTTACTTTTGTACTTATTAACGCTAACCAGCATTTACAATTTTATCACCCACTAATTTGGCATCACAAGATTTTTCTGTACTGCTTTGTCTCCTGTATTTGGTTAACCTAAACAGTCCCTTTACTATCTCAAGACATCGACATCGCATTCTTCATACCCTTTTTCTAAACCTCTTAGGAGCACAGTATAGCAGAAGTCCTGCTCCTCCTGGCACCAAGGAGTGCCAGCCATGCTTTACAGCCACAGGTCTCTCTGAGCTCTGTTGAGTTTTTGGTTTCCTTTCCGAGGTAGTTTCTTGATGGACAGATTCTTCTGTTACACAAGAGTCCTATGTTTCTGAGGTTCAGTCTTGCCTAGTTATTTCCAGTAAGAAATTCTGGTTTGGCGCAGAAAAGCAAGCCCCCCTCCTCGAAGTTCCAAATTATTAATGTTTAAAAAAAAATCTATGCTGTCAAGATTTTTTGTTTGTTTTGTTTTTACTTGATTTCTTCTGTTTGTGGCAGCATTTAAAATAAGCCTGAACAGAATAAGACTTTGTATTAATTTTTTATTCCATTTCGCATATACATATTTTTAGCTTTGCCTTATATTAGGAACAAATTTATGGATGCTTCAATTTATCAAATACATGTTCAGACCTTCCAAAATGAAGACAAAACAAGTGCCGTCATAGCAAAGCTGAGGCAGAACAGCGGACCTTGAGTGAAACGCTCACTTAACTGTTCTTCGAGTATTTTCCTAAAGAATTCATTTCCACAGCGTTTTTGTTGGCTCGCTTCTCCCCGAGGAGGAAGGATGGGGCTTCCCGCAGCCCCGCGCCCTGCCCGGCGCCCGTCCCGGGCCGCGGACCCGCCCTCCCCGGGCGCCCGGCCCTGCCGGACGCCGGCAGCGGGCGAGGACGGGGCGCCGGGACCCCCGGCCGTCCCCGCTGGGCCTTGCCCGCCGCCCCCCCTCCCGTCCGCGCCCGGGAGCCGTCCTCGTCCCTTCGCCCGCCCCGGCCCGGGTCGTCCGGGCTCGCTCGGGGCCAGGCCCGGCCCGGCGGAGCCGCACCGAGCGCCGTCCTGCGGGAGGGCGGCGGGTGGCCCTCGGGGGGCCGGGGGACAGAGCCCCGTTCCTCCGGGGCGGGCGGGCCCCGCCTGCCGCTGACGGCTGCGGTTGGCTCTGCAGAACGACATCTCCGAGAAGGAGCAGCGCTGGGGAGCCAAAACCATCGAGGGCTCCGGACGCGCAGAGCACATCGAGTGAGTGCGGCCCGGCGGGGCGCAGGGGGCCGCGGGCGGGCGGCTGGGGAGCGGGACCTGCGGCCGGGCCGGCGCGGCCGCCGCGTCCCGTCAGGGAAGCGGCAGCGCCGGCCGAAACCAGCCAAATAAGGGCCTGTGCGCGGCGGGGCCGCGGCCGGGGCGGAGCGGCCCGCAGGCGCCGGGGGGGGGCGAGAGGAGAGGCTTCCCGGCGGCGCGGGCTGCCGGGCGGCGGCCCTCCCGCGCCCCCCGCGGGGCCCCTCTGCTCGGGCCTCTCCTGCGGCGCTCGGGCTGCAGCTCCGGCCCCAGAAAGCAGCGGGGGGGCCGGGGAGTGGAGACCTCACCCCGGGCGAGGAGCGCCGGGGGGCTGCGCTGCCGCCCGCCCGGGGCTGCCGCCTGCCCTCCTGGGCTCTGCCGGCTGCGTCCAGGCTCTTGGTTTGAGATGCTGGTGTTGCACCAGAGGCAGGACTCAGGCCGCCTGTCGTGCAGCGAGGGGTTGACTTTCAAGTACCTCCAGACAGCGGCTGTCCCTGTGGCAAAGACCTTCCCAGTCCAAAGCTGACCCTATCCAGCAGCTTCCCCGGGACATCCCAGTACTGCCCTGTGTAGTGTGGCTAGTGCAGCACGCAGAAAAAGGAAAGCGTGGGCTCCTGGTGAAGACAGGGTGCAGCCCTGCATGTGGGCTGCAGGGTGGGGGCTAGATGCACCCGCTGAGCCTACCGCTCTGGGTCCTTTGCCAGCCCCCTGGGTAGCATCATCTCCTGCCACGGTGCAGTGGCTGCATGTGTGTGCCTACCACACAGAGGGGCCCGACGTGGACACATGGTGGCAGCTGGCAGTGGGTTTACGTCCTGTTCTGTGCTGGGCTCTGGCTGGTACAGTGCACAGAGATACTGACAGAGAACTGGCTGCATGGGTCTGCACAGTCCCATAGTGACTTACCCTGACTCTCTCTGTCTCATCAGCATCCATCAGCTGAGGAACAAGGTGTCAGAGGAACATGAGGTCATAAAGAAGAAGGAGCTCGAGACTGGCCCCAAGGCCTCCTATGGCTATGGGGGCAAATTTGGAACAGAGCGGGACCGAATGGATAAGGTAACAGTTGTGGAGGGCTTCCTTGGGCCCCAGTGGAAAAGTCTTTTTCTCATAAAGGAAAGAGCATCCCTGTCTTCTGGCCTGACCTTGAAGGGAGAGAATGGAGAGCTGGCATCGCTGCGCAGATTCATACGTGTCTAGCTAGCCCGTAATCTGTCTCCAGGCTCTGTTTGAACCTATTTGTATAATTTGTCTCTACAGTTTCCTTGCAACACTTCCCTTAGCTGCGAAGAATGATTTTCTGTGGCTTGTTTCAAACCTGCTGCATAACAATTAAATTAGGTGCCTTCCTACCTGTGCTTGGAGAACTAATGAATAATAATTCTCTCCTCACATTCTCCATTACAGACCTCTGTCATATCTTCCCAGGAGGAAGCCCTAGTTCATATTCTCTGTTCTCACATCAAATTTGTTTTGTTTTCTGATAATCATAATCACGCTTCTTCCTATACCTTTCAGCATTTAATACTTCTTTTTTTTTTCAGACGTGAGATGATAAGATTGCAGTAGTATGCAATATATGGGGTCACTGTGGGTGTGCATGATACCAGGATGGCAGGGTGAGAAACAGACATTTCCAGAAGGCCAAAATGGAGCAGCCATGCTCAGACCCTTCTGCCAGAGCAGAGTGAGGATGTTTTTGTTGAGCAGCTCCTCGACCTTCTTCTAGTCTTACCAGGATTTTGCAAGTGTTCAGCCTCTGCCTCTTCTCTTGATGAGTGTGTGCAGTTCCTGGTCACACCACCTCCTGCAGGGAGCAGTAGGACCCTGGCCTGGCCTGTGGTAGGCGTAAAGGGTGATCCCAGCCAGCTCAGACACAGAAAATAAGGAGCAGATGCCAGCCATGCTGCCTGTGGGTTTTCAGTTGTGCATGCCTATCCACACTTTTCTCCTCAGTTTCCCCATGTGATTATCCACCACTCCACTGGCATTTGGGAGCAGTAGGTATTCAGCATCCCACAGTTTGCATGATGAGCTGGCAGTGAGGCCGGTTGTGTGGGATGGCTGCCCTTGAAGCTGCATCACAGGTCACAGAGCATAGCTGGTATTGGCAAAGGCTGTGCGGAAGGCATCGCCACCACCAGCACGGTCAGTTTGGACCTGTCACCTTGTGGCTGCAAGCATCTTGGCAGCAAGGCAGAGCAACTGTGTGGTGCCTGTGTCTCTGTCCACCCTGCCAGTCTGACCATGGGTGCTCGTGTCATGCTGTCTCTCTTCCAGTGCGCAGTGGGCCATGAGTACATTGCTGATGTTGGGAAGCACTCCTCGCAGACGGACGCAGCCCAGGGCTTTGGGGGCAAGTATGGAGTCCAGCGGGACCGAGCTGACAAGGTATGTTGGACAGGGCAGCTGAAATACGTACTTGCGGCCTGTGCTCAGTGCTGCCCCTAAAACACTATGCTACATTTAGGATTGTGGCTGCAGTTTTCAAAGTGCTGGTGGGTGCAGGTCTAGGCATGCCGTGCATCACGGTCTCCACTGAAGCACGCAGCTCATCTCCTGTGTGCAGGACAATGACTGATGACAAATTGCAGGGCCTTTGTGAAGAGTAACTCTCTGGTGTGCATTAACGTGCTTGTGCTGCCCTATCCAGGCAGCACTGTGTTTGTCTTGGGGGCTGTGGTGTTTTGCATCTCCAAACCACTAAGCTATGCCATGCACAGTGACTGGCCGTGGCAGGACTGGATGGGGACAGCAGGATGCCGTCCCTCCCGTGCACATCCTGGTGTCAGACGCTGCCCAGCTGCCTTGCCTGCTGACCGGGTGTGGGGTCAGGATTGTGACCCTCTTACCTGGAGTGCGTGGGCTGTTGTGAGGGCCCGTTCTGGGGCATGCTGCCACATGGACAGCAGGGATGGCGTGAGAGGCTGAGGAGGCCTGTACCAGCCGAGGAGTGGCCAGGTGCCTGCATGTTGCGGCACAAGATAGGGAGTCCCAGCCCGGCCCCTGGAGGAGGGTGGGTGAGACCCAGCTTGGCCCTCGGGATGACTGACATTCCTCCCCTTCTTGTTCCAGTCAGCACTGGGCTTTGAATACAAGGGTGAGGTGGAGAAACACTCGTCCCAGAAAGGCAAGTCTATGGGCACGTGTGGCCCCTTGACACTTTGCCCAGCTTCTCTTCTGCTCCCGATACCCTGTGCTGTCTGCTGTGGCACAGTCTCCTTTGTTAGCCCCGTCCTGTCACTTGTTTCAGATTCCTGTTCCCAGTCAGTCACCCTTGCGGCCCCATTCCCTGCTGTCCCATCACCACCCTTCTGTTGTACATTCCGCTTGTCTCTATGTTTTGCTTTGACGGAATCCACGTCATGGCTGAGCAGAGAAGACACCCCCACACACACCCCCAATGGATAGCTGATGCTCCCTTTCCTCTGAAAGTCCTTCTGAGCGACTGCTCCAGAGGGAACCCAAGCACTGTAGGACATGAGAAGCGATTTCTGAAAAAGCGGCATAGAAGAAAAGACACAACAATGGATATGGAAACAAAGGCCTATACAGCACCCAAAGTTTTGCAGAATTCTGGAGATGATTCAGTCAAACTTTGACATGTACATACAAGCAGCTATATTCATTAAGAACATTGCAAGAACTGAAACTAAAGATATTTTAAATATTCTGCAACCAAGAGAAGGTGAGAAGCAAGGTCTGTTACTGTTTCAGACAAATGTGCGGAATACTGCATCACCAAGAAAAGAAGAACTGAATCATGTTTGTTGCAGAGGAAACTATAAAAGAAGGAAGATGTTCTGAGGCATTCTTGGTTGATCTTAAATTAATGAATCACATGCAGTTGTGCTACATTAACATATTCCTGTATAAGAGATTGTGTACTAGACTGTAGACACAGAAATTCATCAGGCTGTGTAAAACCACAGAAATCGCTCAGGACAAAGTGAAAATGTTAGAAATAGGGTAAGGTGTTTGAATTGTTTTTCATGAAAATGTGTCCATACTGGAAACTCCAGCATCAAGGTAACAGTCATAAAATCTGTAATTGCTGAAAACAGCATCCTAAAAGGTCCATTTCATAATGGTCTAATGGGTGAATAATAGTTTATTTGAGATAAGTTTAAGAAATTTCTAGGACTTACAGATTCATCCTTAAGTGACTGAGCTTCTATGAAACAGAGAGCCATTCTTGAATACAAAATGTTTTCATGCGTATTTCTCTAGATCACAGTCTTCATGGATTGATTGGGTTGAATTTGCTGGAGAAGCCCGAACTCATTCCTGTGAAATGCAGACCTGTAAGAACAGGGTCAGGGAACAAAGAGATGTAACTGTGATTTACTCCTTCTGGAGGGTAGGATTTGGAAACAGCTGGCAGACCAGGTCTCTGAAAGGAAAGTGTCTTTACACAGCCAGCAGCTAGGACAGAGGCTGACGTTTCTTAGGACATCAGCCAATAATAACAAGGTAGTCCCTGGAGAATAACTGAACACAGTTGAAGTAGTTAATACATTAGTAGTTTAGAAGATGGAAAAAGGGGAGGCATAAGGAAGACGTGCTGTGCCTCTGTCACATAATGGTCAAGTGTGCCAGAGACGGCTGGGGGGAGAGCTGGAGCATGTCTCCAGAAATGTGGGTTTCAGCCTTTGCTGCAGCATCCAGAGTCAGTGGTTTCCTTGTAGAAGTTGAGATTCCATTGCAGCAAATGTAAGTCATACAACAAAAGGTTTCCATTTCTTCTGTACTTTCAAGGGCTCAATATACTTATTCAAAGACCTTTTCAGAGACTGGCAGACCACAGGTTGAAATCCTTGCTCTGGAGATGTGTGAGTGGGTGGATGCCCGGGCTGTCAGTGCCCAAGTCTTGCCTTGGCTTTGTGTCCTTGAGTGGCTGAGCTCCCACTGCCTCCCCAGCTGCCCTTGGCATGTTGCTTTTCTTCCTTGCCCTCTCGGCCTGCTGTGTCTCCTGCTGCCCACGGCCCTCAGGCTCTGTTGCTGCTATGACCCACGCTTGCCCTGTGCACCCATTCCCATGGGCCCTCATCCTCAAGGGCCCTCATGGTGCTCCCTGCCATCCACTCTGTCCCCTCCAAACCCCTTACTTTTTCTGGTGTTTTCCATCATCCCTGCTGCTTTTCCTCCTCCCTGGTGCTCTTCCCCAGTGCTGCTCCCCATCTTTACCCCTTCCCCTCACCAGTGCCATGCTCAGGGCAGCGTTTCACTCCATGTACCACCTCAGATTACTCCAAGGGCTTTGGTGGCCGTTACGGTGTGGAGAGGGACAAGGTGGACAAAGCGGCAGTGGGATTTGACTACAAGAGCCAGGCAGAGAAGCACGACTCTCAGAAAGGTGAGCTGGGGGAGCCCAGTGCAGCAGGCAGTGTCAGGATTGGAGCTTGGGACTATGCCCACTGGGGCTGTGGGGTGCTGTGCTTGGTTTTTGCAACCTGCTGCATGAATGGTGGAAAAGCTACAGGGAGCTGTTGGGTGCCCACTACTTGCAGCAAGGGAATGGGGCAGGTGAGGAAAGCCATTGCATGGTGCATGACTGCTGGAAAAAGTTGAGGCTAAATGAAGAGGAGCAGCAGATTTCTATGGGCACAGGTATCTCCTGGGCAGTATGTCACCAAAGGAAGGGTGCAGGGGAAGCCCAGGCAGGTGCCAATAGCAGGTGACATGCCCCAGGGAGGAGGGAGGACTGTTGCTTCAGCCACCAGTGAGGAAATCTGGCCTTGCTCCATGTCTTTAAGTCCTGGGCAGGGAAAACTATTGCCCGTGTGACAACATCCTGAGCTCACAGTGCTGCCACTTTTCTCTTTCCCTCGTCTGTTCTCTTCCATGCCATGGTGTGTATCCCTGCAACTGAAGACTATTCTGTGGGCTTTGGTGGGAAGTTCGGGGTCCAGAGGGATCGTCAGGACAAGAGTGCCCTTGGCTGGGACCATCAGGAGGAAGTGCAACCCCATGCCTCCCAAACAGGTAGGGCAATGCTGCCAGAGGTGGCAGCACAATTTGGAGCACACACAGACCTGGAGCTAGTGGTTCATACTTGGCAGAGACCCAGCTGCTGAAAACTGAATGTGTACAGCATGTTGCGGCACACTGTGAACTCTGCCAGCGTAGGTGCATGCTTGGATCAGTGGGGAATATTGAAGGCAAGTCCCTGAATTGGGCTTCCCAGACTATACTGTGCTTTCTCTGTGAGGTACATTCCTGATCATAAGCTCATTCAAAAGGTGAGCACACGGGAATGAGGCAAAGCAGGTTCGAGGAATGGCTTGACTACTGTATGTTTAACTTCGGTGAACAAGGCCACATTGCACTCAAATGGCATGACTGGCTTCTCACGCCAGTGCCTTGGAAGCAGATTTGGCAGTGTACAGCACTGAACGCCTGTGCACTTCACTGAAAGGAGTGAACGATTAGTCTTAAAAGCTGCTGTCCAGAGCATTTTACATGTATTATCTCTATTTAGTTCCGTATGTGATAAGATGCAGACAAAGCTAACTCATTTCACTGGTCACAGCATACTGAAGTTGGAGGTGCACACAGAATATAAACTATTATAAAATAGCCTCATTTTTTTCCATACAGACTACGCCAAGGGGTTTGGAGGCCGTTACGGGGTCCAGAAGGACAGAATAGATAAGGTAAGACTGCATTCTGCAGCTTGCAATTGCTTCCTCCTAATCACTGCTCTTTGCTCTGCTGCAAGAGAAGAGACTTCCCAGATGGAGATGAGGTCCCACTGCTCAGTGCACAGCTATTGCAAGGGTGAGGGAACTGGCGCAGTGTAAATACCAGAGGGTGCAGAGGAGTGCTGCCTGGGGAGACCATAATGCAAGGAAGAAAAAGGTTTTTTCCATTCTCAGCTGCTTTTGAATCGTTCCACTCTCGGACTGAACAGTCATACACCTGCTTTCTCTTGGGGCAGGATTTAATAGCAGAGCCAGTGAAGAGCTTTCTAAGGGCATCAGAGTATGCCCTTCTGGATATCTGGTACCATTTAAGATACTGGGAGTGTTCTGTCTGGCAGCTTGCCGTCACTCCTACAGGCCCTGTGCGTACCAGTACAGTCAGGATGAGCAGCCATAGCTCCTTGGAGATG
Source organism: Platalea leucorodia (assembly GCF_965183815.1). Lineage (NCBI taxonomy): Eukaryota > Metazoa > Chordata > Aves > Pelecaniformes > Threskiornithidae > Platalea > Platalea leucorodia. Next base: position 128,036,641 of record NC_138826.1, on the reverse strand, counting down.
AAATTCTGTAAGAATGCAGCCTTGTGAGAAGTCTGAGATGCCACAGGCTATTGCACCATGCAGGAACTGTCTCTTACACAGGAGAGGTGCTGGATCAGACTGAAGGCCCATCTGGTGTCATGTCCCCAGCACTGACTGGTAGGTGATGATCACAGAGAGCAGTATGCATATAGAGTGGTTCTTGCCTTGGACTACCTCCAGCGAGAAGGTGGTATCACTTGTGGCTGCCATTCCTCTAGCTGTTCTTACTCAAGGCGTAAGGTTTGTTAGCAGCTGTCGCACCCACACATAAACCAGGCTTCCCAGAAGCTGGCTTGAATCTTTGGTCCCTCCAGTAGCCAAGCTGCAGACCTCCTCGGTCTCTCCAGTATCTGACACAGAGCTATGGCCTCTCTGGTATCTGGCTCCTTATCTCCTTATCCTCTTACACTGCTCACCAGCTGGTATGGCTTTGTTTATGAGTGACTGGCCCCATATCACTCCCCCTTAACTACTGGTGAGATCTGGCCATTCCTCATGGTGCTGTTTGTAACTCATCAGCTTCTCTGTTACCTTCTGCAGGTTTTTCTGTCCTGTCCAGGAGTTTCTTATGGTCTGTTCAGTTAGCTAAATCTCAGGCCAGGGCCTAGTCATCTGCCTGCAAACCTTAACAAAACCCAGGAGGGATGGGATTGGCAGGGATCAACCTTGCATGAGAAGAGGTCATCCAGTTTGCTGGTTCAAGTTTTCCATCTGGGCTGAAAGCAGGCTCATCTACAGTAAAAATGCAGACTGTCTCAGGCACTTGAATTAACATTATGCTTTGGCAGGCTACCCCGCAAGCTTGTTCAGGAAAGGGAGTCTTGCCAGTGGATGATGATCTGCGTGGATAGGGATAACCTAAAAAAATGACAATGCAGAAAAAAGCATGCAAAATCAGATGAGCAGTTGTGCAAAAGTCAGGGCTGTAGGTCATCTGAGAAGCAGGATGCAGAGAGGGAATAAGCAGTTCTTGATCAGGTCAAAGTGGAACATGAATTTGTGCATTTTGAGAATATTGAAGCACAATCAAAGATGGTGAATATAAGTACCTAAGTTCTTCACTGGAGTAGTGCTGAATTCATTGCTCCAGAGTAGAGCATAATATACCACCAGGCAATCTTAACTCCCCTTTGATAAAGTTTTGAACACTAAGTGTAGGATTCAGCTCTCACACTGAGACTCCTAAATTTAAATGCTGTCATATAAACAACATGTCCAAGTCTCTGCTGTGGTCTGTGTAGACCCGGTTCTGAGCCTGCAGTGCCGTTTGCCTGCTCAGGTGTGTTTTCTTTAAGGAAAGCAGAGCTGCTCTCTGGGCTCCACTGACTGTAGTAGGAACTCAGCCACCCAGCCCATTGGTGACACCTGCAGGTAGCACCCTAAATGTAGCTGTATTAGTCTGAAAGCTGGATCCTACTTGCAGTTTCCTTTTTGTATGCAATAGTTTTCTCATGAAAGTAGATAAACCCCGTCTATCGCACTTTCTTTTTGCTGCAGACAACCCATCGATGCTATTACCAGTTTAGCCATCTCTTCACACCTCATAAAGCCAGTGATATCTCAGATGTTCACATGCGTTTTCACTTTGATGTTTTCCAGCCTATGCTACTGTATACACATACTGCAGGCAACGACCTGCTGAAGGGATGCACCTTTTTTCACGGTTAGGCAGCTGCAGCTGTGCATCTGAAGTGGAAGCACATCAGGGAAGTGCTTCCATGCCTCATACCACTGGGAGTGCAGGGGACGGATGCGTCGGGTCCCTGGACCTCAGGAAGTGGTAGACTGCCAGGCATCCACTCAGTTCTCTGCCATGTTACCAGTGAGCGCTTCTGCCTTGAATGCCCAGCCTTGCTGTCCATTGCAGCAGTCATCTTGCCACTGTGCAGCCTCCTCCGCTTGGCTCCATGTAGCCTTTTCAGCCCTCAGAGCGCCGCCCCTCTAACAGGAGCTGCCCTTGCCTTTGGCTGGAGGGCAGCAGGCACTCCCACAGTGCAGGGAGGCATCAGGAGAGCAGGGCTGCAGCCAGCAGCCTTCGCAGTGGTGTGGCAGTTGTACAGATGAGGACAGACACAGCTGGGAACAAAGCTTGCAGTCACCAGTAGCCAAACCCAGTAGGGGATCTCAGCACTGGCCTTGCCTACCAAGCTGGACACTTAATTCACTTCCTCTTGCAGAGTGCTGCTGGCTTTAACGAGATGGCAGCTCCCACCTCCTCGTATGAGAAAACAACACCGCTGGAGGCAGGTGAGACAACTGAGTACCAGCTCTGGGCTTGGTGGGAAGCTGTGGGCCTCATGATCCCTCTGTGGCAGCACACTGGCAGGCATGTGCTGTGGTGGGATGTGGATTTAACCTGTGTTGAGGGGCAGGAGAAGGTGGCTGAACTGCAAGTTTCTCTGGGAGAGGCAGAGGTCTGGGTTTCTCCTGGATGCTTGGGATGGTGGAAGGGAGCCATTGGGCAAGCTTGATCAGGTACCTTCTCCACAGGGGCTTCCAGTGGCACCAGCAGCCTGCGGTCACGATTTGAAAACATGGCTAAGTTAGCAGAGGAGGAGAGCAGAAGGCAGGCAGAGGAGGACCGGGTGAGGCGGCAGGCTCGGGAGTGCCAGGCAGCTCGGCGGAAGGTGAGCCGTGGCTATCTTGCCATATCCTCCAAGGCTTGCGAAGCAAACTTTTCCTCAGGGCCATGCAGCTCCATGTCCTTCTACCTGATCTCTTTACAGTAACTTCTTGCCTAAACTGCTTCCGTGCAACTGCCAGGGACTGCCATTGAACTTCACATCTGCCACTGGATTTTCCCTTTCGGCACACAGATCAGGACCTGCCTGCACCCAGCCATCACCCCCTGTGCTTTGGCCTAGGTTCCTTCTTGCCTCTAGTGCTTGGCAAACGCAGTGCAATCACACCTCCCCAGTATCGCCATCCCAGCAGTCTGCATTCAGGGTTTTCCAGACTGGAGATAGATTGCACCCAAACCCTCACATTTGCAAGACCTCCTTCTACATTGTGCTGTTTCTGCCTTCAATGTGCAGATAAGGTTTCACCAATAAAGCGCTCCCTGATACATTTCCTCCTTGAGGGTGCTTTCTGCAGACTCCATAGTTGTTACAGGCCTGCTAGTGTCCAGTCCCTAGGGCAGCTTTGTGGGAGCTGGAACAGATTTCAGCTGGAGGAAAATTCTCTGAGTTGCTCTGTTGGGAATGGGAACGGACATTGCTGTGGACCTCATTCAAAGGGATTGAGGGTGTCTGGTGACTTTTTCTCCAGCAGGAAATCCCACAGAGAGAGAAGGACCACACAGAGGCAGCCCCTGCCACCGTGCCAGCAAGGGTACCTCGGAGTGCTGACCGAGACAGGCCTGTGTCACAAGGAGAACAGGTACCAAGGCGGGCTGGGGAGAGCCAGGAAGGGGAGCAGGCAGAGGGGATTGCACGTGAGAGGGGGCTGTGCTTTATGGGCAGCCCTGCAGGAAGAAGTGGGGTGCAGCCACAGCATGGGAGAGGCTTTGGAAGGAGTGAGGGGGCAGACGTTGGGATGGTGATGGGACATGTCTGCACAGCACCTTACACCATGAGATGGGCTCTTGGAGTGGGTCAGTGCAGTGGCAGTACAGTGAGCTGTAGCTAAATATGAGAGAGAGGTTCAAATACAGGAGCCATGAGGGTCTTCACAGCAATCCCAGGTGCCAGTTCAGCACAGACCTAATGGCTGAGCTGTTTCCCTGTTGTGCAGAGGATGGTGCTCCATTTGTGTCATGGTAGCACTAAAGGCACCTGCAGTGGAGTTGGCTCCTTTGTGTTGGGTGCTGTGCAGTCAGGGGAGAACTGCCTGCAGTGGATGCTTTGCAGGTGACTTTCAAGTCACTTTCTCACTTCATGGCAGGAAGCAAAAAGGGAGGATGAGGAAATACCACCCACTTTGCCACCAAGGCCAGCAGATCTGGGTGAAGAGCTGTGCAAGATCTCCAACCAGGCTCAGCCCATCTACAGTGAAAGTTTGGATATCGGTGGAGACTATGAGGAGCTCCCAGAGCCCTCTGACTACTGTGACAGTACCAGTGGAGGTGCTGACTATGAGGAGCTGCCCGCACCCTTGGAAAAGCTGGATGCTGTCTACGACCATGGAGGAGATGGAGGTGAGGACTATGAGGAGATCCTTCCTGAGGAGCCCAGCCAGAGCCATCCCCACCTGGGTGAGTACTGATGGAAAAGCTTATGTCTTGGGGAGCTTGTGTCTGTCTGCTCACCTGCCTGGACGTATGGGGCAGACTCCAGAGGGAATTTTTATCCTGCAGTCTACTGTGGTCAGGATAGCAGCCCATGATAATAGAAACTTGGTCGTCTCTCACTCCCTTGCCCGGCTCCAAGGTGTGAGATCAGCTGCATGGGATGCTGGGCCAGGCAGCAAATATCTCTGCTGGAGCAGGACTCAGGCAGGAGGACCAGAGGACTGCTGTGGGGTCTGAAGAAGCTGGACCTGGACTGATGTTTTTGGTGCACTGTTTCCTGGCAAGTGACTGCCAGTGCTGCACTGAGGCCTGAGGGTGCCCTCTTAATTCAGCCTGTTGCTCAAAGTTAAATCCAGTTGGTGGCCGGTCACAAGTGGTGTTCCCCAGGGCTCAGTACTGGGGCCAATTCTGTATAATATCTTTATCAATGATCTGGACGAGGAGATCAAATGCACCCTCAGAAAGTTTGCAGACAACACCAAGTTGGGAAGAGTGTTCATCTGCTGGAGGGTAGGAAGGCTCTACAGAGGGATGTGGAGAGGCTGGATCGATGGGCCAAGGCCAATTGTATGAGATTCAACAAGGCTCAGTGCTGGGTCCTGCACTTGGGTCACAACAACCCCATGCAACACTACAGGCTTGGAGAAGAGTGGCTGGAGAGCTGCCTGGTGGAAAAGGACCTGGGGGCGTTGGTCGACAGCCGGCTGAATATGAGCCAGCAGTGTGCTCAGGTGGCCAAGAAGGCCAGTAGCATCCTGGCTTGTATCAGAAACAGTGTGGCCAGCAGAACTAGGGAAGCAATCATCCCCCTGTACTGGGCACTGGTGAGGCCGCACCTCAAATACTGTGTTCAGTTTTGGGCCCCTCACTACCAGAAGGACATTGAGGTTCTGGAGCGTGTCCAAAGAAGGGCAATGAGGGTGGTGAAGGGTCTGGAGCACAAGTCTGGTGAGAGCAGCTGAGGGAGCTGGGGTTGTTTAGTTTGGAGAAGAGAAGGCTGAGGGGAGACCTTATCACTCTCTACAACTACCTGAAAGGAGGTGGTAGCGAGGTTGGTGTTGGTCTCTTCTCTGAAGTAACAAGCGATAGGACTAGAGGAAATAGCCTCAAGTTGTGCCAGGGGAGGTTTAGGTTGGATATTAGGAAAAAATTTCTTCACTGAAAGGGTTATCAAGGATTGGAACAGGCTGCCCAGGGAAGTGGTTGAGTCCCCATCTCTGGAAGTATTTAAAAGACGGATAGATGTGGTGCTTAGGGACATGGTTTAGTGGTGGACTTTGCAGCGCTGGGTTAATGGTTGGACTTGATGATCTTAAAGGTCTTTTTCAACCTAAATGATTCTATGATTCTATTCTATGATTCTATTCAAATGGCTGGCGCTCATGAGACCTGATCTGCTGGTTTCTCCTCCGTGTGAGGAGTGCAGAGTAGTCTTCCTCCAAGTATATAAGCAAACTGCATGAGCTGCTGTTGATCTTTCTGTCATAGCTTTGCTGGTACTGGAGATGGTAAGTGGAGAGGCTGGAGTTATGTCCAGCCTTTTTCCTGGGAGAGGAACATGAAGCATCAGGACCCAGCCTCTCCTTGCAGAAGGGGAGGGAAGTCATACCTTGCTTTGAGCCATGGTACATGTCTCCCTGTTGATAGGGTTTGGATGTGGTTCACCCCAAGGCTGACAGCTGGGTGGAGGGTGGCACTGACCAGATCTATGTGGCTGCTTTCAACCTCTTTCTCATCTGCCCACCCTCTCTTCTGCAGGGGAAACGGACAATGTTTATGAGGTGGAGAGCCCTGGGACCTGTGCAGTAGCTCTCTATGACTACCAAGGAGGTGGGTCTGCCATCCAGGCTGTGGGAGAAAGCACTGGGACCTGGGCAGGGTGGTGCGACAAGGGAGGTGGTAGCTTACACCATCAGCAGTGGTGAAAAGATTTCAACTTGGTTGTTTAAATTTCTTCCTCTTGGAAAGCAGAGTGAGATCTGACTTGGGAACACAGAAGCTTCATCTTTCATCTGTGAAGCTTCATCTTTCTCTGCTTTATCTGTGTTGTTTGATGGGGTTGGATGAGGTGAACTCTGAGGGTTATCAGAATGCTTGTTCTGTATTCTGCTCCTGGGGGTGGGGTGGGAGGAGGGATGTAAATCCAGCTCTCTCTGGGGTTATCTTTGCATTGTGACTATCTTTTCTGAACAATTTTTGCAGATGGAGATGATGAGATTTCTTTTGATCCTGACGACACAATCACACACATTGAGATGGTAGATGAAGGCTGGTGGCGGGGGCAGTGCCGGGGCAAAGTAGGCCTCTTTCCAGCAAATTATGTGAAGCTTCTGCAGTGAAACCAGCATTGTCCAAGCTGATTCCTTCCAAACTTCTGCCTCTCTCTGCTTCAGCCTTTTACATGTTATTAGCTTACCTTGGCTCAGCCTGGCGTGTCTACATGCAAGAAATACCAAGAAGCAAACTGGCAGCGTCTGAGGGAAAGTTTTGGCCTGTGCCCAAGAGAACTTTGGTTCCCATCCACTTCCAGATGGGAAAGGTGGGATGGTTTAAGAGCATGTGAGTGCGATACAAGATGTCTTTTCTACCTAGGCTGTCCTACGTGTTAACCAGCAAGCTTGCAGGAGAAGCGTGTCCATTCCTGTTCCCAACAGGGCAATTCACAGAAAAGAAACACCTACTCTACTCCAGTCAAGGCAGAAGGGACATGAGCTATAGGACCTTTTTAAGTTGCTGTGGCCCTGGATCTCATCCTACCTAGGGGTCAAGGAAAAGAGCGCTGTGAAGGCCAAACTTGCCTTTGCTCCCAAGAAGGGTTTCCACTTGCAGGATGAACCATGTTTGCAGCACAGGGTGGAGGAACATTAACATGGTCTATCTGGGCAGATTTCAGGGCTGGGGCCTAGGAACATTTGACCCTCACAGTGAACACTGCTGACTTTGCTGCACACAGACACAAGCTTGGCTGCAGTGAGCTGTTCCATTAAACACGAGACGTGTGTGCTGGCTCAATGAAAATGTAGGATGATCTTGCTAAGGTGGGAGATTACTCACTTGGTTTTCCTCTGTGTGCCAAGAACACTGTTGGGAGACATGTCATTTCTGGGGTAAACCTTGAAAAAGGAAGTGTAAAAATTAGATTATTTTCTGAGAAAGATTATTCTGGAAAATCTATCTTGGAGCAAGAGAAAAATACTAAAAGGCTTCACTTAAGGAAGAGTATGTTAATAACTGTCTTGGTCCTCATCCAGGCAGTCCATCAGAGGAATGTTCTGCTAGGGAAATCCTTTCAGTCTAGCAAATGAATCAGAATAAGTGCTGCATGATACAGGTAGTAGAATATTTTAAGAGAGCTCCATTTTTCCTGTTAACTGCTCTGACAGTATAAATAAGCATACACATGCAGGTGGGGTGGGAAGAGCAGTCCCACAGCTTGTCTCTAGCCTGAGCGCTCCACTGTGCTTTGCAGTCAGTGCTAAAGGTAGGTTCCCCTATCTAGTATTTGGCTCAGCCTGTTCTCTCTGCTGTTGGGTGGTTTGAGTCCCTGTGCTGAAGTCAGGCCTCCCCAGTGTGGCAGTAAAATGGTTAACCCCTCATAGGTCTTTGCAGGACTCACTAGTTAAGAAATATTTGCAGGTAATGGTCTCACCAGTTTAATTAACAAAGGAGTGAATTATTTGTTAAAGGCTGTGCTGGCTAGACCCTCCTTATCTAAAGAATGCTATTGTTGTTTACAATATCCCTCTTATCTGACACTGGTGAAGAATGAGTTGCATACTCTAAAGGTATATAAACTCTGTAACTGCCCCATTTGGGCAGAGTTCATATCAGCAGTGTCTGTCTCTCCACTGCGCTGTGCTCTCCCTCATAGCTGTAGTAATAAACTGCCTGATTAAAATTGCGTCCCGGTTATTCTGTGACAGCACGTGTGCCCTGTGTCTGTTGTAGGCTCGGTTCCTTGCACAGTGAGAAGGGTCCCCGAGTCTAGCCCTCCTTCTTCACAGATGTGGGGAAAAGGCTGAGCAGGTGGGAAGCAGGACAAGAGGAAATTTTTTATTTTAAATGTTTAAAGCAGGTTTCAGTAATAATCCAATGCAAACTGATGCTGTCCCTTGAACCAGTATATTCCAGGCTAGATGCTCAACGTGCCACTGTAGGAGTTGGTTGTTTTTCCTCTGTGGCATGCAAGTACCACAATAATAGGAATAAATCGGGGACACTGCTGAGTAGCACAGCATGTGAGAAGCTGCAGGAGCACACCCAAGTGCAGTGCCAGCTGCCAACAGTCAAGGGTGCAGAGGGTCCCTGCTCAGTGTTTGATACTGAGAAAAATCACAGTCTGTGTCTGTCGATCATGGGAAAGACACATTGTGATTCAGGTTAGAAATTGTCAATTTTAATGTAAATATTCTGGAGGTTTTTGGTTGGTTGGTTTTGGATTTTTTTGTTTTTTTCGTTGTTGTTTTTTTTTTTTTTTCCTTCTGAAATAACTTTCCCAATATTTTTTCTTCATGCAGTTCACCCTTTATTTCCTGATGTTCCTTTCTGGGGGGCTCTCCAGAATGGGCCTCATTGTGGCAGACTCTCTTAAGTGTCCTAGTGAGACTGTGAACTAGGGGTGTTTCAATAATTTTTTTACAAACAAGAAAGGTGTAGAGTAGAGCTGGCTGAGAGGCTTGCAACCTGTTTGGGTAGGAGCAACGGGCCATCCCAACACATGGGTTGCAGAAACATTTTTTTTCCCTGAAGAATAAAATGAGTGCGTGTGGTGCACTAAGAACTGGCAAACTGCTCCCAACAAGCTGTGTGCCTCATAGGCCCAATTTTTGACTTTCCAGTAGGTTTCTTTGGGAACAGACTGGATTTTGCTGGGTATTTCTTGGTAACTGAGCTATGGATGAGCATGTTTTGGCCCCTTCCAGCCAACATGCCCCTCTATGACAGCTGCAGAAACATTGCTGTGGCTGCAGGCTTGCACCTGCATGTGCAGCCTGTGCCAGCTTCCCTCCCCACGCGGACCCTTGCACTGGTGGCTGGCTGCTCCTGGCTTCTGCCATGGCGTTGGACACTGCTGGCCCTCGTGGACGTGCCTGCAGATTTGGCCAGCAGTGGGATTGCCCCAACACCCATGCAATCATTTGAGCATGGACCCAGTTGCAGAGCCCCTGCAAGAAGAGGTTAAGCTGAGGCAGTGGCAGCTGGAAGAAGCTGGCTGCCCCACGTCACCAGCCAGCCCTCAGCCACTATTGTCCACAGCCACACCACTCACAACAACTGCATTTTTTTGTGTGTGTGGAAGGAGGCTGGTGTGACAGCCCCTTTGCAGAGGCCAGATTCTGCAATCCAAGACACTGCCCCTTGTCCCGTGCAGGGCCTGGCTCAGCACCTTGGGCAGCCCCAAGGAAGACCTCATGGCCTTGCTCGGGCCAGCACGTGTCTGGTACTACAGGAAATTGCCTTTCACAGCATTCCCTGGTAGCTGCATAGCTGCAACAGGTCCTGTGCTGAGCTCAGCACGTGACACCTGCAAAATAAAGACATAATCCTGGAACTGTAGCCTTGTTCCCAACTCGATTTTGCCATTCTGCCATCAGTGATGTGCTGAGGGTCGGACAAGTGATGGCAGTGTTCCACAAGCAGCCACTACCTGGGCAGGGAGCCCAGGGCAGCCACTGCTGCCATCAAAGATTTGCCACAGACAGGTGATGCGGCACTGTGCCACACCAGCAATCTGTTGCAGCCCTGGCATTGCTCATGCATTGCTGCCTGGGGAGCCCGGCGTGCCCCATCCCCGCACAGCCTTCCACAGGGCCCCCCGCACCTCCTGGTTGCGGAGGCTGTAGATGAGGGGATTCAACATGGGGGTGACGATGCAGTACAGTGCGGAGACCAGTGTGTCAACTGCTGGGGAGTAGCCGGAGCTGGGCCGGTTGTAGTTCAGGTTGGCTGTCACAAAGTACAGGGCGACCACAAGCAGGTGGGCAGAGCATGTGGAGAAGGCCTTGTGCCGGCCGGTGGCCACAGGTATCCCGAGGACAGTGGCCAGGATGCGGAGGTAGGAGCCGATGACAAACAGGAAGGGGCTGAGGCCCACAAAGACACTGGCAGCGTGGAGCGCCACTTCGCTGGGGTGGGTGTTGCTGCACGCAGCCCTCAGCAGAGGAGGGACGTCACAGAAGATGTGCTGGAGCTGGGCAGCCCCGCAGAAGGAGAGCCTGGAGGCCAGGAGCGTGTGCACGGCCGAGTCCAGCATCCCCCAGAGCCAGCAGCTGGTGACTGCCGCCACACAGACACCCCGGCTCATGGCATGGGTGTAGCGCAGGGGATGGCATATGGCTGCATAACGGTCGTAGGCCATGACAGCCAGGAGTGCACACTCGGTCCCTGCACACCCCATCAGGAAGAATATCTGTGCCAGGCACCCATGGTAGGAGATGGTCGCTTGCGGGCGCAGGGCATTTGCCAGGATCTTGGGCACTGTCACTGATGAGTAGCAAATGTCCAAGCAGGAGAGGTGACTGAGGAAGAAGTACATGGGGCTGTGGAGATGGGGATCCAGGGACACG